>NC_085053.1:4145717-4491717 GCF_963662255.1 Cinclus cinclus
TGGGGGGACTTTCAAAAACTGGGAGATTAATCTACCAAAGGCCACATGGTTAGTGAACACCCAAGGTTCCACTAATCGAGCAGGCCCTGCCCAGTCTGAGCCCTTGAGATGGAGATGAGGTTCCAATGGTGCACATGAGAGGTATGCTAAGATAAACTGTATGGGTGAGCTCTGCCTCCACCAAAGATAATCCGATCCATGGGGTTGATTTTACTCAAGGACCAGGTTGTACCTGGTGGGTGATGTAAAGGGATGGTGAGACCCGATGCATACCCCAAGGAGACCTTGTTTTAGGGTGAACTATCTATGATATTGTGCCTGTATTTGTAACTACATGTATGTCTATAATTTAAAGGTTTTAATTTGATGTAGCATGTTCGTATGGGAACAACTTGGGGTGGATAATGTTGGAGGTTGGTTTTTTTCCCTTTTCTCTCTGTGGAATTTTCCCCTGCTGTGGGACCCTGCCCTGCTGCCTTCTCGCTTTAACCTGCCATCATCCAGCACTCTGCTGAGCACCAGGACCGACACCGTGAGTGGAGGGGTCTCTCCTCCATCTCTCTCTCCCCCTGGGACAGCGCTGCCATCACCCCCAGCCCTCCTGCAGCTCTGCAGGACCTGCCCCTGTTCACCACTGGTACCTGCAGCTCAGGGAGAGGGTGCCTGTGGCCAAAAAAGGACTGGGACTGAGTTACTGTTCTGTTTGTGGTTAATCTCATAGCTGCTGTTTTTGTTTTTGTTTGTCTTGTTAGATATATTGGTAAAGAACTGTTATTCCTATCCCCATATCTTTGCCTGAGAACTCACTTAATTCCAAAGTTACAATAATTTAATAATCTCCATTCCAAAGAGAGCCTCCTGCCTTTCTTAGCAAACACATGTCTTTCAAACCAGGACAGTCATATTTGCTTTCCATGCTTGATCCACGTACCTTTGAAGGCAGACAGACGTATCTCCATTAAGACTAAGTGAGGAAACACCGGCAATCCTCTAGAAGCAGGTATGAAGAGTGTGATACATGAGGGTGCAGATGTCCCCACACCAAGACTTTCCCCTCTGTCCTGAACCCATCATCAGTTTTGCTTCACTGCAGGATTTTGGCCTGCAGGCAGTGCAAAGGCTCACTGCTGACTGGAGGAGACAGAGAAACCTCTCACAGCTGATCTATCCTGTTTCACCCTTGCACCCTGGCCACTGAGAGTAATCACAGTGTTGTTGATCCCTGGGCTAAATCAAACTAATTTTTAGAGCACATCTTGTGCTAACAAGAACTAGAAGATAACTAAGTTCACTGTTCCAGCTGCAGTGAACTTTAGAACTGGAAAACTTTTTCCATGTCCTTTTTCCTGATACAACACACAGGTAGGTATCTGCTGTAAGTAGCATCTAACCTTCCCTTAGGCTGCATACATGGATTGTGGAACTAATAATGCAAGGTAGACCCAGGAAAGGAGTGTCTTCAAGAGCCAGAGGCTGTTCCGGATGTACCCGGGCAGTGAAAAGAGGGTATTCACTCAGAGGGTCTCCAAGAGCTCATAATGGTATCCTAAAGTTCAGAAATCAGGGAGATCTTCCCTAGGTATTGAAGTGCTGGGTGTCACACTCATTGCAAGGGCTGCAGGTGTAGGGGATGTGGTGAAGGCAATTATGTACAGACATAAGTGGTCATATAAGTAGTCATGATCTTTAGTAGTTTTTGCCTGTGTAATTCTTTCCTCCCTGGAGCAGTCAGTAATGGCATCAGCAAGACTTTTCAAGGATCAGTCAGTACTTCAGTGTGAAGCATGGGGTTGTGCTATTGACAGTATTATGGCTTACTACTTCTGAAAGTCCATTGTAGACACTCACCCATAAAGCTTTTGATCCCTCTGGAAGAAAAGGAAATGAGACTTCCCTTTCCCTTAGCAATAGAAAATAAGATGCACACAGACACAATGGCCAGGCTGAAAGAAAGCTCTAAACAACAGCAATTCTGTTGCTACCACTGAAAACAATGGGAATCACTACATTTCAATGACTTTATGGAGATAGTCTTGAGACCTGCTAGTCAGAAAGCTATTTACAGAAAGCAGGGGAACCCAATGGCTAAAAAAACAAAAATCCAAACCCAAAAGTAAATATCAAAAAGAGCCTCCAAAACTATATTAAAAAATGTTTTCAATAACAGCAACAAAGAGTTAAATCCTGGGAGTGACTCTAATGGCAGATGTCACCTTGTAAAAGGTGAGACTGATGGCCTGGATCTCACAAGGACTCTGCCTTTGAATTTCCTGGCTTGAATCCAATTTCTCAGAGACATTTTGGTTTTGCTGACTGCCTTGGCAATTTTTCCTAACATGAGGGGTAAACATACAGAGGCAAATACCCAATGGTATTCCAGCACCTCTGAGAGAGGAGATCAGAAGGAGCACTCCAAACCTCCACCCTTTCAGTTGCATCTCCAGGGTAAATCCAGAGCTGTGTTTTGCAGTGTTGCCTTTGGGACCTTTATCATCCAGCATCCCTGCCAGCCTGCTGCATGCCTGGGAGGTCTCCTGACCAATACTGCCTACCTGAAGCACCTTTTTTTTTTCTCTCAGACCAGTTTTACCAGCTCCCATACTGGTTTTACGGCTACTCTGCTGTCCCTACTGGGAGGAGTGCTGCAGCAGCAGCGCTGATCTTTTTGGGTGTGTTCTCATAACTGGGTTTAGGATTACTCTCCTCAGGGAATGCCCTAGTGTTTCACCAGCTGCCTCCTCAACTCTAGACAAGTAAAGCTGACTGCAGATAATACAGTTACTCAATGCAAAGGAGGCAATATGTTTGCATAGGCTGTTGAAAGAAAAATGAAAGGGAACAGAAGGTATCCCTCCACAGTACTTCTGGCCAAGCCAAGGAGTTGACAAGTGCTGAGCTTCATGAACTTTGTTTGGCTTGCAAAAGGCTGTGTCTGGGGGCAACATTTCTCATAACACCCAAAACATCTTTGGGGCATCCTTTATCAACATTTTACTAAAAAACTTGTGCAGAAACTGGTCTGCCCTTGCTCTGTAAATCTCAGGCCTGCTGTTGGGAAACAGGAACCCAAAAGGCTGTTGTCCTCACCATTAGGATTCTCACCCATCCAAGCAGAAGAGCACCAGCTCAAACCTGAGAAAAGCTGTTCACTCATCACCAGACATCTTTCACAGAATCATAGAGTCATTTGGGATGGAAGATACCTCCAAGATCATCAAGTCCAACCTGTGACTGATCACCACCTTGTAACCCAGACTAGAGGACTGACTGAGTGCCATGTCCAGCCATTTCTGGAACAGTTCCAGGGATGGCAACTCTACCAGAGACTCCCTGGGCTGCCTGTTCTAATGCGTAACAACCTTTGTCATGAAGGAATTATTCCTGATGTCCAACCTGAACCTCCTCTGGACAGGTTGAGGCTATTTCCTCTTCTCCTGTCTTGTTACCTGAGAGTAGAGCCTGATCCCCATCTGGTTACAACTTCCTGGCAGGGAATTTTGGAGTGTTAAAAGTCCCTCCTGAGACTCCTTTTCAGCATGAGCCTCCACAGCTCCCTCAGCTGCTCCTCAGAGGACTTATCCTCCAGCCCCTTTCCCAGCTCTGTTGCCCTTCTCTGGAGCCACTCCAGCCCCTCAAAGTCTTTCTTGCAGTGACAGGCCCAGAACTGGAGACAGCACTTGAGGCGTGGCTGCTGTCAACCAGCACCCTTAAGTGGTTCCTCCACTAGGCCTCCAGTCTGTCACACTGCCTGAGGTTGTTGTGACCAAGTGCATGACTGGGCACATGTTGAATCTCATACAATTGGCGTTGGTCCATGGATCCATTTCTTTGTGTGGGGCTGGCTGGCACAAGATAAAGCTCAGCATATTTAGAACTGCCTTTTAGGGTACCTATCTAAAGTATAACTGCAGGTGAAAAACATCCTGTGACAGACAGACCAGCCCTGCCCTTCATGGGATCTCTCTGTGGTGCTGGGGGCTCAGGGAGCGCAGGGAGAGTCTCCGAGTGACAGCCTGGCACATCTCCCTCTGAAGCCTGGCTGCCTGCCCCTCAGTGCTCTGAGGGAGGTCACAGAATCACAGACTCAATTAGGTTGGAAAAGACCCACAAGGTCATCGAGTCCAATCTATGACCCAGCAGCACTTTGTGAACCAGACCATGGCACCATGTACCATGTACCACTGGCAGTCTTTCCTTACACACCTCCAGGGGCAGTGACTCCACCGCCTCCCTGGGAAGCCCATTTCAATACATAATCATCCCTTATCGTGAAAAAAATTCCTCCCTATGTCCAGCCTGAACCTCCCCTGGCGCAGTTTGAGACTCTGTCCTTTTGTCCTATCGCTGGCTTCCTAGGAGTAAATCCCCACCCTCACCTGGCCACAACCTCTTTGTCAGGTGATCGTAGAGAGCGAGAAGGTCCCCCCGAGCCTTCTTTTCTCCAGGCTGAGACCTCCCAGCTCCCTGAGGAGACCTGTGCTTCAGAACTGCGCACCACTAGATGCGGGGTCACGGGGAGCGGCTTCAGGAGGGGCTGGAAGCTCCTGGCCTACAACCCTCGCCCGACCCGACAGCCCCGATTCCACCGCCGAGCGCCCCCCCGGCCGCAGCTGCGCCGGCAAAACCCCAGCCCGCGGCGGCCGCAGCTCCGGTCGCTCCGTGAGGGCAGGGGAGGGGAGGGCAGGGGAGTGGAGGGGAGGGCAGGGGAGGGGAGGGCAGGGGAGGGAGGGGCGGGCAGCACGGCCCCGCCCCGCCCCGCCCCGCCCCGCCGCGCACGCGCGGCCGTGCTGTCCGCCTGTCAATAAAGCTTGAACCAACGCCGCGCCGGGGCTGCCGTTTTGGGTTTTTTTTTCTCTCTTTTTTTTTTTTGACTGTGTGGGATTTTTGCATTTTTCTTTTCTTCCCGTCTTCCTTGGTTTTTTTTTTGTTTTGTTTTTTGGTTGTTTTTTTTTTATTTATTTTTATTTTGAAGGAACTTTATTTTCCCCCGCGCGCACGGGGATGCGCTGAGGCCGCTCCGCCCGGCCCGGCCTCGGCATGTCGGGCAGCCGCCCGCCGCACCCCGCCGTGCCGCCCGCCGCCACTCCGGCCTCTTCTTCCTCATCCTCCTCCTCCTCCTCCTCGGCGGCCATGGCCCCCGGCTCGTCCTCCTCGGGCGGCGCGGCGGCGCGGCCCGTGCTGGTGGCGGCGGCCGTGTCGGGGTCGGGTGCGGGGCTGGCCCGGCTGGCGGCGGGGGCGGCGCGGCCCGGCGGCTCCTCCGCGGCGCCGGGGGGCGGTGGCAGGAAGAGGCCGCTGCTCACTCCGCTCTGCAACGGGCTCATTAACTCCTACGAGGACAAGAGCAACGACTTCGTGTGGTGAGCGCGATATGTCGCTGGGGGAAGCCGGGGCGCCGCCATGCCGTCGGGAAGCCTGGGGAGTGTGGAATAGCGGCGGGAGGAGGGAGCGGCCGGCAGACCCTCCTGGCGCTGGAACGGCTGCTGCCCTCCGGGGGTTGTGGCTTTGGGGTTTTCCCTCTTTTGTACCTCTGTTAGAAATAGTGTGGCTAGCAGGACTGGGGAAGTGGTTGTCTCTCTGTACTGGACTGTGGTGAGGCCGCACCTCCAGTCCTGTGTCCAGTTCTGGGCCTCTCAATTCAGGAAGGACATGGACGTGTTAAGAGCGGGTCCAGAAAAGGGCAGGGGCTGGAGCACCACGACCAGCTGAGAGGGGTAGCCTAGGCAGGAGAAGCGGCTCAGGGGGGACTTTATCACTTTCTAGAACTCCGTGACAGGATGTTGCAGCCAGGTGGGGATCAGACTGTTCTCTGTGACATCTAGCAACAGGGCAAGTGGACACAGCCTTAAGCTGTGCCAGGGGAGGTTTAGGTTGGGTGTTAGGAAGAATTTTTTCCCGGAAAGGTTGATTATATATTGAAATGGGCTACCCAGGGAGGTGGTGGAGTCACCATCCTTGGAGCTATTCAGGGAACAACTGGCCATAGCACTCAATGCTGTTGGCTTGGTGGTGTGTGGTCATAGGTTGGACTTGATAATCTCAGAGGTCTTTTCCAGCATAACTGATTCTCTGATTTTGTCTGGTTTTGGCCTGTGTAGCAGCGTTTCCTCTACTCTCTCTATTTTTAAACAAAATCAGGTTTTGCCTGGTAGGTTCCTCCTTGAGTGCACCCAAGTTGTTGGAAAGGCACTCACTGCAGCATGAGATGTTTCCTCACAGCATTCTGACAACACAGCAACTGCCTTGTTTTCCTGGACGATGTGACCTTGAGTGGCCTGGAGCCCTCTGCTCTTTGGAAGAGGATTCAGCAAAGGATTAAGTGCCCCTCTGGATGGAACTCCAAGGAGCCTCATAATGGTTGTTAGCTCCAGCAAAGCTGGCTTGGTTTGCCAGTGTTGCTGGGACAGATTGTCTAGTTTGAAACAGCAATAAGTTTTGTGTCAGGCAGGCACCCTAAAAGCAGATTAATAGGAAATTTCTTCTTTGATGATTTCAGCATTTTTCAGATGTTATTTTTCTAGCATCCAGCCAAGAGCTGTAGCTCATAGCTGGAAATTACCTTTCAACATAATTGTTAAACTGAGGCCTATGGTTTGAGAACTTGGTAATTCTGGAAATCACCTTTAAACATAATTGGTGAACTAAGGCCCATGGTTTGAGAACTGTTGGTAATTTGCAGTTTTGAAGAGAACCCGTTGCTGGTGGGTTTCAAACTTCCCAACATAAGAAGTAGGTTTGATTTTTTATTTTTTTTTTTATTTTTTTTTGGTAGCTGGCTGGATGTGAAAATGTGAAAACAGGAGGTAAGGTTAGGTGCTTGCATCTGAGAAAGGCTAACAATAAAGAGGTAGTGGGAAAACAAGCTGTAGGAAAGTCATGTATGGAATGGAAATAATAGAATAAAAGATAAGTGGACCACAGCTTCCAAGATAATTTTGAAAGCTCTGACTTACAGGTGAGGACTGGATGTGAGGTATTTTTTGCAGGACCGGTGTCTCAAAGCCCTGTAGGCTTAACTTTACAGCTCGTTAAGTGTTCTGCGGAGTTGGTATGAAATACCTTTGCTACTGAAGTGAAAACTTGAAGCTGCTAAGAAGCTGGTGTCAGAAAACCAGGAAGTAATTTTTGTTAGGAATAAGTAATAGTCAAAAATTACTGCTTATTACTGTAGTTAGTAGTTTGTTCAGTAGCAGAACGGGGATGACTGCTGTCATCAGCTGATGCCCTGCTCTGGGCCTAGGCCATGTTAGGTGGATTTAAGAGCTCTTGGTGTGAGCTCAGTTGCTCACAGGTCTTTTGGTCATGGGGTGTGAAGACAATTACAAGTGCTCATTCTCCTCTGTTCCCTCCTTTTACACTCTGGCAGCAGTGTTCAGCCAGCATGGCTCCCTGCCCTTTCTAGTCAGCTCTTATTTCCTATTTTGTTGTCTGTCGTAGAAATGAATGGTTTGGAAAGGAAATTACACCCATAACCAATTTGTAGACTTGAAGTATTTTTAGACGGTTCAGAAAGCTGGGCTTCTTTTTTCTGCAAGTAAGTACTGTGCATGCTTCAAGGAGAACCTGTGATTTGCTGTTTTCTCTTCATTGAGAAACACTACTGACTGAACAAGTGAGAGGAAAGACACCAGTAGTACTCGGGGCAAAATGTCTTTTCTTAGTATTTACAAGACCCACATGGAACATATTGTAGTGCGGGTCAGAAGCTTTAAGAGCAGGCAGTGATTATAGTTAACTTGGGGTTTTTCACTGCTGTACAGTCCTGTGGGCTAAAGGACTTGTTATTACTTATTGTTCTAGCATCAAATTACAGTGTCCCTTTTTTTTTTTTTTCTTTGAGTTAGCAATACAGTTATGTAGTAATAAACCAAACTGGGCAGCTCTGGAGTTTTGAGCAAGGCCCAAGAAGGCAGGGGGTGTGTGTGTTAGTTTAAATAATTGATTTAAACAAGCTTTACATATCAGTGTGAGAAACAGAAGTTTCCCCCATGCCCTTTTTGCCTCTGTAAGGACAATTCAAGATGCTGCTAGCTGCGGAGAACACTTGATAATTTTTCTGGTCATGAGCTGTGAGTTGCTGTTAGCCACAGCTGTAAACTCAATGGTAGATTATGCCTGTATGATGGAAGGTGAGAAAGAGTAAAGAAGTTTGGATGAATTCTGAACACCAAGGTGCAAGTGGAAATTCCCTCAATAGTGTTAATATGTGCAACCTCCTCGCCTATCTTCTGAAAGCACTGTCTTAAGTGAGGCTAGGGTAAACATTGTCATGTGTTGCTACTTTGTGTTGTGAAATATGTAGCGAATGTATGCTGGGGGTTTGCGAGTGAGTCCTGTTTGTGATGAATGTCAGCTTCTGCCCGGAAATGTGTAACTCCAGTTAGGACTGCAAATAGGTCTGACTTAGTGGACAACTTTATTATAAAAGGGGGAACAGTTTGTTTCTCTTAGTGCGGGATGCAGAATACAAAGGTGTTTTTTGTGCTTGTCCTGTAGCCAGGTGTCTTTCCACTTGCCTGGGGAGTGTCTGAAAGGGACTTCTCTAATCAGATTTTCTCCTGCCTAGCAATGTAATTGCTTAGTTTTCTCAGGCCTTGTATTAGCCCTCCCAATTAGTGGTTGACTAAACCTCTTTCAAACCAGTTACTATCTGCTTTGCTCCCTGGATGGAGTGGCTCCTACCTGTCTCTTCAGTGGCTGCTCCATACCAGTCCTTGTTTCTGAGCTCTGGCACAAATCATGTATGGAAGAGGGGGTGTTGCATGCTGATCTGGAGATCAGCACCCTATACCACAGCTCAGTTGTGGGAAGAGCTGTATGCCACCTGGACTTGCAGGTTCATGGGTTTTTAAAGCCAGTTCTTTTCCTCATTTGGTTACCTGTTAATCCAGGCAGGGGCTGAGTGTAGTTGTTCCCATGTTTGTGGTCTGGAATAGAATTTTAGTAAGGAATATTGCAAATTTGGCCTGAAGTCACAAATTAAAACAAAGCAAAGTGTTTGCATACCATGTACAAGGAGTCTTACTACCTGTTGTTATATTGGCGCTTCATAGTGAGTAGATAGTAACAGCAGTGATCTTTAACCTGGTCACCTTCCATGGGAAGGACAGAGCCTGCAGCAAGTCCTGGTCCCTGATTAGACCAAAGTGGAGCTGATTAGGAGGCAGGCATTATAATGAATCTTGTTTGCTGTTGAAGTGTGTTTAACTTTTGTAGTGACCACTTCAGCCAGGTGTTTGTGTAGCAGTAGAGTGACATTAGCACTCTTGAGAGGTGCCTGGAAAACAACTGGCAAAACTTAGAGCCATGAACTTGATTAAAATGGATGTTTAAAGTGTTTGAGGTCTTCTCCACAGAGAAAGAATGGTAAGCCTTTGTAGTGCTGGATTAAAGGATAGTGTCTGTCAGATACTGATGCCTTATTTCCTAGAGATCAGTGATGTTTTTGACTTGCTGAAGTAATTTGCATCCTTTTAACCTGACTGCTACTTAAGACCAGTAGAGAATAAGCTACCTCATGTACAAGAAGCCTTGATTTCACCATAGTTCTTGCTTGTTTCAGTGTATGCTGCAAACTGTAATATGTCTCAAATCCTCATCACTCCACTTATTTCTTAACTTTCCTTTTGTGTTAGATTAGCTTCAAACAACTGTTGCGTAGCAACTTTCATGTGTTGCAGTCAGTTTGGCTTCAGTAAGTATTAAAATATATCAATCTTGTTTCCACTTGTAAATCAGGGAGCATTTTGGGATAAACAGTTCTTAATGGAAACTTCAGTAGCATTAATTCAGAACTCTGATACTGAATAGCTGTATTTGTTGGCTCTGATTGCTTTGTCAACTATTTTGACTCTGTCACTTCTCCAGTCGAACTTGTATGAAGGAGTAGTTTGGGAGCAGTGATCTCGTGTGACTGGTATATTAGGAGGTGATCTTCCTATTTTAGGTCTGATTTGTGATGTTCTGCACACAGAGCAGCATTACAGCCTTGTTGATTGCTGCAGGGCTTTAGGAGCATCACCTCTGGCCCTGTGGCAAATAGCAGTTTCTAGGATGACGCACAGAGCATATACTTCAGTTATACAGAGTGACTAGAAGGTGAAGAAGTTACTGTTCATCACCAAAGCCAGTGGGGAGAAACAACCCATAAATACACCTCTAACCCTAAGACTTTGGCTTCCTCTTTTAAAAGTTCAGCTGACAGAATTCAGAGATGCCTTATTCTCCTGCTAATAATCTACCCGTGCTGGGTATTGAGTTTGCTCTACAGTGCCTTGAAACTAAACTTGGAAAAAGTAACCTGGACTCCTGAAGTTGGTGCTACTCAAGACAAGTGTAGAAGAATGCCTGTCAGGGTAGAAGAGGGACAGGTGTGTACTAATTATTCTGAGGTCTCTTGAGATGGCTCAGTTGGTTCAGAGAGTAGCATTCTGGTTTGATTCGTTTGCCTTTACATTGTGTTTATAGAGGCAATTTGGTGGAATACTTAAGACAGCCTGGCTTGTATGTTAGGCTGGACAAAACTTTCATGACAGCTGTGTTTTCCAGTGTAGTGATTCTGTGCAGGGGCTTGCATTAGCAGGGGCCACAGCTTCACCTCTGTGTGCTTAAAAAGTATTCAAGGGGTGTTTTCTCCCTCTTGTTTTTAAGATTTGTTTTCTAATGGAGCAACAAACGTTAGTATACTCTAAAATAGATTACAGAATGGAGGGATACCTTCTGTGGAGGTGTTCCCTTCCCTTGCCCAGACAAGCATTGCTTTTTTTTCTGGGATTTGGATGCAAAAAAGATACCTGCTTTGCAGAAGTTAAGAGTTTATTAACAGCTCATTCGGTGAGAACTGTCTTGTGGGTAGAAGGTGGGAGGAGGCTGTTTCTGAAGAATGCAAGTGCTGGTGAAGGCCTCTCAGAACTGAGATTGGTGTGGACTTGAGGGAGTGAAAGGAGAGCGTTTGGATCTTTGTAAGGCATTGAAAACAAGGTGAAGCTTGTGACACAGCTGATCCATGTGTCATGTACAGAATTGTGATGTTGCTGCCCATGGCATCTTGCTGGATAGCTGGGCAAGACCTGGAGATCAGTATGTCCCTGACAGCAAATCTCAGCAGTTATCAGAGACCAGCCACAGGAGTCACTGGAATTATGATGGATGCAGCTCTCCTTTTCTTTCATTTGTTTCATTTTCCTTTCAAACATGTCACAGACACTTGATGAGCCAGATTTCTTGCACTACCTGTCTCACTGGATTTCTGTCTCTTGTTGTGCTCAGGTTCCTGTGGAGCACTGCTTGCTTGCACATCCTTCTCTTCAGGTCCCTGCTTGGACCTTGGCAATCCTCCTCAGAGAGCTGGCTGTGTTCTGGTCACTATCTAGTTATTCTACCTTTGCCATCTTTGGCCTTGTGTCACCTGCTGCCCATTGGTTTCATCCTGCTCTCCTGCAGCCTCGACCCTGGCAGTGCTCTGCAGGCACAGCCCCTCATTTGCACCTTCTTCACCCACTTATTAGTCCTTGTTCTCATTACTGTTTCTCATTTACTATTTCTGATCTGCTCTGCATCTTTGTGCCACTTTTAAAAATTATAGATAGCTATTCGTTGGAAAAAAAGAGGGGAGACTATTTTGGTATAATTTGTAAATACATTGTCTATTAATGTAAAAAAAAAATCAAGGTGTTTTACCTTTTGTTTGAAACCTAGTACAAAGAGTTAGAAGATTCTTCTACAGCCTTGCTTGTTGAAGATTCTCTGGCTTTGTTTCGGTTGTCTCCTGGTGTTACAAGCTTGGAGTGACACTTACTGGTTTCTAATTGTGGCAAACTGCAATATCATTCAGAGTTCAAAGAATTGTTGATTGCCCTTTTGATCTTTGCACTGCTTGGTTGCTGTTGCACTAGTATGTCCTTTCATTTTACATATGGGAGATAATTACCTAACCATAATTAGGTGGTTGCTCTGAATTAATCATACTTTTCTTAATATTTTAACTTTAAAAAGTCATCTTTCTGATTTTTGTTTTGCTTTGTTTTCAGCCCCATCTGTTTTGACATGATTGAAGAAGCGTACATGACGAAATGTGGACACAGCTTCTGGTAATATTTGGTTTCTTGTATTGCATAAAATGTCCATCCCTTACAGCATGTGCAGACAGATGTTGCTGTGATTCCCTTTCATTCTGAGTTTCATTTCTGTCTTCTGTCCCTACAACAAAGAAAGAGGTTGAAATAAATTTTTAAAAGGTGGATGCCTGTTAGATTAAAAAAATAAATCCAAGTGTCTTAAGCAAATAGTACTGTCCCACCATATTTCCTCTGTAATGAAATAAAATGTTCATAAACTGCTGGTATCACCCAGTATCCAGAGTCAGAACAGTTTGTTAATTTACTTCTATTGGCATAATCTCTATAGAGGTGTTGGGAGCAATGTTGACAGTTCCTCCTTGCCTTTGTGCAAGACTGTGCACAGTCTGAAGTGGCTTGTATATTGCAATTATTTTAAACCTTGAGAGAGGTTTAAAGAGGTTTAAAACCATAAGAGAGGATATGTTTCGGGCTTGCCTTTTGTGTTGAATTGGCCTGCCCCACCTACTTATCAGTGTGTTATTTCTGGCTGTCATAAGGAGCAAATGTTTCATGGAGAAGTGCAAAAACTCTCTCTAGGGCCATTTCTGGAACCGCTTGCTGCTTCTTCTGTCTTCTAGGAATTGGTAAAATGTTGAACCATGATGTCCTATAGTGTCCTGTCTATGTTATACTCTTACGGTGTCTGCTAATTAGAAATAAACCTTGTAAGAAGTAATATTACAGTAGTATCAACTGCTTTCTCAAGCAGCAGATTCAGGTAAATTTCATAGGAATTTTGACTTGTAACAGGTAACATGAGAGCTGATTTTGTGTCCTCTCTAGTAACACTTGATCCCTGTGACCTGTAACTTCTTAGAGGTCTAAGATGAGTGTCTTGGGGTGACTTTATGATGCTTGTATCCCCAATTGACTGTTGTGTTGTTAAATCTTGAATTCTGCAGCTTTAAGACTGGTTCCAAGAGTGAAGGGAGAGAGAAGAGGTGCAGAGTTTGTTATCACAGACTACACTTGCTCCCCCGCATCCTTCACACAGACTGTGTTGTCTGCAGTGGGCAGCAGGAGAGCTTTGCTTTGCTTTTGGTTAGTTTCTGGCTGGCTAAGGCAGAGAAGCTCCCTGGACTGTAGGTTTTTTTTTCCTTTTTCTTGGAATTGTTTGAACCTGCTCTGGACTGAAAACCACCAGGAGCTCATACCTGTGGCCCACTGGGCCTGGGCTGTGCTGTGGCATTTCCCAGCTCTGGAGGGACTGAGAACAGCCTGAGTGAGCTGGGCTGCAGCCCATGAAAGGAATGTTCTGAATTTGTTGTCTCTTTAGAGCGGTGAGAAGTTTTGCTATTTAGTATTGTTGATTTTTGTGCTAGGAAGTGCTTTGCCTGTCAAAGAAACAATTTTTTTTCACTTCTCTCCAAAAGAATATTTCCCCAAACCAGCTGGGGGAGGGACTGCTTGAATCTGTTTCCTAGAGAGACCCCATTCAGAAGTTTTTCTCCCAAATTTGCCCTAAACCAAGACAATGAGAAACCTTGAAACACTTTGATTTAAAGGAGTGGAGCAATGTTACCACCTGGTGTCTCTATCAGGAGCTGATATCAAGCAGGTTCTAAGTGAGATGCTGAAACGTGATGCTAAAGTGCATCTTCTCATTCCTCTATCCCTCAATTCAAGAGTGAGTACCTCTGAAGTCACTGATATTGAGAAAAGCAGCTGTGGGGGTAAATATGAGAGGTTGATAAAGGTGTTTCCTCTGTTCAATTACTTAAAATGCTTTTGATGTTGATTGATCAGTATTTGGCTAACTTAGAAGAGTTGCTTCTGTGTAATTCAATCTGTTTGCTACCTCTGCCTGTGGAGATGGTGGGGAGCATGAATTTGAGATGGCAGTGTGGCTGGAGTTTCTGCACTGCAGTAATCCTCAGGGAAGTAAGAGTTGAAGTACTTGACTAAATTTTGTAATCCTTGCCAGAAACCTTTGTTTTCTGCTGTAGTACACTCTTGAGTTCAAACACTGGAACATTCTCACTCCTCTGTAGGTTCTTGGCAGTATGGCTGTTAGATGGCAACACAACAGTGCACCTTGTCATTATTTACATTGTGCTTATGCTTTGTTCCTTCATGTGGGCTTACTTGTTTTGTTTCTTGTTTTTTGTTTTGGAACAGCTATAAATGTATTCACCAGAGCCTGGAAGACAATAACAGATGTCCCAAATGCAACTATGTTGTGGACAACATAGATCATCTTTATCCCAACTTCTTAGGTGAGCTTTAGTTTTGCTTGTATGAGAAACATCTTAGTTGTTAAGGAAGGCAGGCACTTGTAAATTTCTTCTGTAAATTACAGTCTTCTGGATGTTGAAAACAAAAACCAAATATCAGCTTCTTGGTTGTCCTTTTTCAATAAAAAGGGTTAGTAGTATAAATTGTTAATGCTGCACTGCCTCCAGCAATGCCTTAACTATGTGCTGAGTGACAGTAGTGAGATTAACTTGTTGCTGGTTCCATACTATGAAAATCAAAGCTATTTTTCTTATGGCTAGAGATGTGAATCTCTCTACTTTGGTTTTCTTGCACTCCTGTCTGTCTAATAATAAAGAACATAACCTGTTTACAAAGCTTGGACACGGAAAGGGCAGAGGCTGTATTAGATACTGTGCTGTTTGGGCTACTGTAGTGAGGCCCATATGATGGATGTAGGTGTAAATTAGATACAGAGAAAATATCCATACATGTATCTGTATGCAATTCTAATTGCTTCTTAAAGAGGGAAGAAATGTTGCTAGGTGGAAGTACAATTTAAAGCTTAGTTTTGTGGAAAAAAGATTAAAGGAAACACATTGCAGTTTGAAATACCAAGTTGAAGCAAATCTGAGTTACCCATTTAATAATAAATGTCTGAAAAGCCACAGTAGCCAAGGAATGCTTCACACATGGGCATCCTGATTTAGGCTTAATCATGTTGAGCTGGAGGTGGTGCTGAGGCAGGTTTTGGAGTACATGTTGGGCCAAAGAGTGTGTCCATACCCCTGCGTCCAGGGATTTGAGGTATGTGTTGGAGGGGGAAGAGCTTGTGTATAGGTGTGTGCAAAGGGTTGAAGTTATCTTTCTCTTTGCATTTACTAGATTGGTGTAAAATTAAATTATAGCAAAAATGTATCTTTATAAATACACATTATAATTCAAGGAAAAAGTTGTTCTATTTTTTTTTTTTTGCCTATAATAGAACATTACCTGATTTATCTCCCTCATAGTCTTCATTTCCTGATTTATCTCCCTCCTACTCTTCTGTGTTACACTTTTGCCTTGGAGTTGAAAATCTTTCTCAAAGAGCCATTGGTGTTTAGAAAAAGGAACTGAATCAATTTGGAGAATGTGGAGGCTTTGTACTTGTTGATGATTTTAAAAAAAAATATATGTTACAAAAAAACCACCAAGGAAAAAATTGATGAGGAAAAAAAGTGGAGACATCTTCTGCTGTTTTAATTACTGATAAATATCTTACTGTGGAATTAATAACTAAAAATATTGAGGTAGAATCTTTCATAGTGGTTTGGTGAACTTTAAATCCATCTTTGTCTCATCTTGTTTGTTTTTTAGTTAATGAATTAATTCTTAAACAGAAGCAAAGATCTGAGGAGAAAAGACTCAAACTGGACCATTCAGTGAGTAGCACCGTATGTTCCAACTTTTTTACTTTATATTTTTAATGATTCTTTGCAGCAATTGTAATTGCATGACTTAACTAACAAGAGATTGCCCTGTTGAGCTGATGCTTTAACTTTGAGGGATTAATACCAATATCAGTGGTAGTAGATCCCTTCTACCTTGTTAACTCCTTTCTTCCCCCCAGCAACATGTGTAGAGAGAAGCTGTGTTAGCATAGTCAAATGTCCTTTGATGTATTGCATATAACCTGGGAAACTGTCCGTGGAAGTAGACTTGTTTAAAGGTAGTAATTTTTTGTTCAGTGTAGGAAATTACAGCTACAATGAGAGCAGTGAATGATTAGAAGTGCCACGGGCTTGTCTGGTCACGTGTGAGAAGCTGTGTTCTCTCAGGAAACTGGAGGAATGCTAATACCAGCCACAAGAGGGAGAAAGATATGTTTGGAGTCTGATGTTCTGGTTCACATAAAACTGCCTGGATATCTTCTAGATTTGTTTTATGTCCCAGAATCAGAGCAGGATCTGTGTCCTCAGTTCATCAGAACCTCTCTACAGCACCTGTGGATGCTCTTGTACATTGAGATGAAAAAGAATAAATGACATGAGCCAAAAAAACTTTCATATTTGTCTGACTATGTCTGACATCCTTGTCTTCTGTAGCTCATAAATAAGATTGCAAAATAATATTAAAAATCATGGAGCACCTGTTTTTAAAAGCTTATGTTAGTGGTATTAATTCAGGGGCTGTGTTGCAGAAGCTGGTGCTGTCAGTGTTTGAAAAGAGTGTTGTTTAAAGATGCATTGATTTACTCACAGTAAGTTTTTATATTTATTATAAAATATGCATAAATCAGATAAGATTTGAAGTGCACACAGCTGATCTGAAGGCATGTACGGCAGTTTCTTGGAAATTTGTTTTATTCTTTAAAAGCTGTGCTTGTAGATGAACGTATTTTTGATAACTACCAATCTGTGACTTCATGCCCAAAATAATGTTGTGTCTTTTGGCAGGAATAAAAATTAGACATCTATAAAAAGAGTAACGTTGCTCCTGTACCCCTTCATTAATGTGCCTTGTATTACTTTTGGTATTAAGGGAAGTAATCCAAGATGTATTGCAGCAAATGCAGTCATGGTCTCATTTAAGAAATGATACTAAGGCATGTTTGAATATTTGAATAGTCTACCAGTAGTACAAGTAGCTAGTGCATTAGTCTGTTAAAATGTGTATCAAATCCTGTTCATTTGCTTAAGAATAGTGAGTTTTTTCCCCAGTTACTCCTGTGAGTTTTTGGCCTGAGTAGTTTTTATAGGTTCTGTTGAGCACTGTCTAAAAAGTTGTGCATTCTATATGGATGTTAATTTTTTTTCGTAACGTAGTTCATGCAAAAAGGCTGCAGCCTCTGAGAAAAAAAAAATCTGATTTAGACTGGTTGGCATTTCTAGTTCTTGCCAATTTAAAGAACTTGATTTACTGTCATATCTTTTTTAGGACAGGATTTTTAAATCCAACTTTGTTTCTTAGATGTTCTTTAGACATCACAGCTGTTCCTGTTGGTTCCTGAGGCTTTTTGATGAAAGGCTGTGCTAGCATTAACCTATTATTCAGGTTTTCCTGTGCTTAAAGATACCTTCTTTTTTCCTTTTTTTTTTTCCTCTTTTTTTATTGCTAAGAAGAGGAAAGAGCCTTCAGGGAAGAATGGGCTGTATAGTAGTATTTTGGTCCTCTGAGGAGTCCCCCACAGCTCCAGGCAGTTTAAATGAGATCAACCTGATAAGCTCCATCTCCTTCCCAGCTTTCACATTTCCCTTACACTTAGGAGGAGTAATGTGAAAAGTGACAATAGAAAAAATAAGCTGATACTACCTTCTTTGATTTGAGTTTATCATGAGGATTTTGCCTATTACTTGGCCTTAAAATTAAAAGGTATAGGTGCATAGCAGTATTTCAGATGTAATCCAACTAAGCTTGGATAAATTTGGAGTTGTTTTTTTCTTCCCAAAGAAACAAGTTCTCAGAAACTGGGACACAAATCAGATAAAATTCTTCCTGTAAAATAATCTTCTAGCAGCAGCAAATATGCTTTCATGAAGCACAGATATATTCCAAATAAGATAACAAGCTCCACAGTAGGTTGGAGGAACCATATCCTGTACACATGGCAGAATTGGGAATCTGGATACATGAAAACTGTTTTGCAATTTTGCAAAGGGATGAAATATTGCTGTGTTGCTTTTAATATCTGTTGTTGGATGGCTTATAAAGCCCTGGATGGCCTGAACTCACCATCTCTTCTGTACCTTGTCCTCTCTTTAGAATGGCCACAGGTGGCAGATAATTCAAGATTTGTTGGGAACTGATCAAGACAATCTTGACTTAGCCAATGTCAACCTTATGCTGGAGCTACTGGTGCAAAAGAAGAAGCAGCTGGAAGCAGTAAGAAGTTTCTCTTATTTAAATGAACTGTGTATTTCAAAGTCTTTGATACCTTTTCCTGGAAGAAAGATTCTATTAGTGAATTAATTGCTCAGTATTTTCTCTTGTGTTTTGGTGTTTAAAGGTGACTGTTTTGCTGACCTTTGTAGTGAAATAACATTTCAGCTGGGATGCCCATAGCATGCTTATAGTGCTGTTGCTGGCAGGGTTGTATAAACAAGCAGGGAAAGCAGGAAAGGATGAGAGAAAATGACTCACAGAACATAGAAAAGCACCTGAAGAAGTTTGCTAATTGTCTATTTTGCAAGTAAATACCAGATCTTTTAGTAATAAGCATAATAAAAAGTCCAGAGTATAGATTAAAGAATAAACACAATGAGCATGTGAAAAGTATCACGCCCTTTACTTTCTGCTGGAACAGGCAGAATCTGAATGACCACCTTTCCTGAAGGCTTTTTCAATATTTAATGCTTGAAAGAAAAATTCAGATGTGTTGTTTATGAAGCTGGTTTGAAGATTTGTCCAACATGAGGCAAGCTGTTCCTATGATATAACTGAAATGTAGTTGGTTTGGGTTAGTTCTCCGTGTATTTGGCCATTCCATGCTGTTTATTTCAAGTGATTGTTTTCAGGTTATCAGAACCAGACCTTATAAATTAGACTGGATTATTACAGATTTTGACCCAGTGAACTTTGAGTAGGAGGGTGGATTTTGACAATGCTTTAAAACAGGTGAGGCAAGGTTGTATTGGGAATATTTTAATTTATTCACTCTTACAGAATCAGTATTTACAACTTGTGGTTCTGATGGAAAGAAATTAACCCCAAAATATGCTGGAGTATTAGCAGAACTATTATGTTGCCTTATTGCATGGGGACTTGTAAATACATTTATTGTGGTTCAGTGAAGTTATAGTTGGGGAAAAAAGAGAACTTTTTTTCTCTGTAAGCCTTTTTGTAAAATTTGTGACAAAACTGAAGCAAAGAAGTCATATGACTGAGTGTATGAGCATTTCTGAGTATGAGTATCTTCTAAGGATGCTAAGCCTAAAAAGTGATACCACACCTGACATTTAAAGAATAGTTTAAAAGCATTTTTCTTGTCTAGCTTTACTTGCTTCGCTTTTATTTTTGTCAGATCATGAAGAGTAAGAAAATAACCTCAGAAAAGTAGTATTTTTTGCATTCAATGTCTTTACTTTCACTGTCCCCTCTGCCTTTCATAGATTTGGTGTGCCCCTATGTCTTGATCCTTTTTGAGTGTGTGTTCACAATCCTTTAATAGTAAATATTTTGATAGGTTTTGGAATGCTGGGATATGATTAGGGCTATATTAATGCTGGAATATAGGTCTTAGTTTTCTTTCTTCTTGTGGTTCTCTTTATCTTGCCCTGTCAAGTTCTTGGCCATTTTGGGTGAAAATGCTATGCTGATGGCTGAGGTAAATAACCTGTAACATGAAAAATATTTGAAAGAGATGGTTTAGTTTCATCAGTGACTTTGTCATCTTTCACTCTGGAGAAATCTTCAGCAGTAACTTCTACATAAACAGAAATGTAAATTTTGAGGAAGGTGGTTTTTTTTACATAAATACTTCATCCTTTAGTATGTTGATCACGAAGTGGATGCTAATGATCTTCCAGGGTAGAAGGTAATTCTGTGAGAAGCCTGTATTCCAAAATCCATTCCAGGTGCAGTACTCAAAAGAATAAAGAATTTCAACTTCTTAGTAAGAACTGTTACAAGGACTATTGCCTTCATATAAAAACTTGTTGTGAACCAAATAAAACCTTAAGATCTGTGAGATAAAGTAAAACTACCACTTTGAAAACTTCCTTAAGCTCATTTTCTCTTGCTAACCTCTAAATGGTAGTAGCTTCTGTGCTGTGTTGATTTCTTGTGTGAAATTGATATTTGGTTCTCTTAATGTACATGGAAGAGTTACACTTGCTTGTTTCCTGTGTTACAGGAATCTCATGCTGCCCAATTGCAGATACTTATGGAATTTCTTAAAGTCGCCAGGAGAAACAAAAGAGAGGTAACTTGCTTTGTGTTTCAGTGGGTGAGGTGGTGTCTGCTGCTTTCTCCCAGTGCATTTCTGTTGAAGTGATGCATTAGCCTGGCATTATTTCTGCAAGGAATAACTCAAGGCATTATGGGGGAAATCCCAGACAGAGGACACATGGGTTTGAAGGAAAATTAATCTCTTTGTCTGACAGCTTCAGTTTTTAATAATTTGCCTTTTTATCTCATGCTGGTGAAGCATGTGGGAATATAGAGACTCCTTGGTGTAAATGTACGTCAAGTTCTTGAAACAAGATTGTTTTCCCAACACAGAAAAAAAGCAAAGATGGGGAAGGAGTGAAATTATTTTCACTACTTAGTTTTTTCCTTTAGTTTACCAAATGCCATGACTAATGTGGTGGCATAAGAATTAATATTCTGTGGTTTTTTTCATTATTTGTCCTAAAATGAGTGTCTCAAGGACCATGAGAGGGTTGTATAATCACATACACAATTTTTCATGGTTTGGGACTCTCCCTTTATAAGGTCATGCAGTGCATAAACCCTAATACCACAAATAGCCCAGAAACCTGGAAAAATTATCATGAAAGCAGCAGAAGGATGAGCTCTCTTGTGATCCATGGTTTCTGAGAAAAGATGTGAAGAGCAGAAGACCCAACAATGTGACTGTAAGGTCAAACTTTAAACCATGTAAATGTGATGGGTGCAAGAAGCCTGGTCCAGCGTGGATTAAGTGTCTGGTTATGGAGTCATTCCAGAGTCAATCTGGAATCTGTCTACCACCAGATATCCATGGCCAAAACCAACAAGGGTTGTGAAAACTCCAAAGAAGGGCAAGAGAGCTGGTGAAGGGTCTTGAAAACGTCTTACAAAGTGCAGCTCAGGGAGCTGGGGTTGTTTAGTCTGGAAAAAAGGAGGCTCAGTGGGGACTTCATTGCTCTAACTACCTGACAGGAGGTTGTTGGTCGGGGGAGTCAGACTCTTCTGCCATGTCTCAGGTGAAAAGATGAGAGCAAATGGCCTCAAGTTGCCCCAGGGGAGGTGCAGATTAAATACTAGATTTTTATTTTTTTTCTCTGAAAAAGTGGTCAGGTATTGGAGTAAATTGCTCAGGGAGCTGATGGAGTCACAGTCCCTGGAAATTTCCAAGAGGCATCTAGATATGCACTGGGGATATTGTTTAGGGGTTAGTATGGTGGTGCTGGGGTGGTGGTTGGACTAGATAATCTTGAAGATCTCTCTCAACATTGATTGTGTGAGTTTCAGTACCTGGGAAACCTTTCCCATCTCATCTGCAGCTGTCTTTCTATCTCTTTGGCTTTAGAAATCATTTTTAAAGGATAACATCTCCTTTTAAGGCTAAAGAAACTTAATTTTGGCTGCAGATCCTCTGAAAACAGCCTTCAGAACATCCTGAAGGCAATTGGGACGTAAAGTTTATTTCAGAAGCTCCCTGACCCTGCTTATGTATTCTCTCTGTTGCCAATATTTCCTCTGTTGTTTTGTACCCCCCTCTATATTCCAGCATGAAATGCAGACTGTCACATCTCCAAAGACTTCTGTGCAGGCCTGTCAGTTCTGTCCTTGCCCTAGTGCTTAGTGTCTGGCCTTGCCATTTTTTTTGAGGGAAATGAGGACTTGTCAGACTTGTAGCAGTCTGTGCTCTCACTTGATACGGATAAGAAAGATAAAAATCAGTGGGTAGATGTGTGCAAAATACAGACTGGTCATTAGAATAGTTTTACATATCAAAATCTGTCTTGGGCAGTCAATTTACATATAGAGTAAGTTACACCAGTTGGTGCTTCCTTTTTGGTAAGTGACAAGTTCCTTCCTGTTGCTGGTGGAGCCTGTGGCAAGCACCCTTGTCTGGATGGAGTTTTGTAGGGTTAATAGAGGAATTACTGTTTGGGTTTATAACAGTGGTGATACATCCAAACTGCAGAAAGCCTGAGGTGGTGGCTTGGAAGGTGAGAAGGTGGGGGGTTAAATGACCATATTAATAATGCAGTAAAGGTTGTCAGAACTTCAGAAGTTCACTGTAGTTTCTTTTGATGCTGTAAGAGGTGACTGTTTAAGCATGGAGCTCAAGGAATTTGTGTGGACCCTGGAACAATGATGTATTGCACATCACTGTGAGTCATACAGGCAGCCTTATTATGGGGAGGAGCGTGACCTCTTTTCCTTTCTTAATTCAGACTTGGTTTTAAAAATAGCTGAAGAGTAAATGCAATTTCACTCAGTAAGCCATAGCTGTAAAGAGAAGTTCTTAATAAATAAAAAAGGGGTTTTTTTAATGTATGATCCTGTGTTCTTATTTCTATTTCTGGCTTAAGTGTTTAAAAGAACTTTAACTTTGCTTTCTAATATGCCTCTTTGAATACTGTTTATTGCAAGATTTTCTTTACAGGTTTCATCTATTACATATTGGAAGTTCTTACATAGGGACCAAGGTACTTTTGTAAGTGAATACAGGCATTGCCTCAGTTAGTGTACCTGTGTAGTATTTCACATGTTCAGAGCAGATGATTAACCACCTGTAACCCTCCTTGCATACTTCACTCATAAATGATGTATTTTTTCTCTTGCATTAATGAAATGGTGACTTCTGAGCATATTGGAGTGTGCTTATGGCTAGAAGAAAACTTATCTTTTAGACTTGCACTTCAAAATATTGGTGCAGTCAAGTCTTTAGACAAATGCCTCTTTGTCACCTTTTCATAATTTCTCTAGAAGATAAATGTGAGGTTCAACACCTGCAGCAGTTTCTATTAGAAATCCTGTTTTGATCTGTTCATAACTTTTCAAAATGTTGAACTTTCAAACTGGAATTTACTGCATGTTTTATGCACAAAGGTATTTGCAAGTCCTTTATCTTTTTGAAGTTTGTGTTTTGTTTTATTTTTGACCTAGAGCAATATGGCAAAAAAACCCCAAGTCCTTGGCAACAGTAATAGGAAAAATAAAAAGTCTTACTTTAGAAAAGATTGAAAATAAATGGCTAAAGCTTAAAAATACTTTTTCACACAAACAACAGATAGTTTTGGAGGGGAGGAACATATTGATCATTCACAACAACTGGATGACTCCAAGACAAATTTAGCATAGCTGAGTGCATTTCCATATGTGTGCACAGTTAATTAAATGCACACTCAGCAATTTATTTTTTTTTTTGATCCAGAATCCTATTCTGTTGAAATTAAGGATCCAAAAAGTCTGGAAGGTCAAGTTTAATGATGATATATTATGTCTTGGTGGTGGTGGGTGGTTATTACTACTTTCCAGGGAAACCAAATGCAGCCACCTGTGACATAAAATTCTTGCTTTCATACATGTGTTGCATAAATGCTTTCACAAATTTAACTTCGGTAGTTTTAAATGTTCACATGTTCTTTCATCTTGAACACTTTTTGATAGAGGTGATTGTATCAGTTAATTCTCCCCACGTTGATGTTCAGTACTTTAAAGAAGAGGCCTTGCTAATTGTCTGGTCAGAATTTGAATGTCTGCAAACACTTAGACGCCACCACATATATCATATAGATAATTTATGCCAAAATATTATTAGCTCACCTACCTGATGGTATTTCTTTTGAGCAGCACCATTACTGAAGAATACTGAGCTTGGTGATTAGTGTCACATACCAAGTTCTATGCAGGTGCTATTCTCTGGGTACATTCATGTTTCCCTTAGCTAATGTCACTTCATTTTAATGTTTTGTGGGCTTTTTCTTTCTCGTGTCTAACAAACAAGGCCCCTTTCCTGTCTGCTAATGTATAAGGCTGTTACTTAGTTGGTAAACATCCTGGGATAGAAAAATAATCCTGAAGTGTCTCAGGCTTGTGGCACTGAGTGCTTGCTCAGCGTTACGGAATCATTGTTGTTCTTTGCACCCTCAAATGTGAAGTACTGAGAGGAGTTATCAGATATTGTGGGGTAAGTGCTGGGAATTAGAAGCATGAATCCTCCAGGGATGTTATTACCTTGTGTTAATCACTTCACCTGTCAAACCTTATGTTCTGCATGTGCACACATGGATGAGCTAATGAGAAAGCAAGAGGAGGTGACAGAACCAGAAATCAGTCATGCTCTTTTGTTGTCATGTGATCTTGATTACATTTCAGGACTGCTGAGGAAAATTTATAGCTACAGTAATCTGGTCCCCATGCACTTCGCTTACCTGTTATTTTATATCTGTTTGCATTTCTAAGTTACTGAATGAGAGATGTGAGCTCCAGAAGCAGTGATAAGAAGCCCAAGGATACAGTGAACATGTGAGCAGCAAACAAAAAATTATCATAGTGATATCAATGTATAGCAGCTGGCTCTCATTGCTGCACTGGAGAGGTCTTGCAAAGAAAGAAACCAAGTAGCACCTACTACTGATTCATTAGACTCTAAGGCAGTCTAGTCTAATAGTTTAGGGAGCTTTGTTCCCCAGGTGTCTTTATCTCATAAGGCTTTTCTATCACACCCTATCACTAAGATTTCAGTGCATATTTCCTCCATACTGTAGGATTTAAATGAGGGAGAGGAATATTCAATATATTAAACATATTTTATCAGCCCAGTACCTCCCTTCTCCTACCTTTGGGAATTCTGTGTGTAAAACCACCTGGATGTTCTCAGACATTTGTTAGCTTTTCCCCTCTTAGGAGGAAACTTCACTTGGAGGAGGTATTGATCAGAGAGAAGACATTCTCAGCAGATAAATGTACTATCCACATGTTTAAGAGGCTTGAATGCCATATTTCACTAATGAAACTTGTGGAGGCTCAGGTGTTCTTGTCTTCATACCAACAAAAGCTTTGCACCTACTTCTAGTTTGCAAAGACATTGTAACAGAGAGGTATTTTGTCAAAATAGGTGATATTTGCAATTAACTTACAAGACTGAAATTTCTGTAAGGTCTGAAGATGACCTCTGTGCCATAGTTGCCCTGTATGTTGTAAAAGGCTCTGCATCCAAAGCAACAGTGGAAAGAAAACCCAGAGACAGACAAGACTTCCAGAGAGAGAAACTGATCTTATTTGTGCATTGTATTTGAGGTACTGAATTCCACAGATAGACATTAATTTCACTGGTACCTTTAGAAAAGTTTCAGCTGTTAATTATTAAGTTTGCACTTTGGTTTGTTAAAGCAGTGCTTGGAGGAAGAACAGGAAGTAGGAAGATACTGATGTTGGATGGATGAAGCTACAGGGCAGAATTTATTTACAGTGATTAGCTGTTTTATCCTCCTCAGGTGGGCAAGTGATAATTTTTGCCTCATCCTGGTTGGTGCAATGGCTTTGTGTGTGTGGGAAAATTATGTTCCCTCTGGTAATAGTCTCATCTGTTTGCCTGGATCTATGGCATATATTATGATGACTGCACAGGGAGTCTGGATCAGAGCCTGGAAGCTGTGTTACTGAACATAAAATGACCTGTGAGCTTCCAAAAAGTGTGAATCCAGATGCTGTGTTTGAGCTGCTTGTTAGAACAGTGTTGCTGATTTTGCAGTATTTCTATAGAAAATAACTCCTGTTGTCCTTTGCTTGTGCTTTTTCTAGAATTGGAAAGACAGTTGGTCAGTGGTCTATGGCTCCTTCCCTTGTGCGTTTTTCTAGGCTGTGTGTGGCACTGGGAGGCTCTGCTGGGCTTTTAGTTTTTTGTAAACACTTAAAACTGGCACCAGGAGACCCAGTCAGGACTGCTTGTTGTTCATGCTGTACAAACATAAAGCAGGAAGTTGCTGCCTCTCAAGGGGCCCTGGCTCCTGGGAAAGCAGGAAGCTCCAAGATGAAACCTTAGTGCTATACCTAGATGGACTTGTTAGTAGATGGCTGGCCAAAAACCAAGTGACCATGACCTGGTGTTTAGCACTGTGTAAGTTCTTGACAGCTTCTTGACTTAAGTGTCTGAAATTCCTTTTCTAGGATTGTAAGAGTGTTGAAATTGTAGCTTTTCTTTTGTATGTATGCCCATATGTGTAAACTGAGACCAGAATGTTACACACCTGCTTACTGTAGTTCACTCACTGGAGTTGAATTTGAGGTTTAACCACTGAATTAAGGACCTCCTCCTTGTCCATATTTGCCTTTTCATTTCTGGGAAAGCATCCATGTCTGAAAAGAGAGTTTATAGTGTGTGCTTCTCTCTAAGCATACATTGCAGTATTCATTGGAAGTGCTTTTGCTGATGTAATCAAAAGTCTGACAGGCATGATTCTGCCTATCACTGGGACAGGACTTGGCTCGTTTTCTGCACCCAACAGTGAAAATTAAATTAAGGGCCCTTAAATCTGAATATACTGCAAGAACTATAATTCATTTAGCTTTCCCTAAATGTCCCTCAAAGGCTGGAAGTTATAAATCAGTCTCACTTTTTTGAAGTTTAATTGGACTCAATGTAGATTGATTTAAGGTCTTTGATAAATTAAAACACTGAAACTAACATACTAAAAAACTAAAGGTTTAAGTGTGGGCATTAATTCATTTTATGCTGATGGCATGAGAAGGCTTCCTCCTAAAACAAGCATCAAACACTTGCCTGCTTTTTAGAGTTGCTGCTGTTGAGTAAATTTACGGGTAGGTTGCAACTAGAAGGAAGAATTGGAAAATAAAGTCCCAGACCTCATGCTCTTGGCTGTGTGCAATAGTTAATGAAAGCTGGCCAATAAAAGGTGTCTGCTCTTTTTCCTATAAAAAAGTATCCTGTTTATGTGATGTCAACAACTATCAGTTATTTTCAGACATCCAGTTTGGCTGTGAGCAGTTCACTGTAAAATAGCTGATTTCCTCACTGTAATTTTGGACCTTACAAGTGGTTTTGTGACTTATTTTTAAATGGGATTTATTAATGCAGGGGACTAATGGTATTTGCTAGAGCTGAGTTCAGGCAGGACCCATACTGTGCAAGTGTCACTTTACCACTAATCTTGGAGCTGTAACACCACCTGCTATTCTTGCTGTAGGTTTTGAAAGTTAAAATGGAATTATCTGTTATGGTGTAGTGATTTGTAAATTATCTGTGGCAGTCTAGTTCTAAACCATTAAACTTCTGCTGCCTGTGCCTCAAATTAAATGTAAACAGAAACCTTCAGAGATTAGGATACATTTATAATGTCATTTCATTCTAAGAAGTAGCCGTGTTAGAAATAGGTGTGGGCCCAGCAGTCCTTTATTTTCCTGTTTTCAGAGACAGAAGCTTTTGTTAGTGTTCAAAAGGAAAATTAAAATGGTGAATTATATAATACAGAGCACACAGATATTTGGAATGCTTTACTATAAGGGCGGTTTAAATTGTGCTTTTGGTTTAAGCAAAACCTTCTGACACTTAAAGGACCAAATTAAGCACTTGAGTGAATAAGTCTTTGGGAGCAGCTTACCATTCATATATGTCATACTAAGAGTAATGCTTCTTGCTAAACTAGTAACTTTGGATTTGGACAATTTAATATTCTGTTGTAAGATTGAAAGTACAAAAATTTGTTTTGTCTTTGGAGAATGTGTTGTGCTTAAGCTTTCAGTGGACTTAACTCAGCAAATGCTTCTGGTCACAGGCCCCATTGCTGGTTTTCTGTAAATCTTTACTGGGAGCTGAGGAGAGTCAGGTAGACTTCCAGTTCTGACAGCTTTGTCAGTTCTCCATGTATTTATTACATTTATATGTCTCAGTGAACCAGACTTGCCCTGGAACTGAGTTTTGTTGGGAGTTCTCACCTAGGGAGTGTGTGTGTTTGGGCCCTGCAAGGCTGGATTTAGGCTCTGTGGGTGTTTGGGTGGGATATAGCTGCTGAATAAGCAGGTAAGGAGATGTTGTCCTTGCTTAGGTGTAAACAGTTGTCAAGTCTGTGGCTTCAGTTGTTTGAGGTGAGCAAGCCAGCTTGCTGATTGACTTAAAAACTTGGAGGATATTACATGTGGCACAAAGACAGGAAAAGAAATGTTGATTGGTGGGAGGGGAAGTCTCCTTCTGTCCCTTTCAGGTATAGCTCTCAAATTAACTGGAGTTTATGATGTAATCCAAGGTAAGTATTTCACCTTTGGAAGAAGTGATGCCTTGATACTATGTGGTGCTTGCTCAGTGCCAGGAGCAAATCTTGCTCTGGTCATAACATGTTTTTTCTGATCTAAAAACTTAATGACAAAATTTAAATTGGCAAGTAACAGGTTAACAACTAGGATGAGAATTAGTCTTGATACCTTTTAGCAAAACATCTGTATTTAGTTGAAGAGTCAAATGATCCTTGTTTTTCACTGTGATTTTTTTTTTCTTTTTCTAATTGTGACAGGAGAAGTAGGAATGGTTTGAAAGTGAAAGAGTATGTGTTTAGATATTAGGAAGAAATTCTTCCCTGTGGGAGTGGTGAGGCCCTGGCCACAGGTTGCCCAGAGAAGCTGTGGCTGCCCCATCCCTGGGAGTGTTCAGGGCCAGGGTTGACAAGGCTTGAAGCAACCTGGTCTAATGCAAGTTGTCCCTGCCCGTGACAGGGGGTGGTATGAGATGATCTTTAAGGTCCCATCTAACCCAGGCCACTTTGTGATTCTATACTCAGTGTTTGCAAACCAGTTATACCTTGCCTGAGATGTGTTAGAGGAGCATGATAGTATTACTTTGAATAATGTGGCTCTCTGTAATAGACATCAAAATACCTCCTGCTCGTTTCACATTATTTCAAAATAACAGCTTTGTCTTGAATGTGGTTTGTATGCACGCTTATGTTAATCTGTGGATTTGAACTTCCTGCCTGGTGACTTGAATTGTGTAGCACGCCAGCGAAGATATTTCAGGTTCCTCTCTGGAAAGATTATAATTTATCTTGGTGGTGGTGCAGTGCAGATTGATTTAGACTTCTCCCATTCTCTTATCCACAGCAATTGGAGCAGATCCAGAAGGAGCTAAGTGTTCTGGAAGAAGATATTAAACGAGTAGAGGTGAGGAGCCCAGACATTGTTCTGACTCTGGCAATTTTTCATTTTCATCAAGCTGTCTGCCCTGCTGTGAAGCTGCTGGGTTAAATTTATGGCATTTAAGTCAGTAATGGGAAAATGAACAGATGATGCTCTTCGTTTAATTTGTTCATTTAGTGGATGTGTGCCTGCTGTAGTTTGGTAGCTCTTACATAATCATTTCTTTGTGTGGTAGTAAGTATTTTAAGAGTCATTGCTAGAAATCAGCAGCTGGTATATTGATCAGAACTTAAGATTTTCGTATGTTGCTGGCTGTTTATACAGGCTGTTTAAATCTTAGCAGTATGTAAGTCCTAAAATGGAGAGATGTTGGGGATTCAGAAGTGGGTTGTTATGCAGAGACTGGACAGAAACAAAACCAGCTCCTGCTGCATGTCAGAACTGATTCCTACTACCTCCTGGTATAGTTCTCATAATTGCTTAATGATGACAATCTCCTGACATTTTTGTTAAGAATTATTCTCCTAAAATTTGTAACCCCATCGGTGCAATCCTTCTGTCTTCACTGAGTCTTTAGATTGCTCTTGGTCTCTTCCTCTATTTATTCTAGTGTTTAATCTTGCAGTAGGAAGCTGATGTTTCAGGAATACATCAGACTACCACCTCTCAAAATATGATTCCCTTAAAGCTTCTTGGGAATCAGTTTGCAGGTCTGCTCATCTTGAGCAGTTAGTGTGTGTTCCCAGCTACCTCCCAAAAACAATTAATGTGTGCTGATGAATTAGAAAAATATAAACAACTGACAACTGCAAGAATTTCTATTTATCTGACAGCTATATGGAATTTTGTCAGACTTCTTTTCCTAAGTGTTTCTCAGCTTTGGTGAAGTAAGTATACATGTTTTAGAAAACATGTTAGAATGTTTTCTTCAGACTGGTAGAATAAGTCTTGAAGTGTTGGAGAAACTGTTCCCAAAAGCTGTGTGATCTCTCAAAGAGCATCCAGCTACCTGTTTCTCTGCTCTTTAATCAGGCATTTCAGTGGGCTGCAGCTGGAGTATATGCCTGGGGTGTGATGGTGACCTTGGCTCTGACCTCTAAAGCCTGTGGTCTCTTATCACAAATATCCTTCTTTCTACCTACCAACTAATAGGCACCTAGTGGGAATTTGAAAACACAAGTAATAATTGTCCTGGGAGCACTCTGCCCCTCAACTAATGAGCTGCTGCATCCTTCATGGCTTCCATTTCTCAAACAGATGAAAGACAGTCTCATACTGGGTACATAACAGTGACTTGTTCTGGGAGGGACAAAGCCAAGTTTATGTGCAAAGTTTCTCTTGTGCAGTTGTCCCACAGAGGACTGACAGATCCCCTTTTAAGTCTGTGGCACCACCTTTGCCCTGTTGCCTTGTGACTGTTCTTGACATGACCCATATCCAGCTTTACTTTTGAGTTGTGAAGCCTGTTATCTAGGTAAGTTTGCACGTATCTCAAAAATGCAGTTACAGCTTGCTTGTTCTGCCATGTTTAAAGGAGATGCTGGGTTAGAGGCAATTAGATGATAACCTAATGTACTGGGTTTTTTGGAGGATAAGCTCTAAAACTGCCACTCTTGAAGCATAGAGCACCACAGCTGTAGGATTTTTGTAACCCAATTTGAATGAAAACTGAAAAAAATTGAACAAAGTCAATGTTTAGTCAGTTATAGTAAAGATTTTTAGGTAAGAGTTGAGTAAACATAGACACAGTTGATTATCTGCATGGACAACCAGCAATATTCTGTGAACACATGTATTAGACATACATGTTTTGCCAGCTCTGATGTGGTTTTCTGTTTCAGGAGATGAGTGGCCTGTACTCCCCAGTCAGTGAGGACAGCACAGTGCCTCAGTTTGAGGCTCCTTCACCTTCACACAGGTATGGAGCTTGCAACTCAACTTGGATTTCAAGCTGTACATGTTGTACGCTACTTGCTAGTGCTTTCCAAGCAGTGCCCAAAACACAAGCAAAACCTTTTTTGAGTGCTATTATACAATATTTTCCTGTTGTGTTTCTAACTGGTATAAACTTTATGTGAAAAAAGAAGTGAAGCAAAAGCCATCTGAGCCTGCATTTGGATGAAAAATCTTCTCTGAATCAGATGCCATGGAAAACCAATGCCTTTAAATGTCACGTGAATTAGTAAACTTGAGTCATAAGCCTTTGCTATGGAATAAAATATTACTGTTATTTATATGTTACCTTTTCTGAACATTGTGCTGTTCTGCTTGGCATATGAAAGGCCTTAACTTTGTATGATATTGGAGTGCTCTGGCTTCCCCAGTCAGCACGGATAGCTAAAGGTATGGGCTCAGGTCAACGTTTGAAATGTGCAGCCTGTTGATTCTGTTTATTCGCTGTTTTGATTTAATGACATACCATTCTAAGAACATGGAAATTAATAGCATAATTCCATGTGTGTTTTTTGTCTGGAATATTGCATAGTCTGGTTTCTTGATGGTAATATTGCAGATGCTTCTTGTGTCAAAGTTGTAAGTGCCAGAGTTTGAAGTGCTCTACTTTATAGATGTGTCTTTTGCTCTAATTTCAACAGGGCCAAGTTATGTTATTAAGTGATCATCTCTGCTATCTCTTAGAAGTAAAGTTCTCTAAACTGTCATTTCCTGTTATAAAATTGTACCGGTAGTTTTTTTTGCAGTTAGCAGCTCAAAACCTAATAGCCCAGAAGTAAAAAATTATTAGATTTCTTCCCCTAAAGAGGCTTAGGCAAAGTGCTATGGTGAAGAACTCAGCAATATTGGCTGGAATTTCCTACTGAGATGCTATTTCTCATCACAGAGACCAGTGTCTCTCATATTTCTATGAAGCTCTGGTTGCCCCTGAGGAAAAGGACAGGAATATGGTCACAGTGAATGGGAAGAGCATTTCTAATTCAGCTTGCCACTGCTTTTTCAATTCTCTTAGGCTGCAGGTTTGTTTCTTCATATGGGGTATTCCTGTTTTGCGAAACTCAAGAGATTCTTGTCAGGTTCTACTGCTTCTCTGATGCTTGGCTATTAAATAGATTGGTTTTGCTCTGTGGTACTGATGCTTGGGGTAAGCTTGAGCACTGGTAGGGCTCAATTTGTTAGATGCTGGATGCCTTCAGGCCTCAAACCTTTCTCTTCTAACAGGAGATTATACTTTTGAGTAGAAATGTATCTCTGTTACTTGAGCTAAGCTAATAAACAAGCCCCCAAAGAACTTTTTTGTCTGTTGAAGGCTGGAATAATGTTTTAAGCCCAGGAGTTTTACTAAAAGTTGAGGGGGAAGCAATCTGCACTGAGAGCTACACTGATTTCAGTCTACTGAGAATTTCTTAATATTCCTTTATGCCTATTTATTTCATGTTCTAGAGTTCAATCAATCTCAGTTCTTGCATTTGAAGATGTAAGACAGTATAAAAAAAAATTGTAGTCATCTTTGGATTGATGTGCTTCATCTGAGGTCTGCTGGGAGGTGGCAGTGGGCTGGAGCCATGACAGATGCAGAGACCATGGGCTCTTTCTTATCTGCCTGTCTGGGTCCATCTTGGCTGTGTCTTGAATTTTGGGGTTTTCTCCCTTGTAGAACTTGCTGGGGTGTGATGTAATAGGATATTTTGATGTTTTCTAGGTAATGTGGAATTGCCTTTTGCTTTCTGCCTTAGAAGACCCCTTATCTTGGTGACTTTCTTGTGTTAAGAAGTAGCCTTGAGTGGTGAAAAGAAATCATTATGTGAAGGAAGTGTCTGTACAGGCATCAGTTGTTGCTGCAACTTCTATTCTCACCCAATTCTGATAGTTTTATGTAATTCAAGTAATTGCATTGGTGTGAATAACCATAAATTAGATTTCAGGAAGATCTACCACTTGGAACTAGTTTTATTTTCAGCATTAAGTGTAAGTTTTGAGGAGTACCTCAACAACATTGCTCCTTGACAAGAATGCTGCAGATCAGCTGATATGGAATATACTGATTTTTTTTTTTTTCCCCCACTTCTCTTAACTGAAATATTTAATCTCCAGAGTGCATTTTAGAAATGCCATGAACCACTAAGAGTGAAATACAAAATATAATTTGGGATGGATTCACTTCTATGTTGAAATTATATTGAACTTGCAGAGACTCTTGAGCTTATCAATGAATTAAAATGGTGTATTTAAATCGAAGTACAACTTAACATACTTAACACACTGATAATGAAATATAATTGTATAGCACTTTAGTAATGTGTCTTATAAGTAGTACAAAGTTATCACAGACGGGTGCTGAGAGGAAGAAAACTTCTTTAGCCTTTGAATTTAAAGTTCAAGAAAATGGATTTCTTTGGAATTCAGTTTTATCTGTTCTCTGGTGACTTGCCCTTATTCATCTGCTTCCTCTAAATTGCAGGCTTGCTTCATTAATTTTCTGTTTCTTTTCATTGTTTGTAGTTTTTTTCCTTCCCATTCTTAACATCTTCAAAATGTGAAATTACTTTGCCTTCCCCCAGCTTCCTACAGAAGCTCTTTAGCAAGATAAACCTTGCACTATGATGCAGCTGTGATGATCAGTACATCTTGGGCTGCAAGAAACATGTGTTTTCTCTTGTGCCTACGCAGGGTGTGATGAAACATTAAATTGGGTAATAGCACAGTGCTTGTTTACAGTGTTGCCTATTGCTTGGTTTGTATACTAATAGAGAATAAGAGGGGAAGAATAAGGGAAGAGAACAAATAGTTCTGTGTATGGCTTTTCTGAACAGGCATGTGTGTTATTTTTGCTCCCACTAAATGGTGCAAACGGATAATAGGAATAATGTCATGCTATCCAGGACTAGTAGCAATAACAAACTATTGTTGATAGGCATCTGTGGGAAAATTCTGGTCTAGAAATGAGTTGCTTGGTAACTCTGGTTCAGTTATTGAAATCCTGATCCTCCTTCCTCTCCATTTGTTCTGATTACCTCCTTCCATCTCTGTAATAGGATGTGACCTCCTCCCATCTCTGTAATAGGATGTATAGTTTGTGGGTTGCCTTGTTTTTGTTGTTGTTCAGGTATTTAAATGTCATATGAGTGTAGCTAAATTTCCAAACTGAAACCTAATGTTACATCTTTTCAAAAAGAACTTGAAAGGTACTTCTGTATTTTTCTGATTACTTACTTCCCATTTGTTGAAAGGAAAAAACATTCAAGCATATATGAGCTAACTCAGCTATAGGCACTGCACAGAAATGTCTTTGAATTTGCACTCTGGTTAGGGAGATGACATGGACACTCTTGAAGGCTGTTCATCACCAGACAACCTGAAGCAAATGAGACCAGACACTCCAAGTCTTTGTTTTACTGTTAATTTCCACTGTACCAGTCTCTGCTTTTCCATTGCTTTCTAGCTGAATGTGTTATTCCTGCAATTCTGGAAGGATCTGCTGTCCATGTTTCATTCTTTCATGCAGCCACATTCTAATTTAAAGTTCATTGTCCCCAGCCATGCCTGAAATGGCTCTGCTGTTTTCTCCCTTACAATAGCTTCTGCAAATAATGATTTTTATCCCTCAGATTTTCTTTGTTTGCCGCTTTTGTCTTGCCTGGAACAGAAGTCCAATCAATCTCATTTTCCAAGTTAATTAAGTCTCATCAGTGGTTATGTGTCATCTTCTGTTTCCCCTTCCCTTCATTTCCAGGGGTGCTTGAAAACATTCAGAGAAATATTTAAGCACTGGTACGATTGGTTCATTCTTCTAAACTTACAGGTGCCATGCCCAGCATTTCAAGCAAACCAATTTGTTTATGACCAAGATTCTCAAGTTTATACATAAGTTCTATCAGCTGCTACATAAGCAGGAATTGGTATAATTATCTTTGATAAAGCTAAGACCTACAGCAATGTTCTAGAAGCTTTTTAAAGAAACCTTCAGCTTTCCCAGGCAGTGCTTAAAATTTACAGTTATCTCATAAGAAAGAATGAGAACAATGATCCCAACTTGTTTCTTCTCTGTCCCAGTCAAATGGCATAGCAGAAGCAAAGCAGTTAGAGATTTTTTAGAAATTAATAATGGTTATTTTCTAAATGTGTTCTGCATAATCAATGAAGTTGTGTTCTTGAATGCTAATCTTTACCTGTCCTGAAGTATATGAAATTTGGGTGATAAATATGCTTTAATCTGGCTCTGGGAGAATATTGTGGGAGCTGAATTTTTAGCCTGTGTGTCCAAGAGCACTGAACCACCAGTTTTCTGCTTGGGTCAGGAGATCTTTTTGCAGTTTTGAAATTAAATTCCATTGAGTTTGCATGTCTATGCTGTGTTTTGAAAACAGAGATTTAAAAGGTATGTTGTGTCATTATAGATCTATAATATGGTGTAGTATTTTCTAATAATAGTAATCTTGGCTGTCAATAATTTTTTTTAGGTATTTCTATATTTCATTAAATGTTTGTTTAAACTAGTGTCTGTCTTGCACAGGTTTCTCTAGCTTTTCCCTTTCCAGTGTTGATTTAAATGCCAGAGCATTAGACTTTTTTTTTTCTTTTTTTTTTTTTTAAGGAATTGAAAACAAGTGGCAGCATGTTGTTTTCAGAATGTCATGTGTGGCATATTTCATATGAAAGATATGCTTTTGCATTCTAATTAGAAAGTATTTGACTGCCCTACACATAACTGTGTGTGACAACATTCTGCTCTGGGAAAACTCTGTATTTAAAAAAAAAATCTCTCCTAAACCCACAAACAAAATAAAACCTTGTGTTCCCTGTCTGGAAAATGGATTTCAAAGGCAAGTATGCTGCAGAGTGTCAGGGAGGGAAGAGCAAACAGGTTAAAAATGATAAAGGGTTGTTGTGCAGTGATTTAAGCAGCTTATTTCTTTTATTTTTGCAGTAGTATTATTGACTCCACCGAGTATAGCCAGCCTCCAGGCTTCAGTGGCAGTTCTCAGGTAAGATAATATATAAATGTCTGCATGGGGGGATGGAAGGGTCAATATGGAGGTTGGGCAGAGTTGAGGTGCACCTTCATCCATCTCCAGAGTACTGGTCAACTGGAGCCTTGAAAAAGCTTTTAACTGGTTCTGTGGGCAACTGCAGCTGTAGGAATTGTACCCAGTTGTGTGAGAAAGACCTGGTGTAATGTATTTAGACATCTGACTTTTTTTCTTAAAGCTAACTCTTCCCTGGAAGAGGGGATATAGTTTGTTCTTCATCTTCCATGTAGGCAGTGCTGGGGAAGGGAGGTAAATCCCAGACCCTTTGCATTGGCTTGAATAGCTGTAGATCAAGCTTAACTTTCAAGACAATAAAAAGAATCTCTAGACCCAGTTATGTCATTTGTCCTTAACAGAGCATTTTACAAACCATTATGCATTTATATAGAGGGTAAAAAGCTGCATGTAGAATTGAGCTGTTTGGCAGGCAGCCTCCAAACTGATCTGTAGGGCCTCCCAGATTCCAAACAGCACTTCTGTAGTGCACCTTGGAGGGATTCAGCTGGGCTAGGGTGGTGAAACTCATACCCAGCTCACGCTTCCAAAGAGCTTATACAGTTTTCATTTGGGCAGATGGACAGTTGGACACGTTCCAGCTGTGCCTTGGGTACTCTCTGATGGTGGTTGACTATCCCTGGCACTCATCAGCATTAAACTGCTAAATTAACAGGCCAAAGTGCTGTTGGATCTTACTTGATGCAAAGAACAAAACACCTGGATTTTTAAGCTGGTGCACATACATGCTTGAATACAGCTATGTAATAATTGGTAATTAGAAAATTCCATCTATTAGTCTGTGGGGAAATGCTTGCTGTTCCTGCTGCTCTGGTCTTTGGAGGTTTTTGCTTGAACAGGGAGTTGTAGTTTTACTGCATTTCAAAGGGCAGGTGTAATGTAGATGGGGGTTTTATGTTCAGGACTCTGATGTGCTACAGTGTATTTGTTCTCCAGTGACATTACTTGTCTCAGTACTTCCTATTTCAAAGCCAAAATTAATAGCATAGCTATCCTGCTGGTGAGCTCAGAAAACAAACAACCTAGACTTTCTAGTCATTCTGTGTGACAGCCTTATTTGTGTGAGAATAATCTTTTTTGTCCTCAAATGCGATTTCTTGTCCTCAAGAGTGCAAGATCTGTACTCTCAAGTAAGATTTTTCAAATTAAACTTTAATATGTGTTTGGATGGGGAGTTCAGAGAACTCTTGAAGTTAAACACTTCTGTTCAAAGGTAGTCTAATTTCAGTAAGACTGTACCATAAAAACAGCTTTAAGAATTAAATTGTGGGGGTTTTCACTGATTGTCAGTTACAGCAAAAATCATCTATTGGGCACTGCTGGCAGTAAGAGTTATCTAGGATGGACAGCACAGCTTTCCTTTCTCAATATAATTACTTTGTGCATTGCCCATAAACTTGTTGTTAGGGAAGAATTTATATACCACGAAGCTCTAGGACCGTTCTCTTCCAGAAGATGAGCTTCAGAAGGAAATAGTAGACAAGTCAGTTAGGCCCTGGGGCATTCTGCAGGTAGTATTTAATGGCAGTACTTTTTTTTTCTGCTAGAAATAAGGAGCTTGTGTGCAGCTGAGAAGCCTTTTCACAGTATTCAGAGGACTCTTAAGAGTATCTGATGGAGCTCAGACAGGAAAATCATTCCTGATAACAGAGGTATCCAAACTGATATCCTCAACTAGGGCAACCGTAGTAGTTTTAGCCATTGAATAAAAATTGCTTAGGTATCTTTTATATCTTTCCTACTTTTTCCCTCCTGTTGCCCAATATTGCTTAGAAAGTAGCCAGGAAGCAGGCTTCATAGAAATTGAATGTCTGTTTTTTGGCAAAATGTGAGCAGGTTGAAATGCTTAGCTGGGCGTGGCCTGATGACTGTGAATTAGTGCCCCTTGCTGGGTTCTCAGCACAGCTGGGTTACCATGTGCCCTGCTCCACAGGAATCTTTCTTGGGAAACACAACAGGTAGTGGCACAGCAGGCAAACACTGTGCACTGGGATCTGGCAGATCAGGCTTGGGTTTGGCTTATGTCACTCATCATGGTTCAGGCAGCTTGCCTTAACTTGAGACTGAAATGATTGTTCCTTGCCTGAAGTTGTCTTGAGCCCAAATCAGTACTGATGTGCTGAGAGACTGGAGATACTGCAGGCTGGTGCACAAAAATTATAGGAAGAGGCTCTAGAATTATAAGAAGATACTATGAAGCATTTTTTAAAGATGTAAAATTTTAGAAAATGTTAATTGAAAGGTATTGATGTAGGAGCTCTTCCTAGTATTGTGTGTGTTGAGGTTGGAGCTGCTTTTGAGATGAAACAAGCTGTGAAGACTATGGATTCTGGCCAGTGTGGGCCACAATATCAATGTTGTGGGAAGAGGTGACTTGGAGATTTCACTGCTTGGGGTTTGCTTTTTTCCTAAAATGTTAGCTTGCTTTTCATACAGGTACAAACAAAATTTGAGTGGGCTGTAAACTTGGTTTGTTCTCGTTGGCTTTTGTTCTGGGTGGCTGTAATGAGGACAGGCTGTTCCCCTGCATGGACTGAGGGGGAGTTGTACACAAAGTGGGTTTTGTAAATGCCATTTTGTGCTTGCATTACTGGCCTTGTGCTTGCTCAGGGATGTTGCTCATGAGGGAGCATGGTGGTTCCTAAACTTTAAAAATGTAGTTTTGAGGATGTGGTATGTGAGACTTCTTAAACAGAAACTAAAGAAAGGAGTTCTTTGTGCTTCCTATGTAGTAGAGGGTTTCAGTCCTTTTCATCACTCGTGATTAAAATGGTGAGTACTGCATTTTCTATGTTTGCTTCAGCAGGAAAGATTACTTATGTAGTTTAAATCCTTTGCTCCTACGTCTTGCTATTACTGTGTGGGTAGGTTGGGAAATGGCTTTAATGATGAGCTTCAGGAACTTTTCAATTAACCTTTGAACTTGATTCTGAGTTTTGCTTCTGTTTTATTTCCGTAGTTTTACAGAGAGTTACGGAGTTGCTTCAAAAGAAGTAATTCAGTAACTATATCAAATACCTCCTTCTGTTTTAATGAGCTCTCTGCAAGGGATCTGGGGAATATTTGTTGTACAGTCTGTTTGATTTATGAAGCTGGAAGTTGGCTTGCACTGTCTATCTGTATAAATGCAAGACAGGACTCCCCAAGGGTTGGGATTGCCTGTCCTGTGTGTGAGGCCATAATCACTAAATTGACTAAGGTTCAGGAAACAAAAACTGTCCAAAAGCAGGGGTTTGGTTTTATGTTAAAAGGTGCATCATAGGACCCTAAGAAATAACTGTTGACAGTGCCAAAATTCTTCATTTATTGTCGTTTTACACTTCTAACCTACCACATATATTGTATAATTGTTTATAATTGGATAAAATCTATAGAAGTGAAACCTAAGCCTGACTTTTAACTTTCTGAAGTGTTCTCCCTTCTCCACTCAGACCAAAAAGCAGCCATGGTATAACAGCACGCTCGCCTCGCGACGCAAGCGCCTCACAGCTCATTTTGAGGACCTAGAGCAATGCTATTTTTCTACCAGGATGACTCGTGTCTCAGGTGAGTTCTCATGTGGTGTTCCACTTCTGATGTGAGGTACATCTTGTAGAAAAGCTTTGCTTTTGAGAGCAGCTTTCACTTCTTCCTTGCATGGGAATGTAGTTGTACGTATTTGTGTTACTCAGATCATCCCATCTTGCTATTCTTGACCAATCTTTGAAGTTGTTAAGTCTGGAAGACTTCTTCCTGTCACTTTGGAGGGGCACATGTATTGCTTTGTCATGTGAAGGGCACCACCCGCAGCAAACACTTTCTCTGGTGCCTGTTCTGAGGATGAAAAGCAGTGATTGACTTGTCTTTCCATTAGGTGTGGTATAAACCCAGTAGTTAAAAGCATGGCATTGAAATGCTACAGAAGTATAAACATAAATGGATACACTCTCCTGTATTTAGTATGCAAGAAGGCAGTTGGAGGTTATCCTGTGTCTAGATTGTATCTTGGTTAACAAATGGTTTGGGCTATAGAAACAGAGTGTGCAGCAGTGCTGTTGTCCCATGGGATGCACCTTAAATTTAAGGCTTGCTTTGTAGAATTAGAAGCTGTTTTCAAAATTGCCTGGATTGCCTCATTCATAATTGAGTAACAATATGACAGCAGCTAGAGTAATTGTTGCCTAGTGGATGCATGGGTCTTAATTACACACAAGATTCCCTTTAGAAATGAGAGGGTCAAATAACTGTCTTGAGGGCGAGGAGGGTTCTTCTGTAGCCTCTCTGGAAGAGAAACAAGCTGGGCAAAAAAGCTTCAGACAATGGACTGTGGCAAGCAAGAGTTTTGCAACACCAGGGTTTGAGCTGCAGCCCATCTGAAGTGTGGCAGACTGCAAGGAAAGCCACCAGCCCTCGGGGTGGGTGACACCACTTAGGGGATGAGAGGAAGCCAAGCTGCTGCAGCAAAGTATCTCTACTTGTAACCTTGGAAGGCAAGGAGCAACATCCCAAGGCAGGATTTCCAGGGTAGAAACCTCCTTTTTTTTTTTTTTCTTCTTCTCCTTTAATTTAGTTTTAGTCTCTTTAAAATAAATAAGTTAAAAATAATTTTTAAAATTAATTAGCAAATGGCTCCAAACATAAAGGCTGAAGCATGTCTTAGGAGAACTCACTCTTAGAAGTATGTACCTCTTCTGCCTACTTCAGAGCATGGACTAGTTCAGTTCTCATTGTGCACAGCAAAATGATTTTAATGAGGAATGCAGCGTGTTGGGAGGTTACTTCAATATCTGAAAGATTGGAGAAGCACACTGCATGTGTCCAGCCAGATCCCTGTGAAGTGCTAGCAGGTGCTTTGCAGAATGCAGTTCTTCACAGCTCACATGGAGATGTTTTCATGCAGAGCTGTCTTGGTGATGCATAACTATGTTTATGTAAAAATAAAACTTATTAACCAAGGATAACAAATGGGGCTTTCCCCAGCATTCCCTTGTAGAAGGCATCTTTCTTCATAATTGGAACTATAAATATGAATGCAGTGAAACTGGTTTTTTGTGTTCCTATGTGTCAGTTGCACCAAGAGTGGAGGATTTTGAAGTGCAGGTTTTCCCCTAAATAAGGGATAACCTATGATACTTGATCAAGTTTCCCTCTCCTAAGTCTTTCCTGCATTTTGACATGTTTTAAATAGGATTTAACGTGGATTTAAAGCTTTTTGCAAGAAGTGCCTCTAGCTGTTTGAGTAGGGAGTGGAGACATAATATTGCTGTAATTATCCAATGGCCTTGCGCTTGGATGGGGAAAAAGTCTTGAGAAATAATACTCGGTTTTCCAGACTCACATAGAGAGGAAATTACAGAAGGACTGTGTGCTTGATCTCCAAATGAGGGTAATAGAAGGGTAGCAGCTCTTTGTCCCTATCACAGTGCCAAGGGAGAAAACAGTCTTTGAAAAACATTGATGTTTGTGTTGCTTCTCGAGCTGTTTCCTGTAGTGGTCAGGTGCTGATGATGTTAATTTAGAGCAGCACTTTGTTCATTTTGTCCCTTTCATCCCTCTAACATGGATAATGTATATGCTAGTACCTCTAAGCATGCTAATTACTAGCCCTCACTGTTCCTTTCTACCCTCAAACATTAGACAGTGCATATGAGGGACACTTCAAAATGCTTTATAAGTGTAGAGATAACAATTTCTGATGGCAAGGAATTACCAGAGTGCAGAAATAATTATTCTCTGTGTTTTCCCACAAGAAAGCACAGCTGGATTTTACTTTTATAGATCAACCTCTCTTTTTTCACCCTGTTATTTCCAAGCCATTCTAATAAATGGTTCTTGTTATTTCCTTATGCTTCTGATAAGGCTAGCTTAACTAGTGTGGAATTTGATCTCTGTTGCATGTGTGTGGTTTCTCTGCTGCTGTGGATGCTGGGGTGGAAGGGGAGGCAAAGTGTGCGGTACCTGTAAACCAGCAGTCTTAGCTGTAGCTCCCCTAAAATACACTGGTGCAAAAAGAAAGTGAGGGTGCAAGCATTAGAGAAAGGATTATTAGAACTGCTGCAAATTTAGGGGGTGGTTAGGAAGCCTGAAAGTGCTAACTAATGTTTGACTGTGGATACATGGTTGTATTGGGAATCCAGATTTCCTATCAGTGCCTTACATTGAGGCTTCAGTGTAAGGTAGGAATTTTTCCTTATTTCCAAAATGCTAAAATTTAAAATGATTTAAATAAAATTATTTTCCTACCAAGAAGAATTTGGACTTCTGAGAATTCAGTGAATGACTTTCAACAATCTACACTGCAATTTACTTTTAACTTTGTAGTAAACCATTCCATTTTCCACAGAATATTTATCATTATTCAAGCTGGCTCAATTTCACCTTGTCTGTTGAAGGTCATAATTTTCACAAAACTTCTAGTACAGGCAGCCTTCTGGTTTCATGCTTGTCTTCCTTCTCCAGCCCTGGAATGATTCTCCCTTAGCTCTGTTGCTTTTGGAATAACAAGAGAAGTATTTTTTACTGAAAGTATTTTGAATGTAATTGATACCAAATGTAGACATACCATAACAAAACAGGGAAAGGAATATACTTTCACCTCTGTTGAAAACTAGTTCTTTGCAGTGTATTTTGATATGCTTAAAAGTTTTCTGTTAATAATCTATATGGTCCATGGGCTCTGAATGTGAGTAAAACAAATGAGCTTACAAAATTGTGTTTGACTTCTAGGCAGATTCTCAGCACAGTAGGTTCATCCAACATTGCAGTGGAGAAACTTCATTTGTGTTCTGAAAAGCTCATAATGCCTTCAAATAATGTTAGAGATGAAAGAGAGCCTGGATTTGACCAAGAGTCCTCCCCAATTAACAAGCATAGGTGTATCACATGGAGACGTATATCTTGATTTTTTTATTTTTTTTTTTTTACTGCTGAGTTCTTACTCTTTTTCTGCCCCCTCCAATGTTTCTGCCTCTTCCTAGATGACAGCAGAACCACCAGCCAGCTGGATGAGTTTCAGGAGTGTCTATCCAAGTTCACGCGCTACAATTCTGTCCGACCGCTGGCAACGCTGTCTTACGCTAGTGACCTCTACAATGGTTCCAGCATTGTATCCAGGTAGGACACACTGTGGTTCTGACATGATCATGTGGATGTGGGCTGCTGAGGCTGAGTTCATAACCTATATTAAGCAAATTATCATTGGTATATATGCCAAAAAATATTTCCCAAAAATAGTTTTGCTAGTGTGTGACTGTGTGTGACGGTTTTGTGACTATCATTAATCTGTGAAGGCATTCAGGTTCCTCAGTAGTGCTTGTTATTCCTGTTGGTGTTGGTCAAAACCATATCCAGCACCTTTGAGCTGCCAGTATCAGCAGTTGTACAAAGCCTACTGTATTCATGTTACAGCTTAGTTGTGTTGTAAGGGATGCAGTTCTAGCATTTTAAAAATCAACCATCTTGTTTGGTAGTTTTAAGAATCTGTGGTGGTTTTCCATTTTGTTGGTAGATCCAGTCACAATGGCAAATATTAAAAAGCTGAGTTGCTTTTAGCTGTGATTGCTTGAAGTCTTGGGCTTTGGAACCTGTTTGTAGAGCTGAACGCTAGCGAGGGGGTGGTTGTGGTAAAGCCAGTGCAACAGTTCTGTTCTTGCCAACAATTCCTCTGTATCCCAGCTGTGCAGGTGGTGATATCCTGTGTACTGCTGCTGAGGCTCATCTGAGCCTCCTGTGGACCAGTTTTGGCAACATAACTGGTGAAATGCTTTTGACTGTCTCTCAACAGAATCAGTTTCTTCTAGTTCAGGTCCATGAACCAGCTCCCATAGGAATCAGGCTATAAGAGAGCACATGAAGAGGATGGGAATTGCCACAGCCTGAAGCTTAAACTGGTTTCTCCCTACCCTGGGGGTTTTGCTTATTTTGGTAGTTTCTTTGGAGCTCCTTGGGGTGGAAAAAATGATAGAACATGTTAACTAGGATACCTTCTCTGTATGGTGTATGTGCAAGACCTGTTTGAGCTTCTTGCAAGCACATTTCACTAATTTAAATGTTTATTCACAGCAGTCTCTTGAGAGAAGTAATATCATCCCTGTTTCATAGATGGGGAGCAGGAACTCCAGAGAGACAGTATGTGAGATTTCAGAAAAAACATTGTGTTGACAAGATACAGATTAAACTTGGGTTTTCTGACTTTTCATCTAGTGCCTTACAAAGGGGCCACGTGGAAAGTGACAGAAGAGCTTGAATAATTGGTGAGGGACCCAAAGAAATTTGTACTATGTGAAGAAATTGGAGGCAGTGTGTAGCACAGAACTCATTTTGTTTAAAGCAGCATTGATTCCTTAACTACTGCAATATGTAGCAGGAATGTATAATGTCCGACTTAACCAGGGGTCAGAGCACAGTAATCAGGAATCTGAGGTATATTTAACCTGCACTGATTGGGTTCACACCAGCTGCAGTGAAATGCAGATGGGAATCTCACTGCAATGTAGACAAACTTTCTCAACTACCAGCTTCAGCATGGATTGGATTTTGCTCCTTTGCCCTTTCTTCTCCTTGACATTCTGCAAGAGCAGCATTTTTCGTGGTATTTGGTGAGAAAATGCTGCAAGGACAGTAAATCACACTCCTGTTTGAAGGTATTCTAATTCTTGGGTGAAATATATGTTTGTAAAGTATGTGTGTTACTGTTACAATGAAGATACAGTGAAGCCTTTGTCCAAGCCAGACCTAGGACTGGTAATTAAATGTATTTTACTGAAAAATACCTTGGTTTCCAGGCTCATGTTCTCCCCTGGTCATGGTTTTTATTTATGAAAGCATTTGAGAAATTTTTAAGGGTTTCAGCATGTGGGCTGAGTAAGACAGTTGAGTTCACATCTGAGCACATCCTTAAATGCTTTGGTAAATTAGCTTTGAATGTGCTGTTGCCATTTTTCTTGTTGGCTTCTGGCTAAACAAACAGTTCCTCTAAAGTCAGAATTTGTTAACTGAGAATTTACACTTAGTATGTGTTGGCCAACACAGTCTGGTATTCACCTTTTTTTCATTTCAATTAGTAGCCTCCAGTTCAGAGAGACTGTGAAACTAAATAAGAGCAGCTTTTAGATATTCACAGATGAGCCAAATGAAGGTACTTAAAAAGTGAAATTATGCTTTTAAAGTGCTGTGAAAAGTTTGATTGTTTATTTGGTCCACTATACTGATCTTTAAATGTTTTCCTGGACATGCAGTAAGAAACAGTGTTGAAATGGTAGAAGGTTAGGTCTTGGTGTTTAGCTTTTGCTGTGGAGATAAATGGGTTTACATACTGAGTTAGTACAAGACTAATACATAAGAGGTCTTAATAAAATTTTTAGGAAGTATTTTAAAGGGATATTTTAAGTATACTTAGGAATAAAAATCGAACTGGTTAAATTAAGTTAAATTCCCTTGCCCTTAAGTTTGCTGGTTTTTTTTGGGGGGGGGGGGGGGGGGGGTTTGGTTGGTTGGTTTTATTCTTCTTTTGGAAGCTGCTGTTACAAATGGACAGAATACAAGAGTGTTGGTTTGATTCTTTTAACCCTACGTGAAGTTCACAGATGACTCCAAAAGATCTGCTGGCTAAACAGCTTTTTTTGGGTTTTTTTTTTAGATATATTACCTTTAGGTTCACGAAGGACAAGGATGTAAATATTCCTTATCTGTAAAACACTGATGTTCAGAAGTGAAATAAAATTTGGTTTGTGCTAACAGGTTGAAAAGTGTAATTAAAGACTGTATAAATAGGCTGAAAAAATCCTGCAACTGGGCAGTAGCAATACCCTCCTGAGAGCCTTGTGGTAAGAATGTTTATGGATGTCTGGACTTATTGTGGACTAACCAAGTGCTGTAAACATATGTATGTTGTTTTAGTATAAAAATTCTGATTCAGTGTTTAGGAACGTTCCAGTTACCTTCTGGAATGAGGAGGCAAACCAGGAAAATGTCAACCCTTGTTTCTTTTTCATTTATTCTCTTCGAGAACAACAGATTATCAGGAAGAATGTTCAGGGAAAGCACATTTGAGGCTTTGCTATTGCAGATTACTCAGTTTTGCTGTAACATCAAGGGGACTTCAGCATGCTTGCAGTGTGGATGTGCAAGTATCTCAATATGCTAAATGGCTTTTTAATACACTCATTTCTCCCAAGTACAAAGTATTTACGGTTTTCACAAATATATTAAACTTTGTTAGAATTGAGCCAAGGAATAAATTTTCCATTTAATTATGCCCCCAGACAGAGCAGTTGTCAGAGCTTAACTTTGCATTTACTGCCAGGGCCAGCAGAGAGAAGGAAAGTCTTTCTTTTAAAGATGAGTCTGTAAACTGCTGCGTTGGCATTACAATGATTTGTGGAGAAAATTGCTTTACCACTGTCAGAGGTGCTCAGAGAATACTGTGGCAGACTTTAATATTTGAGAAAAAGAACAGGAAAATCCCAGAAATCTACTACAAAGAGATGCCTCTCTGAAACCTGGGTATCAGAAAGCTTGTTCTCCCTGCTCCATGATTCCCAGCTCTGGGAATGTGAGTAGGCTCTAAAGTTTGGGGGCTTTGTGTGGGTTTTTATCATTGACTCAGACTTCAAATTCTTCTAGATTAGTTTACTATTTCTCTGAAAGATCTTAGTGGCATTTAAAAGCTGTCACTAACTGTGTCTAAAGGCTCAGTGATTTACAGAGAAGGAAATAAACAACTTGTGGTTTTGGCTGCAGAAGCCTTGATCAGCTCAACTGTTGAATCATGAGCCACTGTTCAAAAACTGGATCTTACCTTTGGTGTCCATTATATTTTTTTTGATGCTTACTCATTTTTCCAATGCTCCTAAATAATGAATAAGATGGGAAGAGGTATCTCTTGGCATCCAAACAGTATGATTAAGTCTGTTTCAAGATTGCATTTTTTTGTTCACCCTTTCAGTATGACGTGAAATCCTTTCTTCAAAGGTGAGTTTAAAAGAAAAGAATGCATTGAGTTTTTCATGTGTTCATTGAACTGTTTAATATTTGTCTGTTCCCCTTTTTCCTTTGGACTACAATTACTTGTCCATATAAATTCTCAGATCCAGACTTTAACAAGAAACCTTTTAGATGCCATTTTATTGTGACCAGTGATGCTTCTTTATCTCAGAGGTAAAGATAAATGAATGAAATGGAAGTAGGTTTATCCTTTACAGGATTATGTTTGAGTGCAGTAGATCCTGCTCCTTGAAAAATGAGGAAGGCTGGATTTTACTTAGTCTGTTAAATAAGCCATTTTTAAATGGACTCTTATTTACAAGTGGCAGCTCAAAACTGTGGATGAATCTGTCTTATTTGAGCTGTTCCCAAAAGTAGAAGGGAGAGAGAAATACTTGGATAAGGAGACTTAAATTGCAGAATTACCAGGGAAATTTGAAGTACAATTCCCTGAACCTACTTTAAGTTTTTGCTTTTCCTGTGGTTCTCTTACTTTCCTTCGTATGAAGTTCTAGCCTGTAGATCAGACATTGTCTGGGCCTGAAATGGGAGTTTTGTTTAATTAGAGCTGAGTGAAGTACAGAGCCTTTCCCTTACTTTCCTGTCTTTCTCTGAAGAGCTGAACTATTTCCTAATACACGATTGTGGTCTGAGTCCCTTGAGCAGGACTAATGTCCCTAAATGTGACTTGTACTCAGCAAAAAGGGTTATACAGGGGTCAGTTGATCTTTGAATTCAGATTTCAGGGAGACTGCCCTGGAATGCAGCCCTCCAAGTCCCCAAGATGAGCTGCTGGTACAAAGGGGGACTGACACCAGAAAAGAGTTTATTTGCTTTTATTTCCAATCTTGACCTGAAAAGTAAACCTTCTGATGACCATAGTGGTGCTGCAGAGAGAAATTCGTTCTTTTATCAACATAAGAGCTAAAACTTAAATAACTTGAAATCAAGAGGTTAATGAATAGAAGTGGCGTGGCTGCCAGTGGGACCTAATTTTTCTCCTACTAATTTCAGATGATTTGCTAGTAGGAAGATGTTTTCCCCATTAAGCTCTCTTAGTACTTGAAACCTGTCTTCATCTGCAGACAATTAGATGAGAATTTTTAGTTGAAATTCAACTTCATGAATTTTCATAAGTGATGTGTTAAAAGTATTGAGCGGTCTTTTGACAAATCTGGGAATTGAAAACGTTTCAAATAGTGATTTTTTTTCTAGAGGTTTTTAAATTTTTTGTTTCAATATCTTGAAGGATCTATATACAGTTTATGCAAGGAGTTTCCATATCTTGCCACGTAGCAGTCACTGCCTGCAGCATGGGGTAATCCAGTTTTGGAGTAGGCTTCTCAAATGGGTGGTGCAAGTTCCATCCTCAGAGTTATTCAAGAACAGGCTGGAGAAAGCCCTGAGTAACCTGGTCAGAGCTGCCCCTGCTCTGACCAGGATATTGGACTAGAGACCTCAGCATCTTAGGGGTTATACTTGTGATAAAGCTACATGATCAGAGTATTAGAAATTTTACATTTTACCCTCACTTTCTCCTGAGCATTTTCCTCTGGCCTTAGGTTTCAAGAAGGAGTTTAAGGAGGAATTCTGTATGTGGCTGTAACGTGTGTTAACATGTAGGGGGTATTTCACTTCCTACAAATTTTATGATCACTGCTTACAATTTCAACAAGATTGTGTTCATTACATTTAAGACTGCTTCTCTTTTGAAGAGAAGTTTTATGAAAGTGCAGGAACTCACAATGGATGCTGTAGTGTCAGAAATGTACTTTGAGAGATGAGTATTCAGGTAGGAAGATGGTACCGATGCCTTTTTTCAACCTAGAAATGAAACCAACACGTGTTCAAGATAATACTAATATAGGTGGCAATATAAAAGTGGATCTTTATTTTGAGGCCTCCAGGGGCAGTCCACAAAAGCCTGTGCACACAGGGTGAATACAGTTTTTATAAATTTAGCAAATTAGCATAACTGCCAAAAAAACAAATTTGGAGGACAAGTGGTGATGCAGTTCCTCCCCAGGTCAAGCCCTGTCTCTGGAGCCCTACCACCTTGATCCTAGCTGTACTTTGTTTATGAAAATGTATCTTGAAGAGTTGTTCTTAAACTTGGTAGCCAGGAAGAACCAAGATAGCATACGGGCCATGAATTTGTTTTGTCTTTCTGCCTATGGAAAGGGCATGGAAAATTACTGGGAAAACTAGCCACTAATACAGTAGGCTCCAGAGCTACAAATATATGTGCAAAGAGTACAGAGGAAAAAGAATATAGGAAAAAAAGCAGAAACAAAAATGGTATCATTACCATGCAGAAATTGCCTTGCATCATTTTATCTACCCCTCTTGATTGCTGAGGATGAAAATCTTTTCAGTGTTTTTTTTTTTTTTTTTTCACTGAGGCTCGAGGTAGCTGCCCTTCCATTCCTCATGATGTTAATGTGCTAATGGGGTCATCAGGCAGCAGTGATGTGTCTTGGCCTCAAGAATTGGACAGGCAAGCCACAAAAGCTGTGGTCCAGCATCTTATGCACACAATTTGCATTCCAATAGTGTTTGTAAAAGTCAAAGATGGATTTTATTTAATCCCCCCCAATTTTGTAGCTTTCATTCAGCGCTGAGTGTTGTTACAGTGAACTCTTGTTTCTGCTTAAAGACACAAACCTGCTATTGATTTTCTAGCCATATTTATTGTAAATTCCTCAATTTTAAAAGAGCTAATGATCTGAAAAGCACCAGTGTGCCTTTGGATTTTTTGTTTGTTCCTGGCCAACTAGAGATATTAGCCTGTTAAATGATAGGCAGTTGAAACAATATAATACGGTATTGTGTTAAAGCATGGAAAGATGTGTGGTGTGAGCTTAAACAATTCTGAGAATAAACCTTACAAGCAGCTCAGCATGGAGAAGAGTCTTGAGCTCATGATTAATATATCATTGTTTGCATTAATAAATACAGTTTTCAAATTATGTTTGGGATTTATGTGCTCTATAGTTGTTTCATAGCATAAGGTAATAAATAACATAGAATAAGCTATGAAGGGATGCTTGTTTTCACAGGATTATATACAAGTGTGTGTATGAATTTGTGCAAATGAAGTCAGAACAACTTCTCTGTGAGACTATGGAATTTAGGGTATGCATTAACCATTCTTTAGAAAAAGTAAAGAAGGATAGAGTTCAAAATAACGCTGAAATAAGATTCAAAATGCCATCAAAACAAATCTCGTTAAACAGTTTTGTTAGCTGGATGAAAAATGCTTCAAATGATGCTTTAACCTTGTTCTGTCATTACCAGGCAGTAGTATGATTGCAGCTAATTGCCCAAGCCCATTCTCTGGCTGCTTGGAAAAGGCTCATCTGTGGTGTATGGACTTGATGTTTAGGAAGGCTGGTGCCCTGACTCATGGTGCCTGCTTGAGCTGAGTTGTCTCAAGAGTTTACTGTCTCCAGCTGTCCCTCCTGATTTTCTGCAGTGTGTCTGGCAGAAGAACTGATGGCAGTGTCAAGAAAATGCAGGCTTGAGTTACTGGAGTGCTAGGCTTGGGGTGGTGATTTGTCCTGTGAAATGGGACCTCTTGATAGCATGGTCAGCTGGAGACAAACATCCTCAGCTGCTGCTGCCAAATCATGGAGGAAGCATGAACTAGACCCTACAGACAGATGGCACTGTGTAAAGTCCCAGTATTGATGGAGATCTTTCAGATCTATTTGTTCCCCTGCCTCATCAGCTGTGTCAACTGTTGCTGTGCTCAGTTTTGAAGAAACAAAGTCCTTGTTGGTGTAGTAACAAAAGGATGGCTTGGAAACAAGCTTTTGAGTGACTTTATATCTAGAAGGCACTTCAGTATCTGCCACAACTGAGTTCCTTCCTACTTAATGGTGTAATCCTGATAAGGTGGTGCTGTTGTTCAGACCACAGATTGTTGTGGAGCAGGGTTTCCTCTCTAAAACCTCAGCTTGGGTAGAGGCTATGTTGTGTTCCACCTGAACATGAAAAGCTTCTTTCCTGTGCAGTGCCAATGCACTGGGACAGAGTGCCCAGAGAGGGTGTGGAGTCTCCCTTACTGAGGTATTCCAGAACCACCTGGATGCAAGCCTGTGCTGTGTGCTCTGGGAGCAGAGAGGTGGGACCAGATGACCCACTGTGGTGGCTTCCAGATTTATCCGTTCAGTGATTTTGTACTGGAAATACTTCCCAAACTTGAAGGCAGATGAGAATGTTTGCATAGTTGTAACCTCTTCCAGCTTAGTATTTGAAAGTATTGACTCTGTGCTGTGGCTGCTGTCAGAGCTGCTCATAACCCACTGTGTATCAGCCCAGCTGGGTGACATGGTACCTTCTGGGTTTCAAATATAGGTATAGGTTACCCAAAATACTGCAGCAGGCAGACTGATCATTTGGCTTGAATTTTAAATAGTGTCATAAGGAACACTGCATTTAACCGTTGGCATTTTTAGTTAAATTTTTCCTGCTCCAGGAAATTATTTTAAATGGTGTTTGTGGAAAAACTGCATCTAATCCTCATTAAGTTGCATGACAGTCTTTTGCAGCAGCTTTGGCTCATTGTACTTCTGTGGACCTGGCATAGAAACCCTGGGATTGTCGTCATCTTCTCTTCAGCATGCAGAAGAGCATCACCCAGCAGTAACATAGCTTTTTATCAATACGCTGTGTATTTGGTTGCTAGCAGAATTCAGCAGTTCCCTATAGGTTTTCTCATCATTAGTGCTAATTAAGCCAAGTTCCCCTGAATACGTGTATGGAAAAAAAAAAAACCTTACGCAGCAGAAGAGGATGTCTCTAGCTATAGTTTTATAGCCAAGACTGGGAGTTTGCTATGGCTTTCTGGGATATTTTGGGTTGCATTTAGAGGAGATTAGGTTCATGGTAACCTCTTTGCAAAGTAGAGAGGAGCATGGTTCTGAGAACTGAGCTGTTGCAGGGAGCCCAATTAATCTCACAACATTAGTATGTGCTGTCATTGGGTTTGAAAAAGAAACTACTCCATTTTATCTGGAGCATGAAAGTAACTCTGTTGGGTTTGATTTCTGAGCTGTGAGATGGATCTAAGACCACCAAATCTCCTCAATTCAGGTTTAATATTCCCCTTTAAAAATAAGCTCTTTATGGAACAGAAGTATTATGGAGTGGTCTCTGTTAGAACTGACGGCATTTCATTACACTTAAAAGGATTTTTATAAGCAAGAAGTGGGCCTGGAACTAGGGCTAATTACATTACTTTGTTAATGTGGTACCTTTTTATGCCTTTCTTCAAGCAGAGTAGAACAGCCCTTCAGGCTACTGTGCCTTAGAGAGGTCCTGAAAGTATGACTGCAGCATGGCTGGTGCAATGATTGCTTTCCAAGGGAACCTGGAGCTGAACTGTCCTTCTCTGTGAAGTGCAGGCTTTGATGGGCTAGTGCGACACCCTTCCCAGTCTGTTTCCCAGATGGTGGGGGAAGTTAATTAACACAGGGAGCTGAATTTCTAGTCTTTTCTTTTGTGCTTCAAATGGAGGTTTGATTTGGGATAGCGAATACTCATCAGATGTTTGGAGCCTGGAGGTGGAGAGGGGGTGGGAAGGGTGTCCTGGCTACATTCAGTAACTGCTGGTGCCACTGGAGCTGGGATATTCCAAACAGCTCCAAAGAATGGGATCAGCCTGAAACAGCTTGGGGTCCTCTGTCCCACGGTTTTTATTAGACATCCATTAGACTTGAATCTGATCTACTGAGAGTAGCCAAGATGACTTCACCTTGATGACAGGACAAATCTGGCAAATTTCTGGTGATCTGGAGGATACATCTAACCTAAGGTAATGTGGTTCTTGGGGATAAGTGTTTGTTCTCTTAGAGAATTTAACTTATCTATGCAAATAACAGTTTACAGAGAATTGAGGTTTAAGTGTTCCTTTCTGACTAGAGACTGCAACAACTTTTCTGGGATCATGACATGCTTGCTCAGTTTATATTTTAGAAAACATTTGGCAGCCTGGGAGTTTGAATCAAGAAATATGTTTTGCAGTGGCAGTCTGTCCTTGTCCCTATAGCACAGATTAAGGACTCAGAAATAAAGGCAAGAATAAGAAATAAGTAAGTGACCTTACTTAAGTGGTGCTCCAGAGTAAGGAGTAACTAATGGAACTGCTGCTTTATTAAAGAGAAAAACCTCAGTGTCTTTTTGTTTCAGCCACTCACAACTTTAGCAAAACAGGCTTTTGACACTGAAACTTCATATACTTTGTCTCAGTAGCTTCTGGTTTTATGTGTGACAAAATGTATTCTTTGAGCTGATACAACACAAAATCTGAGTTCTTTACTGCATCATTGCTTTGTTTTTAAAAACCACATATTAATATGTGTTGGGAGTTGGTTTTTCCCTTTTCTCTCATTTGTTCTCTCTGCCTTTCTTAGCAAATACCTGTCTTTCAAACCAGGATAGTATGCTAGTGCATACTTAGTGACACTAATTACTTGGCTTAATTACTTAAAATATCAGTCTGTTGTAAAACGTCTCTCAGGTGTGTGATATTAATACCAGTTTCTGTATTGGTCTCAGGTGCTTAATAGTCTGCACTGGTGCCCATGGTGTTGGATTGTAACCTGAATTTCTAATCTTTGTCTTTGATGCCTCAAAATGAGCATTGGAAAGACATAGCCAGGCTTGGGATTGTTAGAAGTGACAGGATACCCCTTGGAGACCATGGAGTGGGAAGCACAGAGTAAGAAAGAAAGACTTGAAGGAAATTTAAGTGAAGGACAAAAGCTGCTGCTGGCATCGCTCATTCTTTTCACCAGTGAGGTCCTGACAATATATCCATGTTGCCATTAAATATGGGACTCCACAGCAAGATAAGAGTTGATGTTAGAGATGCAGGAATAGAAACAGCAGTAGGCTTCAGAGAAACAGAATTGAAAGGCTTTGGTATATCCAGAGAGGAAAATATGTCTGTGTGTGTGTCTGTATATATCTATACAGGTCCATGAATCATCTTCTTTGTAGAAATGGCAGCTCCTACAGTCACACATCTTGGTAGCAAGTCAGGATTGAGGCATGTTTTATTACAGTAGCAGTTGTAGACTGTGTGTGGAAAGGGAAGAGGAGCACTTGGCTGAACACCTTTAGCTGTGACTGGTGGTGCAATTAAAGGCAAATGCACTTAGAGGCAGCCCTGCCTTTTCCTATTTTCAAACTGTGGACACATTACATACCTGTTCACATCTGGTATGAACCAGTTGTACATGGATTGCTGTTGTCAGGTTCACACTACTGCTGGTTGCTTCTCTAGGAGTTTCTACCTGAAACATGCGTGTGGTTTTTAGACGTGTACCTTGGAGGGAGGAAACCCTCATTTGCCCCAAATCAAATCTTCTAGCAAGTACCTTCTAGCTGTAGTGTGACTTGTTGAACACCAGTCTTGCTGTTGCCTTGTTCATCGCCCTTATGGTGAGGCAGCTGCTCCATTCCTTTAATCAGTTTAGTTGCCCATCTGTATGCATTCCCTAACTCCAGCGCATCCTCCGGGGATGTGGAGAACAACTGCACACACCAGTAGGATGCAAATGTAGTATGGCTTTACACAATGGCTGAGCTGCTAAATACTCCTTCTTTACTCTTTCCCTGCTGCTCTATCCTCAACACCAAAGCAGGCTTCCAGGCATGTTTCAGAAGCAATTTATTTCATAATTCTATTTGTTAGCTAGGAGTGTCATAGCTAACATAGTTCCAAGGTCATAGACTTTACCATTAAAATAAAGCAATTCATTTATAAGCTCACAGATTGGGAATTAAGATAAGCAGTGGATAAACCAGGACCCATGAGTATGTTCTTACTTTCTAGCAGCACTTAGTGGTATTTCTATAAGATGTAGGTTTTCAACTTCTTAGGAGAAGGAAAGCAGTGATTTTGGAATGAAATGTCTCTATTTTTCCTGGAATAAAACCATCAGATCCTTTCAATTTGATTTATATAAGTAATTCGATGGCATGTTTATAAAGCTCTTTCAAATATCCAGCTGTTCATGTGTCCCCAAAAGATTCCTTAAAGAAATTTTGTTAGTCTTTGTTGGTCAAAAATATGGAGTTTAAAAATAGGCTAAAACAAAAAAGCAACTTGTAACTGCTTTAACAAGTGCATCTTTGAGGAGCAAGGACCACTGCTTATCCAAAAAGTAATCTCACTGGGGGCTTTAATTATTTCCTATTACTCTATTGCATGTTGTTATTGTGCTAATGAGGAATTTACTTGGACTATGGAAATGTATCACCTGCAAAGCAGAATGTTATCTTTCTGAGCTGGCTGTGTTGAGTCTTTTGACAAGACTAAACAAAACTTAAATTCTCTGGTGAATTTTCATGTAGATAAGCTTGTGTATAAGCAAGCGCTTACCTTTGACACAAAAGACTTCAAGCAGCAAGTGACAGGAGCACCCACAAACTAGTTAAATGCAAATAAAGCTTGCATAATACTAAATGTGTTTAAAAGACTTGCAAGAAAAAGCATAAAAATAATGGTAGCTATGCAAGTAGGCTGTTTGTCCTAATGCTGATTAGTCCAGGTGTAAGCAGAGCTTTGCAAATATTAGGAACAGTTTTATATGGTATATAATAGACTTGATTAGATACTTTAGATCGTTCCTATTTTTATTTGTAAATCACTGATGAAAAGCTGACTGGCAGAAAGTGAGAGAACTGGCTGTCCCAGGAGTAAGCACAGGTGATGGGAGGCCAAGGTGCAGGTGTGTGTTGGTCTGTACTGGTAGTGCTTTATTTCTGCTTTGTTTTTCTCCCTGCAGTGTCTTTGATGCTGTTTGAAGGTCGCAGGCCTGACAATTCCATTGCTTAAGGCTTTTTTTTAATAATGTGTTAACTTTTATGGGCATATTGAAGTACTCATTTCTTACGTCTACAGCATGTCTCTATTAAAAAGAAAATTGAATTAGTGCTAGAGAAGCAAACCAACCCAAATGAGAGAGGTTCTATTCTGTGCTAATAACTTAGCTTTTTTTACCAGACATTGTAATGCATTCTTTCTCTTTCTTCAGCAGAAGGCTGAGGGTTTAAATTGAATCCAGGCCAATGAATCACTGCCATCAGTTTAGTTGTGCTTTACCTGAATCCACAGGGCAGTGATTAGGAGCAGACAGTGGTTCAATTAAGATTGTGGTACAAGTAAATCTGTTCTATTGTTATAGAGGCTTTAATTATAAAATTCTTCCACAGAATAGGGTGAGCTGACAAAACAAGACAGGCCTGAATGGTGCTTCCATCCTGTGTGTATAAAAAGTGATTTAGACCAGTGTAAATCTGGGGAGTGGGGAGAGCAGCCTGGATGCTTAGGTGACTTCTCTCCCTTTCTCATTTTATTTAAATAGATGCCTGTATGTTCGTTTAATCCCCCAGCCATAAGCATGTTCCTCCCTGTGTTTGAGAGGCTCATGATTTTGCAGGCTTCACCTGACTAGCTTCTCTAGCAATCAGCTGTGAGTAGGGCCATAGCTCCTGCCACTGCCTGGGAGAAGTTTGGATGCCTGAGTTAAAGGGCCAAGCTTCAAGCTGCTTCACTGAATTATTTTATAGCAACAGACTGCATATCAACAATCTTTTCTCTCCCTAGTTTAAAAATAACTTGATGATATCTCCTTTACAAGTACTTGAAAATTCTGTTGGTCTTTAAATTTATCTTCCCTTGGAAACATTGCATTGCCTTCAGCTTCTCAGTTGTATTGAGGAGTGGCAAGGTCTTGCTGTTACAGCTATGGGGGTAGCCTGAAGAGCCCTTTCTCTTCTTGTAATTGGTTTAATGCTTTCTAATTGTAGAAAGGTACCTTAAATACCCCTGCTCTCAGGATTTTGAATGCCAAATTGGTGTCAACTCAGTTTGCCCTGCTACCATTAAGAACTTCCTCCCTGGTTCATAAACACTCTGGATTCTTGAGGGGGGGGAGGGGGGGAAGGAAGTGATATAGACAGCAGAGATTGAAATGAATTAGTGTGTGGAAGAACTCCAAAAGAGACCTCTCTAAACTGTAGATTGATTGCTTAGTCAGAAGAGTTGGGGACAGCTGGTTACTGTTATAGAAACCTTGTGAAGGAAGGCAAATGCTGCCACCACACCCTTTCTGGGGAGGTGTCTCTCTGAGGCTGATGTCCTCAAAAGGAGACAGGTGTACATGCACCTGCCCTGCCAGCAGTGCCATAGGCTGCAGGAAAGCAAAAGCTCCTGGGAAGTAGGATTACTTCCCTAGCTGCTGAATGTGTAGCAGATGTCTCTGAAGTCCTTCCAGTCTGTGAAGGTAGGAATGACATTAGCCATTTATAACCTGCTGCCTGCCGTTCTCTTAAATGTATTTGACATAGAACCTCAGGCTTTTCTCATTTGCAGCTTAACTTTGTTATAAGTTGACTGCTTTTACTTCCAGCTTCATTGATATTTATTACAGACTTGCCCTGTGGGTCAAGAAAGAAGGTACCTCTGTTTGCACAAGCAACCCTAAGTGGAAGTCACAGTGTGTGTTGTTTTTACAGTACTGATGATCTGATGTTAAACCTCTGTTGTAACCTACCCAGGGAATTTAGATGGTTTTTTTGTCTTTATTTTGTTTTTTTCATTAATACTGCTTTGCTTTGCATTAGCACTTAGAAGTTTCTGAAGCTGTTGTACACAGGAGGAATCAATGGGCAGTCATGCCATGGAATGTTAAGCATGCTTCCAGGACAGGTTGTTGACTTTGGCCTTTGGGTACCATGCAATGTAGAAGTCTGAACTGAAAAACCTCCACAGCACAGAACAAATAATCCTGGCTGTGGGAGGGTGGTTGTGGTACCACAAAAATAGAGATATGTGTGTGTTGATGGGGAGTGGATTAGAGAGCAATGCTTAGAGCAAGAACTCCACACTGTTGTGATGTGAGCCAGGGTGTTCTGAACTGGGTGTTTGCAAACTGCAAATTATGATTTTTCAACTCTGCCATACCAGGATGTTTAGGAGGTAAAATATCCTCCTGGTAAGTATGTGGGGTTTATAGAGTTCTCAACCTGTGTTTTTGTTTCTCAGTATTGAGTTCGACAGAGACTGTGACTACTTCGCCATTGCTGGAGTGACAAAGAAGATTAAAGTGTATGAGTATGGTACAGTCATTCAGGATGCAGTGGATATTCACTACCCTGAGAATGAAATGACCTGTAATTCCAAAATCAGGTAGGTATTGATTTGTATTTGAAATCAGAGTGTCTTTTCCACTTGATTGAGACAGCTTGTCTCAAGGTAGCCTCCTTACCCAGTTCTTTGTAACAGTAACTGATACCTCAATGCTATCTTCTCTTCATTAACCAAATCCTTTCCATTCTTCTGAGAAGTTACTAGTTCTCAGGAAATGTTCCTCACTGGCATCTTCTACCTAGGAATTTTTGTCTGCCTGAAGAACTGTTCTGCTGGGCCTCCTAATATAAAGCTCCTGAGAAAGGAACTTTCTGGATTTTTTTCTTTACTTCTGTGCTGTCATTACTGTCAACTCATTTTTTATCCTTTTAGATTTATTAAACCAGTGAAATACAGACTACCATGTTAGAACTTCAACTGAAAGAATCCAGCTAAATAACTCAAAAATCCTTAATCAGAAATTCTGTTGAAGCTCAGAAGTAAATAATACAGGCAATCAAACCCGTTCAGTAGTATAATACAAGCCTCCAACATATCTGTTGAAATAATTTGTTTTTATTTGGTACTATACGTTTAAAAAGCAGTAAAGCACCCACAGAAGTGCAAGTAATAAATTTATGTAACAGTCCAGCTTCCATGTAAACAAAACGTTGCACAACAAAATTAAGAATATTTGTGAGCCTATTTTAGAGCGTAAAAGTCACGCTTTGTTTTGTAGCTGACACATTTCTAAAGATAGATCTGTCATTCCTGTGTTGCCTGTGCTCATTATTCCCAGGAATTGCATAACACTATTTTATGAAGGGAAATATGTAAGTGCAGCTGACCCTGGGGCTAGATTTTACAATGGGTAAAAGTAGCCAGAGAGTAATTGGTATTGATATGCTGTACTGATTATGGAGCTTGTGTTTGGCTAGGCTGGTCAAGTGTTCTGCATTTTTACCTGATTCATAGCTGAGTTTGCACCATTCAGCTTCGTTTTTGTGGATAGAAGAACAGAATAATAGGAGAACCATCTAGCAGTCAATTAATACCTTTTGCTTTAATTAGAAGGGGAAAAGCAATGTGTGTTTGCTATTTCTTGAACAACTTGAAATAAATTCCAAACTTGCTGTTGCACTTTTGACAGGGGAGCTACCCTGACACTCCTGCCAGTTGTTAGGGAAGTTTTTAATTCTCCCTTCTCCCACAGATGCCATTGAGGAGAATCACAATAATGCCTTCAGTGGTGTTACTTATCTTGGCTCCAGCCAAGATGCTGCTTGCTTTCAAGATTTTTCTCATTCTCAAATTTCATGCATGTATATATTTAATGTATGTATAACTGCTAAATGCACTGTCCTCCAACCCTCTGCCTCAGTAGAGGAGGATTGGGTCCTCTTTCATTTTCTTGCCCTAGTTTCTCTGATTCCTTTGAAGAAATAAATGGTGGGGTTTTTTTTCCCCCCCGTCAGCTGCCTCCAATTATATCAGGCTTCCTTTGGCATGTAGGTGCTTTTTGGTTTTGACAAATAAAGTTGGTCTGTCAGTCAAATACATCCTTGCTATATCCATTAGCTGTGCTGCCAGTCACTGGTGCTGGGTTTTGCTGGTGCAGCGTTGAGCAGCATAATAACTTGCCTTTCTGAAGTGGCATAGCTTGAGGGAGAAGTTATAGATGAAGGCTGTAATTTCATTATGGAATATTGCAGTGTGCTGAAAATGTGCCCATGTTGTAGTAGAAAAATCTAAACACGTGGAGCCTGCTCTTTGTAAAAAGCCTCTGTTTAAAGCAGTTGATCTTAATTTGGGTGAAAGTGCAGCTTCCTCAGGAGACTTTACCTGTGAGTGCCCCTTCTCATACCAAAGACAAATATATTTCTGCCCGAGCAAATGGATGGTATTTCTCTTCCTGGCAGAGATGCAGGGGTCTGTGTGCAGATGGGATTTGGTGACATGTCTCTCCTGGTTAAATTGATCCTGGTTAACCTTGTTCTGAGCAATGATGCCAGAACATAAATCATTAGCGATGATGTTGGTGACTCAGCTTTCAGAGGAGCAGAGGCTCTGATGGCCTTTTATAAAGGCAGACAGGTGACAGCATTTGTAAGGACTTGTGTCTGGCCAAGAGCAAGTCTGGCCCAGAGCAGCTGTGGGAAGGGAAGCCCGTGCCTGGCTGGGGCTGGTGCCAGCCCAGCCCTGCTCTGCTGTGTGCCAGCTGGGTGCTGCTGAAAGCTTGAGTTTCATGCCAGCAGTAATTGATTGTAGGCTTTCCTGGAGCAGAGCCCTGGTACCAGCTGTAGCTTAGTCTCTTCCTCTTTTTCCAACCCCCTTTTTTACACCCACCTGCTTCTTAAATGCATTCTTTTTTCATCATCCACTAAGCCTTCTTATCCCTATTTTTAAGAACAGGGAGGAAGTCGGTGTGTCGGGTTACTGGTAAATGTGCATCGCGTCCCCTGGGAACAACAGTGGCATAAGCTTCCAGGAAAAACACAAGATGACACATAAATCCTCATAAAAATCCCATTTACAGATTCATAGCTTCAGTACAAGAAACAAATCCTGGCATTGTGTAGTAGCTATAAACAGCACCCTGTGAGCTAATTATGACTTGCTGTGTCCCTAGCTATGGCAGACACTAATCTGCAGCTCCCCCCATGTAAGAGATGGGAAAGGATGAAGAGGAATGGCTAGCAGCAAGCCACAGCTCTGTTCTGATTTATTCAAGAGGCAGATTTGTTGTTTTGCCATAGGTCACAGAGGGAGAAAAATAAGGAGATCTAGCATTCAGGTAAAAAATTGGCTTTAGGCCTCATTAATCTACAGCAGGTGATGTGAGTGTGGTTAGGTAAACATGTTTTTAAAATCCATGTTTAGTATTCTGCATGCTCACCACTGTGTGTTTGTAGCATCTGTACTTCAGTGATAGATGTTACCACAAATCTCCAAAATCAGCTGCATCTGTTTAGTCAATTGCAGTAAAAGCAAAGCATGAGTAATCTTTCTTTTTTAGGAGTCATGTTAGTATTTTACAGTTTCTATTTTTTGGTGTCAATAAATCATATGTGTGATTGCTGTATCCTAATAGCCCCTCATGTGTATATTGCTGTCAGCTTTGAAAATGGCAGCTACTTCTTGCTATTAAGTCTAAATTAAGCAAGAACTTGTTATATGGTCGTCTTCATTGTAGACTCTTTGGAATTTGGAGTTGTATGAGCTGTTTGTGTTGGATGCCTGTATTTCCAATGCGTTTGACACTAAACAGGTTATAAGGAAATATGCATTCAACTTGCATTAATTCAAGTTTTTAGAATCACTGATTCACTTTGCAAGAAGATGAATATTTTCTCCAGAAGTATTTGTCTTTAACCATACTAGACATTTTCTTTGAATTGATTAGGGAAAAAGGGGTTTATTTTAAAACATTCATCACAGTAATGTAATTCCATATGTCTCTGAAGTATTTGTTTCGTGTTTTATTCATGTGGATCTTCTTTGCAGTAGTAGATCATGCTCTTAAAAACATTTCAGTCCTAAAACTACTAGTCATCAACTGGCTCATGGGGACAGACTGGGTCTGAAGCACTTGGTGCTCAGAAGCAGATCAGACCACAGGAGTCTGTGCTTTATTAAAAGCCAGAGGGGTGGTTGACACCGGGTAGCTCGAGCCTGGATTTGAGACATATCAGCCATAAAAATACTGTCACATGAAAGAAAGATCAGCATAACTGACAGTGTTAACTGAGCTGGCCCACTTTTGTCTCCAAATAAAATAAAAGATGCACATGAGCCTTTACAGGGTCAGGATGTCTGTGTGGCTGGATCAGATGCTCAGGTTAGGAGGGATTTTTGGAGTTTGGTGATTAGCTTTCAGCTAGTGTTTCTCCAGCTTAATCCCCTAGGAAGGAAAGCTATCACAACTTCTGATAAAATAAATCTCTAGGGTGTAACTATCACTCTTTCTGGATTAAAGAACAAAGCAAAAACTGGGAAAAAATACAGCTACTGTACTTAAAATAAAAGATGGCATCACACACCTTTTAGTCTAGTGAATTACACATTCTTTCAACCCTAGGTAGTTATTTTTATATCATATCTCAGAGCCTTCATAGTTCAGTTTCTCCTGGATATGTCTGCAGACCATTTAAAGGTTGCCTACACAAGGTCATTTTTATGAACTTGTGGGGATTTAGCAGTTAATCTGTTTGAGGACTACGTAAGATGAGTTTTTGGTTCATGTTACCGTTGACTTTCTGTTGCCCTTCTCCAGCTTGCTCCCCCATGCCTCTGAGTTTGCTACTCAATTCGTTACCCATGATCACATCTCAAAGGTACCCAAAAAAATACATGTGTTTAAAGCTTTAACAAAATGACATGTGTTGGGCATGGAAGAAAGATCAGTGCTTCCCTTAATGGGAACACGGCAGTGAGTTCTCAGCTCTCTGCAGGTCCCAGGAAAGCCATGTGGAAGAGGAACATCCCAGATCCAGGACAGCCATTTCTAGCAGTGGATCCTCACAGGTACCAGAGGATACAACCAAGGGACTTTTTACAGAGTGACTTTTTAAAGGTGCAGAGAATGATGAGACAAGGGGGAAGTAGTTTTAAGATGGAAGAAGAGAGATTTAGATTTCATGTTAGGAAGCTGTCTGCTCAGAGGATGATACAACTCAGGTTGTCAGAGTTGTGGCTGCCCCTGGATCCCTGGAAGTGGCCAAGGCCAGGCTGGACAGGGCTTGGAGCATCCTGGGATAGTGGAAGGTGTCCCTGCCCCTAGCCAGGGAGTGGAATGAGGGGCTATTTAAGGTTTCTTCTACCCCAAACCAATCTATTATTTCTGTGAAAGGACAGCCCTTGCTAAAAAACTACCTGGAAAGGGAGCTCCCCTCTACCTGATCTAACCCTAACTTACACTCTACAAAGGTTACTTTGGAGAATTTAAGTTAGCAAGAAGCTCAGGTATTGCAATGTTAAGGGAAAAGCTCTAGTTTCAGACTTTGTAAAGAGTTGGGTGGGGATGAGAGCAGAATTAAGGCAGAGAGCTGGAACAGAGTTGATTTTTGTCTTACTATGATCCTTTAATCATATTAATGAAAAATGAAAGTTTTATGGTGTGTGTGACTTAAAAGGTGTTAATTGAACCAGTTAGTGGCTGCAAATCCCTAACTATTTTACACCTGTCAGTTCCTGTTTTCCCCTCTAAGTGTGTCTATAAATGCTTTCCAAATGAGAGTTAACCCCTTCTTAATGCCATTAGGCTGCAGTGGGATCTTTGCTGTGCCAGATCTAATGAACATGCTTTTGGGCACAGAAACTTCTTTTTTTTTCCCATGTGTACCATCAGTGAAGTATCTTAAATCTCTCACATCTCAAACAGAACTGTTAAACTCTTGTCCTTTACATCTTTCTACCTACTCAGTAATTCTTAATTTTCATTGTCTGAGGTGGTTTCTTTTTTGACAAGATGTGGTTATGTGATTATCCTCTTCATACTTCAGCTGGAACGTTCATCATCCAAGTACCCAAGGTATCACCAGCACATCAGCCTTCCTCTAGGACCTTCTTCACTTGCTGAAGTTGTCTGATGTCCTCTCAAAGCCATCCAGATAGGAGACTGCCTTCTAAGATATGGCTCTGGGTTATATTCTTTCTGCTTCTACGTGATAGCCTCACTTACAGATTATTTCCTTTTTTCCCTAAGATCCTTGAACCCTGACTTGAGATAATCTGGCTGGGAGAACAGGTTTGAACTGATAAAGGTTTCCTGTGGTGTGGTATCTACCTCCCTGCCACTGGCTGGACTCCAAGCCCACAGCTCAGTGTGGCATAGCTCTAGGCCACTGAACTACTTTTGCTTCCATCAGAGACTGCTCCACCTGGAAACATGACTCCAGATATCAGATGTGGTTGTCTCTGGGCTGCTGCAACCTTTACCTCATGGTCCTGGTGGGCAGTGCCTGCCAACTTCATTTGGAACTCAGGGAATCACTTAAGCTTCTTGGAATAAGGCTTCTAGTAAATCATAGGCTGTCAAGACCTGCTTTTCTGTGTGGGTATCTATTGGAAGTAGAACTGAAATAATGATGGCTCCTTGATGGTGTGTTTCTGGATAGCTCTCATGCCTACAGGGGTTAGGGATACTTAACATTTTCTCATTAATGACTGACATATGGAAGAGGTGAAGCCGGGGATCTCATTGTGTGACTTGTATCACTGCAACCATTCTCTCAGCAGCTGGTGGTTAAAAATGGTGTCTTATACTGGGTAAATAAAATTTAAATTTTCTGAATGTTAAGTTTTAAAACCAAGGAATGCTGTTAAGTTTCACCGTAGTCATGAGCAGAATCCTGATGCTGCTTGTTGTTACTGAACTAATGGCAAAATAAATTTTTAACTACTATGAGAAAGGAAAAGGACTTTTCGTCTTGTGTGTGTGAATTTTTAAGGAAAACAGGATGCAAGTGTAGAGTGGAACCAAGAATTTAGCAAGGTATAATACTCTTATATCAGTGTCCACATATCTGCATCATGCTTCAATGTGTAGCTGCACTGATCAAAGCAGTACTAAGAAATTACAGACTTGTGGACTTGTGGTTTATATTGTTGGATAAAACGACCCCAAGGCTACTGTGATCTAGTTATCTGTGTCAGAGCTGCTCAAGGAACTGCATGAATGGGATCTGTCACTTCAGGCTTCTGCTGGGTACATCATAGTTGATACCAACTGACATGCTTCTTTGCCAGATTGTCCAAAAATTGGTGAACAAGTATTACAAATTTTCTTACCTCTGTCACGTTTTTGGGGAGTCAGAATGGAGGCACAGTGCCAGAATGCTATGAGTGCACCTTGGAGGGGTAGCTGCTCTTGTTTTCTCTGCTGATTGTTACAGTTTGCCAGTGTAGTCATCACTTAGTTTTGCACAGCCCTTCAATTCAGCTTGAAATAAAAACCTGTGTGATATATTTTCCAGTTCTTAATCAGAAACATTTCTGAAAATACTCATAGCAAACCAACTACTGTTTCCTTCTGGACAGGAAGGCTTTTTTAGCATTTACAGAAAGCTGGAAGTAGTTTCTCAGAAGTCAAACTTTCATATGCACATAGGTACATATATAGAACATTAGATGTGTGCCACAGGAGAGGCTGATTTACTGTCCATGCATTTATGCTTTTTACATATACAGCTGTTCTTAGGTAAATAGTTATCTCTATGGTATAATAATAATAATAATTTGCTTATGGCAATAATAGCAATAGCATTTATTGCTAGGAGGTTAAGTAGTCAAACCTTGAGCTCTCTGAGGATTTGTGTGATACTCAAATAGCAAAAAAAAATTAGTGTTTGAGATAAATGTATTTTTAAAAAATTCTAGACTGTAGCACTTCAAGGGGGAAATGTTATTCAGCCAATAAAGTTTTGCTTTTAGATTTTGGAATAAAGTTTGTTCTATTTTTGATGGGTTTTGTTTTGTTTTTTTTTTTCCCCTAAGCTGCATGTTTCAATGGGGTGGCTTGATCAAGGTGCTGTTTGCTTTGCAAAGATACTCATTATTATAAGAGTGTTTTTTGTGTTGTACATTATGATTTACTGTAAGACTGACCAGGGCTTGCTCTTTTTAAGCTGTATCAGCTGGAGTAGTTACCACAAGAACCTGCTAGCCAGCAGTGACTACGAAGGCACCGTCATCCTTTGGGATGGATTCACAGGACAGAGATCCAAGGTCTACCAGGTAACACACAACCAGCAAGCAACATTTCCTGTTGGATGCCCTCCTGTGCTGGGAGAGCAGCACTGAGGCTGAGGTTCTGCTCCTAGTCCAGCAAAAGGCTTTTCCATTCTACAGGGTGAAATGGATGTTCCTCGTTTGGTAAATGTATCTCCTCCACACAGCTTTATTGAGCTGTAGTCCTCCAAGAGAGGCAGCTCTGTCTTCTGTCACAGTTGTGAGGCAGCTGATGTTTTTCTTGCTGCTACTTTCAGGCAGGGAACTTCTACAGGGAGAAATGAGTTCCTGGAAGCTGTCTCACCTTTCTTTAGAAGCCTCTGTCTCTCCATATCTGCTCCACTTCAGTCTTTGTCAAAAGCCTTTTATGAAACTCTGCAGCAATTGCCAGCACAGGTACTCGTGAAGCAGAAGTGCAAAATGTGGATTTGAGTGGTGAGGCTGGGAGAAGGGAGTGCCAGGCAGAACAAGGACATTCCTTCCCCATGCAGCGAGACCTGCGTCAGGAGAAGTTTCTGGCATTTTGTTTCTTTGTGAAACTCAAACATTGTGTTTCTATCTAATGGCTTCTGAGAAGCTCGTGATCAGAACAAGGAGGTTGGAAGAGGGCTGTTGTGTTTGGGAAGAGGCTGGAAGTGCTGCAGGCTGTTGTGTAGGTAGCATAGTCCATTGAAACTGGTCAGTGATAATGAACGAACTACAGACTCCTTGATAGTTAAACAGAAGTTTTAGTTCCTATTTAGGCCTCTGTTTACCTTTTCATTGTTTTTTAGCCATTTTATAATGCTTGTTTTCACTAATCCTTTGCATATCTCAGTGAAAGAGAAATTTTACTGGACAGAATAAATCTTGTCTGTTTTCCTCTCATACATTTTCCATTTCTTTGAGGTTGAATAATGAACCTAGAGACAACCAGCTTATGTTAAACTCATTTAGCTTCCTATCAGATTGCTTGAATTGTTTTATTTGGATTTGCATAGAGGCATTGACATCTGCTTTGCACGTACTGAAACCCTTTAGTGACTTCTTCCTCATGAGCTTTTTGCATTGTAAGCCTGTGTGAAGGCTTTAAACAAAGGGTTTGACTGAATTTCAGATTTTATTCAATGTAATGTTCTGTTTCCATGTGGGATGTGCCAGCATAGCAATTACAGCCCTTCTGTGTTTTGAGGAAGAGTGTGCAGTCTTTTAATAATAATTATTTGCATGGTAAAACAGAGGATTAGACACCAGGAGATTTACCTAATAGCTCAACAGGAAGGTGAAGACTTCCTGGGTTTTCAGAGAAGACGTGTTAGAAATGGGCATCTTGTCAGCATTGGGTGAGAAAAGTTGCTTATTAATATTGAAAGATGCAACTCTGATCTAGGATAAGCAGCAGCACATGGTAAAACCACAGCCAGTCAAATCATGCTGCAAAACCAGGTTTTTAACGTGTGTATCATGAATTTTTTTTTTTTCCAAGTAAAAATTAAGTCAGTTTTAGTTTTTAAAAAAGCCATTCTAGTGTTTTCTGCTTTCCTGGCGTGTCTAGCATATTGATAGGATGGTCTGATTGGGAGAAAAGATATTTTTTAGAAACTGCTAAACATAGTAAGCTTCTCTCTTCAGGTCCCTGCTGACAATTTATACCAAACATGTTTCCCTTTACTGTTTTATCTTATTATAACTCACTACCTTGCAATATTGTTCTTGTTTCTTTCAACAGGAGCATGAGAAAAGGTGCTGGAGTGTGGACTTTAATTTGATGGACCCTAAGCTATTGGCTTCAGGCTCTGATGATGCCAAAGGTACTATTTGATTTCAATTTCTGTGCAGAAGACTTGGGCTCTATGTATTCCTTTGGAAAAACAGAAATATGCTACTTCAAGTATTTGATTCCTCAGCTGCCTTCAGTATTGTAATTACTGTGGTAATGTGGCAAGGTATTACTGAGCCATTTGGATCTTAGAGAAGGAGAGGCATTATTTGGGTCAAGATGTCTTGCTTCACTTTTTTTTTTGTGTGTGTGTGTAATGTATTCTCAGCTAACATTCTCCTGAACTCCAAACAAACCAAAATGTGTTTTAACATTAGTTGAACATGTTGAGTTAAAGCCTCAGGGCCTTTCAAAAGAACAGAATATATTTATATTTCAAAAGTGAGGCTGTCAGTAAAACAGCAGCAGTTAGAAAATGCCTGCTGCTCTTTTACCTGTAGCTCTGCATGTTAAAGACTGTGTTTCTTGGAGCTTTAAGGAGTTGGATGGTGGACTGAACAGGAGTGCTGGAAGTAGCTCTCAGCCTTCCACATTCTAGGGTCCATTTGACAAAGCACTTTTGGAGAGCCCTTACGCCAAGCCCTTTCCACGTGGAGGCAAAAAAATGTTCATCCTCTAAGAAAGATAAAGGAAGCTCCTGAAGAAGAGGATAGTACCTAGCAAGATGTAGTGCTCTTCATCCCTAATGAACAAGAGTTTTATCTGTGATATGTTTACAGTATCAGAGTTATTTAACAGCAAGAGCTTAAAAATTCCTTTCCTAATCAGTGGGGATCACTTCACCCAGATAGATAGGGCCCTGGACAGAGCTCTTCATGATTTGCTTTGAAATGATAAATTAATTTTTCGTAAGTGCTAAACTTCATGGTTTGCTAAGTACTAAACTAAGCGCTCCTCCCTTTCAAAAAGCTTTTAAATGCTGTTCCAAAAGAAATTCATGTTCCTCAGTTGCATTTGGCAATCATGGAATTGTAGAATTGTTTGGGTTGGAAGGGACCTTAAAGCTCATTTTTTTTTTCCCCAGCCCTTGCTATGTGCAGGATGCCTTCCCCTGTCCCAAGTTGCTCCAAGCCCCATCCAACCTAGCCTCATACACTTCCAGGGATGGGGCAACCACAGCTTCTCTGAGCAACCTGTGCCAGGGCTCAGCACCCTCACAGGGAAGAATTACTTTCTGATATCCCATCTCACCCTGCCTTCTGACAGTTGGAAGCCACTCCCTTTGTCTTGTCACAACAGTTCCCAAAGCTGGTAATTCCATTTAGAAAACTTTAATGATTATTTTATATTTAAGGTGAATTTAAAATGTTTTCAATGCACTTCCCCTTCCTTTCCTGGTGGAACACAGGTGTTTTCTATGTGCTTAAATGCAGCAGGAGTGAATATTCACCTTGTAAGTTAACAGCCTCTTCATCAGTGCTCCCCACTCTTGCCATGCATATAAAATCTGATCTGCCAGGTAGATCTGCATTTATTAGCATGGTAACGAGGTGTCCAGTTTTGCAAAGCTCAGCTGCAAGCTGAGCTTCTGTCTTCAGTTTAACAGTTCACTTCTTCAGTAATTGTCTCTGAAAGTGTACTGTTTACTTAAAAATAATTATAATAAAGCCTGCAGATCCATATAACCTGCATTTCGATTCACAAAGTTCTTTTGAAGGTATATTGGGGTTTTGGTGGATAAAATTGTGCTGGAACATTTCATCCTTTATTTTTACCATGGCTTGCCTGTGATTTGCATGTATAAAGAACCCTTTAGAGACAAATGGAGCCTCAGCACAGATTTTAGAAGTTTTTGAGGTATAGAGCAATAGCGGCAAAATGTCCACGTTAATGTTGTAGTGTCCATCTTCCATTTGGATAATCACACTGAAAGGATTAAATGTGAGGGAATGGTAACACTCATGACAGATGTCTTATTTTGTCCTTCTGCTTATGTTCATGACTGTTTGGTCGAGTTCTGCTCAATTTTAATGTGCAGTAATACATGTCTGGCCAGGTACAGTGTCTGGCAGGAAAGATCTTTTATCTACTCTTCCTGTCCTCTTTTATTTCTCTGCTTCTTTGAGGCCACACTGGGCTTTCTGGAGCTAATCTCATCATTCTTTCCCACAAGGCACAAGTATCATGTTTCCCTGTCAAGTGATCAGGACAAGCCAGCAAAAAAAAGGGACAGCTTTGCCAGTTCTTCCTGCTTGCCTGTGTATCTGCCTGTCTCTTCTCGGTCTTTTCAAGTCAGAAGCTAATTTTGAAAGTAGGCATGTGTTGGACAAGGTGGTTTTAAATGAAAAATCTGTGCTTTTCAGCTCTCTCTGCCAGGGCTCAGGCACTGCAAAAGGGGATGCTAACAGAGTGCTATTAGGCAGAAAATGATTCTCCTATAATTAGAAGCAGCATCCTTGGGCCCCAGGTTCTTGCGTTGTCCATGTTGTTAGAGGAAGATAATCCAGAATATGCTTATCTCTGGAAGATCTTCCTGCTTTCATAACAGATAATGACAGCATAAAAGCATTATTGTACTTAGAATGACTGCTGTGTGTACAAATCCTTCTCTTTTACCTACAGTTGTTATGCCCTCTCTTTTTACGAGGGGCAAAGGTACTTGTGTATGTCTATGGGGACCCAAAGGTATGCTCTAACTAGACAGCACTGAGTAAAACTGGTGTTTACTTGTTCTACAAGGAGCTTGGGGAGTAGGCACAGTCTTAATTTAAATTCTTTCATGCACATAATAATGAGGGGAGCTGTGCTGCTCCTGTAAGTAGGAATGGTTGAATTTCTGCTCTTGGAGAAGAAAAGATTGATTTTGTTAAGGCAAAATGGTTCTATCAAAGTACCAGGAGCAAATACTTAGCTAATGACTTATAACTGTTCTGCATTGTGGGTGGAGTTTTATGGCCATAGTAAAGTTAGCAGGTGAGGGACAGTGAAATAATTTGTGATGCTCTGTGGGTAGAATTTGTCTTCACTGGGACAAATGCCTTTTTGGGGGTGATCAAGTGTTTTCCTGTTCTGGCTTTGTTTTTGAAGCTCTCTAAAACTGAAGAAGATAGAAGAAGCACTGATTCAATTCAAATGAAGAAAAAGTCCTGCTTTTACATCTGTAGTTCTTTCATTATTCCTGGCTCAATATTGAGAGGTGGGATAGAATAGGAGCCCCTGAGAGCTCTGAGTTTTTAGCAATAGTTACTTCTTATTGTCTCATGTCAAGGAGGAATGCAGGCATATGTCTCACTGCATCTAAGGAAATTAATTTCTGTGCTGCCTTAGTAAATGACACTCTGGTACCTGTCCTGCACTATGTTTTTATAGTGCCCCTTAATTCAGCAAGTCAACACAGATATGCAGAGTTGGCTTCATTAAAAAAAAAAAAGCCTTCTACAAAGGGGAAATGGCCTGAGAACTGCAGCTCAGATGCTGCTTCTCCAACTTCCACAGGATTGTTTGAAACTTCATTTTCATTGATATTTCATTCCTTCAGCTTCTGTTGACTTGAGGTGTAGGTATTGCTCTCAAAATATCAAGTTGAACCTTTAGTTTGGTCATTTTTCTGGCTAAAAATTCAGTAGTTTTCTGGAGATTTGTTTGGATTCATTTGGTGGAAGTGCCTTGAAGAGGTCAAGATGATGTTGATAGTTATAATATTGACAATAAAGTATGTACCTTATGCAAGGAGTACCCTGCAGTCACTGCCTACTGACAGTCATCAGTTCATACCACCTTTCTGACCCCTGCACAAGGCAGTGGATCCAAAATTTTGCTTAGCAGGACAATTCAGCAGCTTTCTTCTTTCTTGGGGATTCTGCTAATATCTGCAAATGAATTTTCTGGTAGCAAGATTCTATTCCTGTCTTAGAGCTTTTCTGGAGTAGTAGCAGGCTCTTCATCACATGAGCAGATAAGAATTCACAAGTGACAGGCTGGATGAAACATCCTTACTCTGTGTACCAACTGTGAACATCAGCTCCTTCAGCTATTGTAGTAAAGGCTTCTGCCTCTTCTAGTCAGTGTTTGGACACAGAACTGATGCATGGGAAATGAATTTATAGATTTACACATTTAGTGTAAAGCTCCAATTAAAAAAAATCTTGAAAAGACCTAAACATTTTAAACTGAAAAAAACTGTTCCAGGGACGTATTTTTAATACTCTGGTGAGGGCTAGGTATTTTGGTAATGTAAAGATGTCTCTCAGCATATGCAAAATAAGAGAAAATATGCTATGAGAACATGTGTTTCAGAAATTGTCACTCTCAGATGATTGCTTGTCTCATCAAGACAATTCTAGATGTTACCAAGACATCTGTGTTGTATAATTACTGCCTCGACCTCAGCAAAACTGATGAAAGCTACAGCAAATAAACTCTACCCTTATGAATTATGCTTTATTAACCTGTCAGTTCTTTTTAAAAAATAATGGGCAGTTCTAGGTAAAGCTTGACATGTTTCATTATGTGTTGTTATATGTCCCATCTATCCTTTTTATTGTTCTGACTAAGATTTAATTGGAGCCTGGCGTATCTCACAGCAGTTAGATCACAGAAATTGCAGGCTCTAATCTGCTGTCAGTTGTAAGGAATATTATGATGACTTTAAGCACATGGGTTGTCTCTTCACCACATCAAATGGCTCAGATTATAACCTGCAAGCTTGAATGAAAAAAGGAGCCAAGCTGAAACCGAGCCCTCAGTTAGCTTGTGCTACAGAGCTGGGACCAGATAGCTATTTATTTGTTTGGGGGGTGTCAAGATGAAATTTGGCTGCTTTGGATGCAGCTTTAAATACCTGGATGGAAAGCTTAAAAAAAGCCTGTGTTGTTTTAATACTAGATTTTGGCAGAGTATTGCTCTGAACTTGAGTTCATGTACCCACCCCACATTCTTCAAGTTGAAGTGGTCTTGTCTGCTGACACTGTCCTCTCATAAACATGTTTTATTTGCTTATCTCATCCATAAACTTGATGGCTTTTGCTGCCACCAGAACTTGGGCTACTCATCTTTTGGTGTCTGTTCATATAAGCAAAATGTAAATATTTTCTTGTTTTGTGAATTTCTTCCCTGCTTCCTTCCCTGTTCCCCTCTGCCCCCAAGTGCAGAACATGGTGGATATAAGCTTTATCATCCAGTCTTGCCTGGGAGAAGAGAGCTTTTTAAGCTACGTTTACAAAACATAGCTTAAAAAAAATTAGCATGTTTACAAAAGCTTTTGTTTCATTTACAAATGTAGCCAGGTGTTTAGGGCGAATATTGTAGCTCTGATCAATGAGAATGGATGTATTTCTGAAAACCAACCTCAAGCTGGGTGCTGTTTTCATTTAATTTTACATAATGCTTCTGGGCAAATAGAGTCTATCCACTGGGGTTTGTATTTCTGCTGGTGTCTGTGTGTGCTGCTTTCTGATGGTTCCAGGCAGCTGCCAGATACCCACACAGTGCTGTATTTACAATGATTTCTTGGTATGCTCTGAGCAGTGCTGTTTCCTCCATCCTTGTATGGTCAGAATCAGCCCAATCTTTTTGCTTTCATTGCTTGCTCTACTGTTAAATAGTGCACTAGAACCAACCTGCCAGTGTTCCTCCTTTTCCTTCATCTTCTAAAACATTCTTGGATAACCCACGTGCAAACCTTGCTTCTCCCTCAAAGCCCTTGGGAAATGCTGACCAAGAGGTGACACAGAAGACCCCTCAGAAGTTGGGGGATACACCATAAGACTGCTGATCTCTCATGTATTGATCACAGTGGATTGCAAAATTCCTGTTGTTTTGTCATTTGTGCTCACTTCACCTCCAAAGTGATCTTTCAATAAGAAGACTGGAGGACCTGTTGGCCACAGATCTGAAGAAGCCCATGCAGCTCAAGGGGAACTCTTGAGAGAATTAACCCTTCATGTAGCAACTGCATATTCAACATTGGTCCCAGCTTGCTCTTCTTGCAGACTCAGATTGTGATACTCAAGTACAGCTTGATCCACTCATCAAGAAAAGAGGGAGGGGAGAATATTTGAACCCATTATGCTGTGTAGGCATCAATGGGGCCTGATGCCAATGTGCTGCAATTTATGTGGGCCTAAGGCAATGTGTTGTTTAGCTTTTAATAATAAGATCAGCTTATTATGTGAGGAGCACCTGTCACTCTTCATCTTAAGGTTAAATGGTGCTTGAAGTATTTCTGGCAGGTGGAAAAGGCTGTATTTTGAAAAGCTCTGGTGTTTTTTGTCGGTCAGTCTCTGAAGCACTGAAGTGCTTGGGGGAAGAGCTCCTTTTAGCACGTAGTGTAATCAGTGTTCATGTGGTACTCTAATAGAACAGTAAAGTTCTTGTACCAAGGGATTATTACATCATAGGAAAGCCAGCATACTGATTTCTCTCCTGGCTGTGCCAGTTTCTCAAGAATAAAACAAGTTGTTCTCACTTGCTGTGCATACAATTAGGTATATTTATTCTGTGCAAAGCATGGAGTTCTTGCATCCTAGCACAGGGACAAGGAAATAAAAAGGATGAAAGCCTTCCTGTCCTTGGTTGTATGAATCTGCACTGCAGTAACCTTAAGCACTGAGATTATAGCATGTGGTAAGTCACCTGCTCTGATGGTCTCAGGTGTGTGGGACAGGCACTTTTTGGCATTTCCTATGTGTATAGAGATGGGCAGAATATTTATAATGTGGACTTAAGAATATTCTCAAACTTACCAACCACCAGTGACAACTGACTCTTTAGACTCACTAACATCTTAGCAGCTGAGGATTTCCAGAATCTTATTAATGAAATAACTACATTTTAAGCCTTTCAGATGAAGCTTATGTTTTTGTTGGATTTTGTTTATTTGTGTGTGTCTCTCTCTCCCTTTCTCTAGTGAAACTGTGGTCTACCAACTTGGACAACTCAGTTGCAAGCATTGAGGCCAAGGCTAACGTGTGTTGTGTCAAATTCAGCCCATCTTCCAGGTATCACCTAGCTTTTGGCTGTGCAGGTAGGTAAAAGGAATTTGGGGCCAAGGGATATTGTTTCTTCCTTCCTTTATTCCTTATTCCCCCTAAAGATACGAGGTTGGCTGCTGTGCCCAAGACTGAAGTGTCTTTGCAATTAAAATGTCTCTGAGTAAAACTTCCCAAGTGCCACAGTGATGTATCAGTGTTGTCCCCCAGCCTGACTTTATTTGGGTGCCTGTATCAGAGATGAGGCAGGAAGAGAAGTCACTCAGTGTGTTTATTGAGATCACTAAGGCAACGAGGTAGAGCTCGGCTGCAGGAGTCTCAATGTGTTAACATGATGAGAGCTGCTCTTTCTGATTTAGAATATTTTTCTATAAATGCTACAAAGCCATACTGGGAATTTTAACTGGTTTTACCTGAAGCGTGCTGTAAAGCTGTGGCTGTGAATGTTGCCATAGCTCCAGCTGTAGTCCCTGTGGGTGGGCTCATGTTTTCCTAGCCTGGGCAAAGATGGCTGTTAGCATTTTTATTTTTTTGAAGCAGTCAGTGGGGACAGCACGATGAGCCTTTTGTTGGTGTAGATTAGATGGTTCTTGGTGATAACACAAAGACCTGAGAGCAGAGCAGGTGTTGCTTTGGGAGGAAGCTTTATTGTGCTATGAATACAGTAACTAAAACTCAGAGGTGCCTATAAATGTTTAACGAACTCTGCATTTTCTTTCTCCTTGAGGGGTTTTAATGCACTTGTAACTAGTTGTTCTGACAACATTTGTTCTCTCTGGACTCTACAAGATACACTGATCCTTCTTGCAACCACTGATTTGCCATTTCATTCAGGTGTTCTCATTTCCAGGCTGGTTCTACTTCAGTTGTAACTCTTAGGAGGCAAAAAAGAAACTTGTATTTTGGATCCAAAAGATTGGCTCAAGCTGAAGTGTAAAATACTGACTTGCTTGACAGTTGTTTCTTAGGAGGTTTAGTGAATTACATGTAAAAATAGTTGAATGACAATATCTGCTAGCAGCATTTGAATGAGAGGGACTCTCTGGGAAAGGCTCTAGGGAAGGATGGGAGCACTAGCTCCAAATGGATCAGCCACTGATTAAAATATACCTGTAAAAGCACCATGAAACAGAATTCTTCTTGATAAAGAGAACTGAGATTCCTTGCCACCTAAAAGGCAGAGGGGGAATAAGAGACAGATAAATGAAGGAAGGTTTTTGGAGCTGCAGGGCAGGTGGGAGTGTCTCTATCACCACACCCCGGTGCAACAAATTGGGTCTGTCTACAGCAAGTGTGTTGTGAAAAAAGCATTAGGAAGCCCTAAAAGTTTCATGGAGGTTTTAAAGGACTGCATGTGTGTTTCTGTGATTTAGAGGATGCTGAGGGGTAAAATGGTAATGTACTGAAAGAAGTGGTGTTTGGTAATTGAATCTCTAAATAAAATTTAAAATGGATATTTGATTGATATGATTGCTGAAACAATTACACAGGATAATTGAACTGAGGGAAATTACTTCCCACAACAGAATTCTAATTGATCTTTCAGCCATAAATACAGATGGGAAAAATGGCATATTAAAAGAAATACTGGAATCTTGAAGACATTATTTCTGAACTCCTAAAAAAATAAATATATCAAAGAAATGAGTTAGTGTCTACTTTCATACTCCATATAGTAAAGCAGTCATGTTTAATGTGTTATGATGGAGACAGAGGTTTTTCTTTTCAATCAGCTTCAGCTAGTTTTGCTTAATAATTTCATTTAGTTTGTGGTAAAAGGAACATAACTTTTGAATAGCAGGAGTTGACACATAGGCTATAAAATTAGTAAAGGAAGAGTCAAAGCTGACTTCCTTGAGTAGTATTAAAAAAGAGCAGGGTACTGGGCACACTAACTGACTGTTCCTGTTTTCCCCCCATAGGAATAAAAATGAGCTAATAAACACTAATTCAGTGACCAGTGTAGTAGGCAATTTTAGAAAGCTGTCTTAGCTCTGCCTTGGCTTGCTCACATGCTAAGAGGATTTTCACATTTTGAAAACTGCTTCAACTACTTTTTCAGTCATTTATTCAAGGATAGAAGAGCCAAGACTTCTGAGCATTTCATGCCCCACACAGTGTTGTATTGTATTTAAACAGAAGTGCTGCTTCTGTATATGTTCTCATTTTATTTGCTGGTTTGATGGCACTTAATGCTATATATGTCTGTATTTTTGTGTAGGTGTATATATATAGCTTAAGACTTGATGAGGTTAGCAGTTCATAAAATGGTTATGGAGGAAGTGTTGGTGTTTAATATATTGAGATATAAAAGGAAGAATTAAACTGATTTACTATACTATTAATAAATTACATATACATTACAGCTCCCTTTTTCTGTATGCAGAATAGCTGAAAGCCAGCATGACTTCTTTAAGCAATGCAATTTTGACTGGAAGTCTAAATTTTTTCAGGGTTAACATTTTGATTTAAGGTTCTCTCTTAACCATCCATAAAGCTGAAGCATCTTTTCTTAAGGTCCTGTTCTTTCACACCTTGCTTAAGAAAAGCTCTTCTCTGCCCTTGACAAATGCATCTTGCCCACTTGTATCTGTCTGTTTAGAATGACTCCTTGAAGTGGGTTTTCCCAATCAGATGCTTCAGCTAGATCAGCATCTCTGTGCTGGTTCCTCACTTGCTTTCACCACAGAAAACAGGATGACCATCTTAAGCTCCTCTCCATCCTGTCCCCATCTTACATTTCTTCTCACTTGCTAGTAGTATTTTGGCTGTTGGGCCACACAGCCCATGATGCTACATTGTGCACAGGAGAAAGGTTGAGAGGTACCCTTCTGCCTTCTCCAATTTAAAATCTCACCTTTTGCAGAAAAATTGTAAGGAAAATACCCAAGTCCCTTAGAGATGTACCAACATATGGCATGAATTATGTGAGCTGAGACAGCACAGGGTTCACAGCCTGACTTTGCTTCTCATCTGAAGCTTCAGGACTCTGTAGGGAAACTTGAGCCAGAGATCTGAGTTTAATAAAAGCATTTCCACCTGCACCAAGTTTACATGCTGCATTGCCAAATAAAAAGGAGGAACTGAAGGACTGTAGGGATGGATTTTGAAGCAAAGTCAGACTGTGAACCCTGTTGCACAGTGAGTGAAAGAGGGAGATTCTGTCACAGGATTTTCTGTGGTGCTTTGATTTAAATGTAACCATCTCTAAAAGTGTTGTTAGACTGTGTATCTCCATGAGGAACACTCTTCTTTGGTAGGGAGCACTGAGTTGGCTTCAGATCCTGTAGGAAACCAAGCTTTAGATGACACTGTAAAAGCAAATCCCAGGATTAGCATTTAATATGGATTATATATATGTTTCTTTTCTGGACTCTTCACTCTGAAGCTTTTAGATGACCAAAAAAATTATCTTGGGTAGCTTAAAACAGAACAAATGAGCAATAAACTAGAAATAGAGCCTCTAGGAGAGAGAAATGGATATTGGTTTGAGAAGTAATTCACTTAAAATCAGGCAGTTCAGGTGAGAGGAAAGGCTGCAGCCTGATAAAAATCTGTTGCAGTGGAGAGGGCACATAAGGAAGGAAAGACCCCTTCTGTCTGTTACTTTAATGAAATATTCAATTTGCATGCTTACTGAGTTGAAACATTGTCCAGTATAAATTAATCACTGCCAAATACAAAATCAGGTCATTCTGTGGTCTTTTCCTGTTTTTAAAAACAGATAGGCTTTTATCCTGAAATTAACTATATAAATCATGGCTGAAGTTATTATTGTTCTGACTCAGTAATAGCACTGATGTCCTTAACCCATCTATTCTCCAGCAGTGCTGTTTTTCTTCTTTGAAAAAGAAATCTAAAGGCTGTAAGTGCATCATGCACTTTGCAGCTGGAATGTCCAAGTTGTGCAGTGTGGATGAGATCAGACTGTCTGCTAACTCCAGTGAGCTCAGTGTAGCTATTGATAGTAGGAATGTTTTATTCCCAGCCTGCTGTAATAGTGTCAGCAGCTACCACTGACTTTTTGTTTCCCATATATTATGTAGAGATTTTGTAAGAATTCAGAAATCTGAAGTTTGTGACATTAGATGCATCATCTGCTCAAATGCTGTATTTTTTTTCCCTGTAGGACATACAAATCTAGCATGTTGTATTGAGGGCTGAGAGAGGTTTCTCAGGGCTGCAGAGATGCAGGACAGAGACTGTCTTCTATCCAGAAGCTTCTCAAAATAAGTGCAAGCAGCAGAGAAATACATATGAACAGGAGATAGCAACAGAGCAGATGCAGCATGGTCAGAACTTCAGGTTTTTCTACATTAATTTTAGTTTTGATTAGTCTCTGAAACACCTTTACTGTGTTGTCACAAACTCTTGATAGTGGTGGTTTAGATGAAGTGACCACAGCAGGGAAAAGTGAGGTGGTGGTGATTGATGCTGATCTTACTACTTACAGCAACAGAGACTACATGCATTTGAGATGCCATACTCACTCCTAAACATCCCAGATTTTGCTTTTCCATCTCTTCCTTCATGCTGAATAGTCAAAACTGAATTGCCTTTTTTTCTGGATTAGGTTGTTCTCTGATCCACTGAGCACCAGTGCCAGCCCCAGACAGGCTTTTGGCAGCTTGTATCAATGCCAGCATTTACTAACAAGGGGCAAAACCTTCAGTGAACATGAGGTCTGCTCTTAATGCTGAGGTTCTCCTCTCTTACCAGCTCTCTCTCTTCCTTATTCCCTTCCCCACTTCTCTGCTTTTCCTTCGAAGGTGATTTTGCCATTCCCCTCCATGTTTTCCAGACTGTTTAAAGATATTTCCTGTGTACCATCTTTAGCACTGCACAGTGGTGTTTTATTCTGATTTTCAATGGTGCTACCTTTCTTTCCTCATTGAATGATCACAAAATTAATCTGATACTGTGGATCAGTATCAGCGTTATGAAGGAATCCTATTGTTGTGTTAACAGCTTTTTTTCATTTGCAACTATTTACCCACCCATTAAGGTCTCTGCATCACCCTGATGCACCTACAGTTCAGGGCCCGTATGGCTTTTTTTTTTTTTTTTTCCTAATATACCTGGTGTCCAAGTGGAGACTTGGAGACTTTGGAGACTTATCCTGGCCAGTGAAATACTGATTTTTTTTCCTGCAGTAACTGGAGAAGTGATTTTTCCTCTCCAAACATCTCCCTTAGAGATAAGTAGTTTGCCTTGCACACTGTCTCAGATCTGGATGGCTTACCTGGCTTGTCACTCAGCTCAGAAGAATGATGGGATATTAATGACTAAGAATGTAGTGTGCCTTTTTGGGAGAGAATGAATGTTTTCCAGCTTGAGAGCAAGGTCTTACCTTAATAGATTGTGAGCAGTGTGTTCTATTGAAAGCCTGCAGTGACTCAGAAAGGATCTATTTGTGTGAATATATTACATGTTTAGGGTGGAGTTAGGCAGCTTCCTTGGGCTTGAGCTACAAGATTACCTTAAGTGTATGAATTTAGCTCAGTTTATCAAGGTAGAGACAAAGGTTAGGGATTTCTTTCAAACTGTGCAAAACCTTCACAGCAGTGAGTGCTCAGAATTCAGCCTTGATGAAAGCAAAGTGGCATGCAGCAGTTCAGGGCTTGCCCATTATTTGGATAGGACTTCATTTGCAGTATGTCTTTGCATTTTAGGATAGTTAATAACCTTCCTCTGGTCCATGATCTCTGAGGCTGTTGGCAAGGGAAGTAGGGGACAAGGTCTGCATCTTGGAAGTGCACATTTGTTACGTTTAATTCAAACTCATTCCAGAATTCACTTGAAAGGCTTTGTTTGTTTTGTGTTGGAAAGCATTTACAGCACTTCAGTCAGTTAAGGGTTGTTTAGAGTAATCTGCGTTTTTGGCCAGTATGGCTGTGATCATATTTCTGTCCCAAAGCACTTATTGTAGTGGAAACACTGATCTTAGTGGGATTTTTTTAGGTGAGGGCACATATTTGAAGGTTTGACTTGCATGTTATCTTTCTTCATGGACCCAGGGATGTAAATTAATGTGAGGTATTTAACCAAGCCTTCTGGTGTCCTGGTGAAGACAATCTTTCTGACTCTGGTAGGTAGATCACATGGTACTTTTGCTCAGGACTGACAGTGAGAAGAACTGCAGCTATACCATGTTATTTAAACTTAAGATCTTTGTAGTTAAGCTGATTTTTCTGTTCCTGCACATCAGAGATGCTGCCAGATCTGCCAGGCAGTGTCTTCCTGCCTTGCTGCCACTGCTTCCTAGGAAATCACAAAGGGACATGAAACCTCTCATCAGTGGGCAAGATGTCTTGCATTTTCATATAAGCTTTAAGAGTTTAAGAGCTGATAGAACTTTTTTACTTGCACAGAGAAAGTAGTATGTGACTTGTCTTGGATAAAGCATTTGCAATGAATAGTGAGTAATAATATAGAGACCTACTGGGAGTTTCCTAACTTGGTCCCAGAGGTCATCACACTTCAGTAACAAGTGAATTAATAAAATGAACTCAAAGCTCAATTTGATTCTCTAGAGAAAATGATAAATCTGTCATTAGCAGAAATGAGCATGCTAATTGTTTGCTTAAATATTCTTTTCCTGAACATTTTATCCTACAGCTGGCACAGAAGTCATTTAGTCAATGTGATGAAATTCAAATTTAACTTGAAATGAGCCTTGGAATTCAGGAGCAGATAGGCAACTCCAACATTCATCTTTTTCTCAGAATGCCAAATTGCTCTTGCTGCTAACTGTTGCTGTATCCCTGAAGAGTTTAATGCTTTCCAACCTCAACAGTTTTCAAAGCTGCAGTTTTTGTGGTAGCTCATTCAAAAGAATTGCTCTTTGGAGTGACATCCTTTGTAATGGCTTCCTGTATTTTCTCCTGTTCAGACTGGTGCATAGATTAACTGTTCTAGCCTTTTATTTGGGTACTGTTCTTCTATGCTAACTGGTGGGGATTGTCACATTGCACAGGAAAATCTGTAACCGGTGAGTGCAGTGTGGGCTCTCATCTCAAAGGCATCTTTTCATAGTGTCTGAGCATCTAAACATCACATGAGTCTTCAAGAGCAGAGTTTTGAATGCTTGGGTAAGGTTTCTATTAGCCACTTAAATCTCAAGAAGATGACAGAAGGTGAGACTGTAGATGCACGTGCAAATCCAGTTGTTCTTCACCTTGCTCACTTTATTGCCTAGTTGGGGTACGTTGTTTCTTTTCCACCTTGGATACCTGTGTATCATCATCACCTGCTTTCCTGTGCTTGTTTTCCTGTATACATAATCCACCATATGTTTGGTGTAAACCTTACCTGAAGCTTGGATTTTAGCAATTGTGACACTATATTTAGTGTCTTCCTCTCTTCCAGTGGAGTCTGCTGTGACGTCATTTTAGGTAGTGAATCAGATCATCATCTCCAGGACCTAGTTAAGAAGGCTAATATCTCCTCAGGTTAGTGAAACAAAATGTAGTTCTGGTCTAAAATCAGATTTGACTGATAATTTGGCAAACTCAGGTTCTCAGGAACCTGCACTTTCCTTTGAGCCAGTTTGAGGGCTCTGAAGCCTGTTTGGTTCTCTTTGTATGATGCCTGCTAGTGCAACAGAAACCTGAAAGCTGTTGCTTCATAAATGTACTCTTAGGAGGATGTTCTTGTTTACATCTATTTTTTGTAACACCTCAAGCCCTTGTCTACATGACTGTGACCTCTTGGAGTGTGTGGTTTCAGGGAATCTGTGCTGCCCTTTCCCTCCGTTACAGCTCTGTGGCTTGTGCAACTTTGATTCTTTCAAGAACCAGAGCTGACATGGCTTTAGCATTAGGAAGAATGCTTGTTGTGTGCAGTATGTATCTTGAATTGAGACAGACATGTTCAGCAAGTGCCATAGTATTTTTGACTTTGATAGATGTACCCAGCACTCCTTGTACAAATAAGGCTCACGTAAGAAGTTTCATCTATTCCAAGGTCTAGTCCATTTAAATAGCATGGATTGAAGCATCTTTTACTATAAAAGGACTGTTCTTCACATTTGCTAGGTGTCATAAAATTTATTTTGGACATCAGCTTACAGGCACTAGTGCATGTAGAGTTCTGCATGTTACATGCTCAATGAGAAAAGCTGAGTTAGGAGCATAATTGAATGTTGCATCTGAACAGTGCATAATTATTTTTTCCACTTTCAGGTGTGAAGAATGAATTCTTTCCAAAGCTGCAGGTTATTACTGCTGCTCTCTTCATTAGTTTTGTAGCATTAGTAAATCTTGCTTGTGTGTATGAATATTGTGTTTCTCCAACAGTCTGATAGACAGCAATCCTTGAATTGCACAATAACCATCTATTCCTTACTCCTGTGAGAAATTGCTATAACCCTTCAAAACCATAAAGGTCAGAGTTTCAAGAGAGTTCTAGAGAAATCTGTTTTGCTTCCCTCTCCCATCTCCCAAAAGAACCCTTTTCTCAACTGATTAATATCTAATGTTTTATGTCTCTTCCTTCTCTCCTTAATGCAAGACAAGTTATTTAGGATGAAAGCTTTATGGGCTGCTGTATCAAAAGCTTTAGACAAGTCAGTAACAAAATGTCCTGAGTGTGTAAAGACCATTATCCATAACCTGGCAAATGTCATCTGTAACTTCAAGCTGTAGGGAATCCGTGGAATACAAAGGTTAAAAGCCCAGCTGGCAGTTCCTGTCAAGCCTGGTGTTCTCTTTATATGTTCAGCAGAGGGAGATATAGATCTTTAGAGGAATGCTAGTGTTGGTATGTATTTTTTTAAAAATAGTACAGTTGGTGTGAGTTAAGAGATGCAAATCACTGGTTGAAGCAGGGTATAGCATTACCTGCAGAGCTCTCTCAAAATATTTCAGGTGCTGACCTGAAATCCTGGGCTGGCACATCTCTGAGCTTTTCTTCTATAGAAGGAAAAGTAGAAGGTTCTTATTGTGCTGTTGGTTTTGCCAGAAATTAAACTGAGGATACCAGACATTTAGTGTAACCCTCAGCTCTTTATTTCAATTTTAATGCAGATGATCTTTCTCATGATGCTCCTTTTATCATCCAGTTTGCTAAACTGTTAGTTATTTTCCTTATTCTCAAAGCTGTTTTCTTTGTTTGTTTAAATGAAAACCTGGGCTGGATTTGTGTTGAATTCTCTTAAGTAAGATTTTTCAAGGGTGGATTTCCATCAGATTCCTTAAATCTAGTTTTTGGAGGCTGTCACCCATCATCTGTATTGCAGTGTAGGAAAATGAGATTAAGCTGTCATTGCCAAATACCCATATGCCTTCCTCTGCTTTAGAGACTTCCTTTCATCTCCTCACAGACATCATGGGCTCTGTGGCTTCCTCACTTTAAAGGGTTTAGTTGTTTGTTTTTTTTAAAGATTTTGCCACCAGCAAAGTGAATCATACAGACCTTGCTTAATCTTGTATAGTCTTTAGTGTACATGGGGGAGGTTTTCACCTGCAGGGAAGATATGTATTTAATTCTTTTCTCAAGTTCATTCCCTTTTTGGGTGGCCATTGAATGTTTGACACCTATGCAGATGGGGCATGCAGGACCTGCCCAGGAGTCTGGTATCACTTGTAGAGAGACCACTTGTCTAGACAGAACTCTGAGAGCAAATATAAATGAAGTACTGCATCCCAAATCATCTTGGACACACATGTGAAATACAAAATAGGAGCACAGTTTGCTGCTGTCGACCAGAGCATTGCTTCTAGAAGAGATTGCAGAGATTTCCCCAGGGCTCCAGAAAATGGTTATTCAGAGCAAAACTGTTCCTTCACTACAGATGAAACTCCAGGTAAAAGGAAGAGGAAAAAGCAAATGCATCAAATCAATAATTTTATCTTAGTTATAGAAACAAAGTGCTTGCAGTTTCTGCTGGAAGAAAAAATTGTGAATACAAAGCCATATCCAGCAAACATTTTAATGTGTCTGTGATAATGGCTGTTGTGATAATTTTTTCTTGCTCTACTGGGGCTTTTTTGGAAGGGAACATACAGACAAGGAAAATTTAAAAAAAACCAAACAGTTAGCTTTACCTGCGCTGCAGTGTTCTGCAGGGAGGTGCTGGGGTGACATGGGTTGATTTCTGCTGTCTGCTCCTCATGTGATTTGTCATGCTGCAAGACAAAAAACAGCACACTGCATTCTTCAGCAAGATGCTCTGGATAGTTTCATCTGCAACAATTCTTTCTTCAGGATATATCAAACCCATTTTTAATCTCTTACCTTTATAGTAAGGGAAATGATTTGTACCGTGGGCATTGAAGTCAACTTACTGTTGCTGATACTATCTAATTTCTTCTTCAGAAAATTCCTGTGCTAATTTTCAGTACAGGGCTTTGTTCCTATGAATTCAAGACCATTTCTTCTTGTCCCTAATGCATTGTCATCTCTTTTCTTTTCCTGAAGCATCTATTTCTTTTATGTAGCAGGAACTATCACACTGTCTTCCCTCAGAGAAATGGTAGATAGGCCAAACCCTGCACTGATCATATCCCATCCCAGTATTACTCTCTCAAGTGAAATAAATCTCTTTATAGTGTTTTGTTGGCTGGAAGGCTTCTTCCCCATTCTTTATCAAATGCCCAAGTGCCACCCTGCATTTCTGTTGCTGTAATAAAGACACTTTTTTTTTGGGGGGGGGGGGGGGGGGGTTGGGTAAGGGGGTGTTTCTGCATGAAGTTTCACTTAAATTGAATTATTCCCTAAGATGGAATGTTCAGCTGTCCTATGTTTCCCAGTCTTTTCTCCAGAGCAAGACTCACATATGGATGTTCAAACTGCAGCCTGCCTTTCTGCTGTAGGGAAGATTAACTCTCCACCCTAAACTTTCTGAACAAAGCCACCTCAGTCACATGAAGATCTGCAATACTATTGTTTGGTATTACAGGCTTTGCAGCACTTAAAATTGAGCTGTTTGTTTTCTTTTTCACTAGTAAGAAAAAAAAGTGAGTTAAAGGAGAGCTAAGGTTGTATGACAGTGCTTCATGCCACCGCATTGTGTGCTCATAGATAAACAAAACCTGAAAAATCTTAGAAGCCAGAAACTTGTGTGCAGCAAAACACAGCCTAAATATTATTGCTCTAATGCTGAGAGGTGGGCTAATTAATGCCTTGTGTTTCTTATGTCAATAGCAAATAGCTTAAGCAAGTTGGTATTAAAAAAAAAAAAATTCTCCCTAGTCCTTCAACAGAAGAGCATTTTCAAGACAGTTAAGTGTTTCTAGAATTGTCTTTGGAAATGCTTGGAGCATGACCAAGTAGAACTCTTGAGCATAAATATTTAACTTGGAAATTGAATCCAACTTTGCAATTGTCCTGTCCTTGACTGGGCAGTTGGACTGGCTGGATTTTAGAGGTCCCTTTCAACCTACAGTATTCCATGACTTTCAGGGCCCTTGAACAAAAGTGATTTCTAGCAGAAATTGCATTCTGTATAGGTTTAAGTTTCATTTGAGCTTCCCCATAATTAATTCTAAGTTGTCTTTCAACCAGCCTTTGATATCACTGCCTTGGCAGGGAGGTTCCGTTTCCTGATGCACAGGTATGTAGAAGATCCACTGGAGAAGTTCCACTTTTTTATTAATGGCTTTTTAGTTAGCCTGTAAGTAATTCTGAAGCTATATGGATGGCTTTTGTAGATTTCCTCTGGAATTTAAGGGATCTAAGTTCTGATGGCAGCTGGCTGCCTTTCCTCAGGTGTTGTTTACCTGGCCCTTGTTCAGGTTTCTCTAAGGACCAAAGTACCCTAATGTGCCATGTCATCTTCAGTGTCCTGTATGGAAGAACAGTGATTTGAATTTATTTTTAAATCAGGGTGTTTTTCCTTTTTATCTCCTTCTTCCTTCTCCTTCCTAACTGGAAAAAAAAGCTTTTCCTGCTGAACACTGAGGTTTCATGTGAGTCTCCTGGTCCTGTTTCCATTATTAGCCAAGCCAAAGGCTTTACCTTTGTGGATGCAAGCTTCCTTTTTTATAGCAATCACACATAGCTTGGCTGAAAAAGAGAATTTTGGTAAACCCATTTAAAGTTCTGTTGTTCTGCCTCTTGTTTATCCACATTCAGCAAATATTCATCGAGATGGCTTATCCCTTCTTTCATGGCATGCCATGTAGGGAAATAATAGCAAGTAGTCTTTCTTTTCACCCAGAGACACTAAAAGCAAGCTTTGATTTTAACCACTGTACTCTGGAAAATTCAAGGCATAAGGATATCATTATATTTTCCTGCTAAACAGGTTGTTTGGAAACAATTCTCAAAACCCAGTGAACTGAATGATCTTGCTTACACTTGGTATACAGAGGAGAAACGAATGAAAGGAAAGATCAGTTTATGTAGGCGGATGTTTAAAGATATATAATTGAATTTCAGCTAACCCCTTCAATGTTTGAGTGATAGAAGTTTCCACCAGGATCTCTGAATTTTATTTTTTTTTTTTTAGCCAATGGACATAAAACTGAAATGAAATGTTACAAAGTCATGTCTCTTCTCTTTTGTTCTGATGAAAACCATTTTGTGAGCTTCTTTTATGTCCTTTTATTTTGCTGTTCTTTTGGTTTCCCCTGGATAATCTAATTGATGGCGAGCAGGAGTATCTTGCACCAAATTTGCTCTGACTCAGTTTGTCTTGTTAAATAAGTAATTTAAATATACTCCCTCAGACTATAAATGTCTCTTGTTACTGCTGATGTACAGAGTTTCACTGGTGAAAACAAGCCAGCCTTGATCCAAGCTTGAAGTTCATTTGGAGGAAAACAGACAGATGAAGAAGATGGGGCAATCATGAGCTGAGGACATGAGTTACGAGATGTAACAAGTCAGACCATCATGGTAGAGAAGCACAAGAGCACATTGAAGATTACACTCCAGCCTGAGCTTCTGTTTCAGTAAAAGATCTGTAGCATGAGGTGTGCAGGACTGCAGGCTGTAGGCAGAGCATTAATGCATGAAATTATTTTGACCTTTAGGTTTGCTATTGAAGATGTATTTTATTTTAAAAAAAGTCCGAAATGTGTCTTGATCACAAAGTACTTCTACCAGACCACTTAATTAACATCTGGCTGCCTGACAGCTCTGCATCTGAATATGGGCATCTTCTTGTCTGTGATATTTATCTGCTGTGGAACAAGGAGCACCACTTATTCTCAAGTTTGTGAGTGCTGAGAAATCCAAGTAATGTAAAGGACTTTTTTTTTTTTAATGGATCAATAATCTAAATATTGAACAGTTGAGAAATGTGCATTTTTAAATGACTGAAATAAGAAAAATGGGCATTGATTCTCCAGCAATTTAGTTTTCCAGAGGAGAGCCACAGAACCTTTGTATGCAGCTCTTGGGGCTTTCTAGTGGTTACATCCTTTGAATATAAAACTATTGCATTGCAGGTGAATTTTTGTTTTGCTGTCCTTGGCTTGATATTCCTTCAAGTAAATGGTTCTTGGTTGAAAAAAGCCTGGGGGTCTTGTGAATTAGTTGATGCTGATTAATGTTCATGTGAAGGTGGGTGAAACACATGACCTAGAAGATGAACGTTACCTGGAGAGCGGGATCGCTCTGCTCTCTGGTTTTTGTGTGTGCCTGCCTTGTGTGTGCTGCTGGTAGTCAGTGATAGATAAAATTGCTGCTGTGTGATGCCCTATCCTAACCCTTGCTGCTCTTTGTGGAGCTGCTACTCATCAGTACACAGTAAGGTGTGCAGTAGGTGGTGTTGAACCTAAAGCCGGCTAGTAACAGCAGTTTTGTAAATTTTACTAACAAGACTAAATGTAAGGAAAATCACTTTTGGCAAAAACAGACTTTGTCCTTTTCTTTCTTTTGTTTTAACAACTAAAAATTCAAGATCGGTTCCATTTTTCTGAACAACTCAGAGATTACCTGCGATGCTGCTTAGCTCCATTAGCAAGTCCCAGATCTCTTATTTTAGAAGTTCTTAAATGTGATTTTCTATGACTATGTAACCACATCATCAGCTCATTTACTGCATCCCCACCCCTGCAACCAAGCTGAATCAGAGAATTGAGACTGAGGAGGTGCTGATCCCTTCACCTTGCTCAGCACAAACCCATCCTTCTCTTTCACCCTTTTTCCTGCCAGCTGGAGTCTTGTGAATTTATGAGCAGCTGAGCAGAGAGGGATGCCATCCTTTTCTGACATGGGTTGTATTTACTGAAGAGGTGGCAAGATCTCGAAGTTTGGAGAAGTCTGAATTCCTGATTAGTTGTCACTAGATGGCTCAGAGGTGAAAGCAGCAGTGTCTTAAGGGAAGTAAGCTGAGCGTAATGGAAAAGCACTATTTAAAAACTCAGGCTTGTGTCAGAGACCTCAGCAGCAATGGCAGAGCTTAACTGTCCTTTTTGCCTTCTGAGATCACTTAAAAATATATGTATAAAAAATAAAATGACTTGCCAGTAAGCATTTGAATTCAGAAGGTGTAGCAGCAGATTCTGTCATGCTCAGCTTCTGCAGTGACATTGAACTAGATGAGAATTGTTCTGGAGTGTTTAATTTGTTATGAGATAGATACATGTTCTTTTGCATTATTTCATAAATATTTAAATTAAGCCTGAATGCAGAAGAAAAGGTGAAGCAGGGAGCTGTTGCTGCCCAAGGGTTGAGTGGGCAGGAAGCTTTAACTCTATAAATGTGAATTCTAAGATGAACTTGTTCTAAGTGAGTTTTCTAGTTGGGGTGGAAACTAGCTGAATTATGATACTAATGTTCATTTTGAGGCGAAAACAAGAAGCAATTACCCCTGGTGTTGCTAGTTAGCAGTGGAGCACATTCCATGGTCTACCAGGGATGCTGAGGGCAGGAGCCAGTGCTAGGATGCTGGATGAGCTGATAGGTTCTTGTGGAATTTAGGAAGTGTTTGATTCCTCTCATTGCCCACTCCATTTCCCTCACCTTCAGCTGCCTCTTGGGGGAAAAATTGATTTTCTGAGCCACCCAGAGCACCCTGCCACCTCACCTTGGACCTCCTGGTGTGCCGGAGATGCTGCCCATCCCAGACAATTTTAGCTCATCAAAGTTTACTAGGCAAGGCTTCTGCTGGGGTACCTGGGAGTTGTATTTTTCTCATTTAGCTTCAATTTTGGGCTCTCTACTTCCTCAGCAGATTGCATTTTTATCATGATTTTTGCAATGTCCATATGGCCTACAAGAGAGAGTATCTCTTGAATTGTAAAACATGACCACCTGTTCAGATTTTAATGAGTGCAGTGAGCATTTGTCTTCATACAGCTACTTAAAAATAGCTGCTTCAATTGAATTAAAAAAACCCCAAACAACTAGAACTCAGTCGGGTACCAACACTTCGCTGAAATAATCAATTAATAATTAAGTGGCTAATTTTAGAACCCACTGGCCTTGCTGGTTCCCTTAGACCTGTTGTGATGAGAGCAGACAGTGATTGATTGCCCTGCTGATGCCGAGTGGCACAGCCATGCTGGGGCCAGATGCTGCCAGGCTTTTAGCTGTTTACTGGGATATTTGGAAGGTGAATGCAACTACATGGCTCTGCCCTGCAGATAGGCTTGTCTGCCCTGCTATAGCTTTCTCCTTTCTGCATTGTTCCAGCTGTTCACATGCAGCCATCTCCAGGTATCCCTTTCCCTGCCACTTTCTTGAAGGGTAAAATCTGGTGCTCAAAAAGGTGCCCTAATGATGGGCCAATGTAAGCAAAAAGAGACTTGAAAAGCTTATCCACTAACTTATTCCTACTGAAAAGCCCTGCTAGAATAATTTTGCTCATTAAAATAATAATTGCCAGTTAACTGTTTCATAGCTCCCACAGGTCTGCTGGATAGATTAAAAACTGTGGAATTTCTTGGCTCCAGCTTTCAGAGAAGTAGAAGAGACCAAGATGCCCAAATCTTGTTAGTGTGTTAATGCTTAATTCAAAGTCCCTTAGAAAATTAACCCATTTTACAGTAAGCATATTGCAACATCATGTTGCTCTACAGCTAATTAAAATACCCAAATGGTAGGAGCACACCACAATTTTGTTTGTTTGGAGGTTTAATATTTAAGAGATGAAAGACACAGGAGCTGTTTGAAAGAGTGTTTAGGGCACAGCAGCTTCAGTGCAGATAGTAAGGGGTGCAATAGCTGCTGGGTTTCAACACGAGAGTAATTTGGCAGTGTAAGTGGTAGAGAAAATTTGGTGTGGCTGCTTGGAGCATCTGCTTTTACACCTTGAGGAGGAAGAGAGCCAGAAATCCTTGCTTATCCAGAGAGACCTCTGAGCTGGTCATCTGCAGAGAGTAAAGTGCTGGAAGCAGTGAGAGGGGAAGGTGAGTTTCCTGCCCGCCTTGTTTTATTGAAGGTGTTTCTGACACAGTCCCCACCCCGTCCTGCCATGGCCATCAATGAGCTCCTTAATCTGGGGGAGGAGCTCCTCTTGCTGGTCTGATGGTGATTGCAGTAGCTTGATTGGTGTAAACCTGGTAATCTCAAACCACATGGGTTTTTGAGACAGCGGGTCTCTCAGCTGTACAGAAGACAAGACCCAGCTTTGAAATGCTGTTCAAATACAAAAATAGCTGTAGCTATTGGCATTTAAATTCATTTCTATGCACTCTTTGTGATAAGCTTCCACCGGTGGGACGGTATTTCAGTGGGAGGAGGGTCCTAGCAGATTTCAGCTGATTTCTGGGTATCACAGGCTGCTCAGTGAGAGAGATGTCTGCCTTGGTTTCCATGTGTGTGGCCTTCCCTAGCCTTTCCTTCTTGTGCTTCCAGAATAACAAGGGGTAGTTAAACGAAATTCAACATTAAAGGCTGAAAGTTGGGAAGGAAGAAGCTTGTTGAGCTGGGAGGGTGTCTGGGGCTTGGGTCTAATGAGGTTTTCTCTTCTTGTTTTTCTAGTTTCTTGAGAATTGACATTTAATTGTGTAGAAAAGCAAACATTGCTAATTCTTCTGTGATCCCTTTTATATGGTTGTGGCACTGGGGCACATCTGTGAATTAAATCTTAAAGTGAACTGGAATTTAGTCTGTTCCCTCATTAGCAGAAATGCTAATTCTTTCTTGATTGGCAATAAAGTCAGAGGAGAGAAGCAAAAAACAAAGGTAGGAAGGTTATCCATCCAGAAGCAAGTTTGAGAAATTTAATCCTGTTTTTCCACAATCCAGTGTAAGTAACAGACTGAGTTTTTACCCTTGTGTTCCTCAACAATTTTCGAAGAGGGGACAGCTTGAGGAAGGAAAAGGAGGAGGCTGGGGATTAGAAATGGCAATTGGAGTGGCTGGGCGGGGAGCTGAGAAGGCAGGCAGAAGAGGTGCAAGTCCTTTCAGCTGGTGCCTTGAAACAGGGTCATGGGGTTTACAGATACATGGGCTTTGCAGGGGGACACGTACTGGCACACGCATGCAAATGCACCTTTGTTCCTTCCTGACCCTTTGAAAGGGAGCGTGGACCCTTACAGAATGAGTTTTGGGGCTGTTTTAGGAAGCCTGCTTAAAGCCTCTTTTGCTGTAGTACAGACTGCTTATCCTAGATGGGGCTTGAAGTGAAATGTGGACACTGCGGGCAGAATTTTTGTTGTGATTATTACAGGTCCTGTGCATCCTTCCCAAGTGATTAAAATTTTTGCCCCTTTTCTTCCTTGTTTCCAGATCACTGTGTTCACTACTATGACCTTCGCAACACTAAGCAGCCCATCATGGTATTCAAAGGGCATCGCAAGGCAGTGTCCTATGCAAAATTTGTGAGCGGGGAAGAAATCGTCTCTGCGTAAGTGTTGCTTTTTATGTAGGCTAAAAACTGTGTAGCCCTCTCTTCTCAGTGCTCTTCAGGGCTGTTGAGCAAGTTTGCCTGTATGGGTGGCTGCTCTCACGGGTTGTTGTGCTTTTGGGAAGCAGATCATTGCTTTTCTCCAAGTCAAAAATAGAAATTCATTCCTGGTGTGTCACTTGGCTGTGGTGTTTTGTGGAGCTAAAATGCTTAAGAGAAATATGAAGACAACTAGATGTGGCTCCTGTGCCCAAGTGCTGACTTTGGGAAGCTGCAGGTGGACTTTCACTGTGTGCACTGAGGGTGCTCCTGACCAGAGCTCTGTGATAGAGAAAGGTTCTGCAGCTTCTGTTCAATTGTATAGCCATATGTGGCTGCCCCAAAGCCAGATGTGGCTGCCTCTCTTGTAGATAGCTTTTGAATCACATGGGAATGAATATGTCAGGTCACCTAGTGAAAACTGGCAGTGACTGGATACAAGCCTCTTCATTAAACCAGAGGTGAACCCCTCTTACCTAAGGGGGAAGGCGAGGGCCTGCAGGGGAATCATTGATCTCAACACATTCATGTCTAACACCTGAGGGCAGCAGGGATGGAACACAGGGGTAGATCTAGCACCAAGAAGTACACCTGCTGCCTTGTGCTGAGCCAGTGGTTATCCAGTTTGGTTCTGTCCCATGTTTTTACACAGTGAAACGGAGCATTTCAAGGTATTTTCAGGCTGCAAGGCAGTTACTCTGAGCTGAGCTGCATGATGGAGGATTCCCTGATGGCTTCTGGTGCTGCTTATATTTAATCAGCTTCTTTCTTCTTACTTCTTTTAACATTATGACTCTATAAGGCTGCAAATTCATATCTGGAACACAGAGAAAATTAAATTTAGTGCTTTGAACCCAATCTCTGTTACAGAAAGTAAAAGTATTTAATAGAAATAGGAGGAGGCTAGGAATGTTTTACAGCCATAATCAAGTGGAGCATCATTTATAGGATGTTTTAGGACAGAATGGCACTGTTCTGCTTGGGCCAGCATTCTGAGAAAGCAGCTTCCAAAGTTCTGAGAGGAGTTATTGATAGAGCTGTTAGAGCTGTCAGACTTGGACAGGCAGCAGCAGGGTGAGGGGACTAAATGAAGGGTCCACCTACCTTCTTGTGTGTGAACAGGGAGAAATGTCATAGCAGATTTTTTCCTGCCTTTCCTTTTGCAAACTGTCTAGACGCAACAGCAGTAGTGATTCTCAAAAATCAAGCACTGATTTAAGAAAAAATTATATGTATATTCAGATTCTCTAGATTTCTAGTTAAAGCTGTTTTATGGATTGCATTGATTTTCTTTGCCTTGTAGAGATAGGTTTTGACCTCAGGGGTGTTCAGAACTGCCTGGTATTTAGCACAACACATTGATTATAGAGCTGCTTTACAGAGAGACAGATTTAACAGAGCAGCACATGCAAGATGTTTTTTTGCAGAGGATGTGAAACCAGAAGAACAGTGTAACACCACCAGGATAAATGGCCTTTGTCTCTCCTTGCAGTTCTAGGGGGATAACTTTCTTCTTTCATGGCATGCTTATCCTAAGCAATGTAAACATGGCTAGAGCCTGATGGGAATTCATGAACAGTAAAAATTTTCCATTAGTAATAGACTTAAGTATTTTTATTTTAATGAAGACATCTAGTAGATATGCTAGTAGAATATAGAGATTAAGTGCCTATATGTCTGAGGTCTTCTTGATGGGAAGCTAAGAGCAGCAGCTGCCATAGGAATCTGACAGCTTGTGGCCCAGGGATTAGCCTTTTACTGCTTTTTCCTGACTGCAGAAAAGTTTAGTTTCCAAGCGACTCTGAAGCTTTGAAAAGCAAAGATATTTTAAAATCCAACTATCCTAATAGCATAGAAAGCACCTGCCTGTACTTGTGGGCCAAAAAAAAAAAAATCAGGAGTATACACCTTTTTACTTCTCTGAGCTGTTTCTCTGAGAGAAAGGACAAGGGAAGGGAGAAAGAACAGCAGCATGGGACAGGGACAGATATTGAACAAACACCAGGCAGCGAAACTGAATGCTGTGTTTTGGGCCTCCTGTCTCAACCTGGGGTTAGGAATGCACTCCTGCTTAAGTCAAGGTATTAGAGATAAAATTCATGCATTCTTTCTGATCTGACCTCATCCTAACTAATAACACTGACTAACAAATCTTGCTGCAGATCCCTTATCGCTCCTTTGTCATTCCAGCTGTCATTGAGGACTGAGATAAGCTTTTTTTGCAGGAAAGCACAAGGTGCATCTCTCCTCTTCTGTCCTATAATTTTAGGTAAATGGGACATCGGTGCAGGGCTAATGTCTTATGTCATTGGTAGTATTTCATGGATGCTGTGTGATTTTTTTTTCCTTTCAGCTCTAAATATTCAGAGAGCAGCAAGGTTGGTGACATGAGCTGTGTGGGGTAGCATGGCCTGCTTCTCTTCCCTCCCACCCAGAAGGCTGACAGGTCCTGTTCCCAATCCCCTTCAAATTTAGGGATCAGAACAGCACTATCCCTTTCTTTAAAATGGCTTCATGGGGCTTCAGTTCCACTATATCACCATGTGTTTCTCTATGGTATATCTCAGTGAGTGCCAGAATACCAGAGCCATGTCATCTGTGATTGCTAGGAAATAATGCTTGTGAACTGAGAGATTATGTTCATGTCTCTTTAGCTTTGGGGGAAGAAATGAATCCTGTGTCCCCTGGAAATGTAGGATCTTCCTATTTGAGGTCTACCAGGCAGAGGAAATTTGTAACCCCCAAGGCAAAATGTTTTCTCACAGTAAACAGAAAAACATTTTGAAGACAGATATATTTGCATTTGGGGGAGCCATGGAAAACAATGGTGATTTAATCCCAACATATTTTGTATATTTTGAATAGTAATATTTAGCTTTCCCTGATAAGGGGAATAGAGTAGAAGCTTGAGTTCCCCATCCATGCAGTCTTGGTTACACATGAGAAAAAGATTTAATTTTAACAGCAACTCTGAGCCCCCGTAGGTTTTTCTGTGCTGCTGCTTGGTATTGGGCAGGAGGAAGAAAACATGCTTCAGGGCACCTGGAGAGTGAGGAGACTGCTTCCTACCCAAGCCCTGGAAAGACATCAATGAAAGTGGCAGCTGGCACAGAGAAGGGAACAGATTTTATCCATGCTGTAAAGATTTGAAATACAAATAACTTTGGTATGTATTGGATCTGTGAGGATCTGGAGGAGGCAGTGCCAGCCCAAAGGCCATGCAGTTCAGTGGTGGGCTCTGCAGTTGACAGGAAAAAGGAAGACTAATGCTTCAGGGAAGTTTTTATTCAAATTTGTAATGTGTTTTGACAGGCTTTTAAAATAAGGTGATATCTTTCTGCGCTCAGACTGAGCTGCACATGATTGAAAGTGGGATAAATCTCGTGTTGTGCACTAGGGCTTCCTACATTTACATTGTCATTGGAGTGTTGAAGAGCAGGGTGGCCAGGGAGGAGTTCCTGCCATATGGTAGCAGGGTAAATTTAAGTATTGTTTTCAGGTCAACAGACAGTCAGCTGAAGCTGTGGAATGTAGGCAAGCCTCACTGCTTGCGCTCCTTCAAGGGTCACATCAACGAGAAGAACTTCGTAGGGCTTGCATCCAACGGAGACTACATTGCCTGTGGTGAGTAGAGCAGCCACCCTGACATGCTAACAGGATTCCACAGAGCTAGGGTCTCACCAGTTGCAAAGCACACCACCACCTGTGCAATTTAGCTGCATGGGTTATTTAATAGAAATCTTTTCTGAACTTCACACTCCTTCCCCTCCCAGGGAATGGCTTTGGCAGCCCTGACCTAAGGGGGTCTATAGATGGGCATTTTCTATCGCAGATGAGTTGATTGTGCATGATGATTCAGGCTTGCTGTCATCAAAACCAACTACTAATGTCATTGCTGTTGATATAACTTATATCTTTCAAGATTAACAATTGGCACATCCTCATGCATTGCCTGTAGTCTGGGCCACATGAGGATCCAGTACTTGTCACTTAGTATGGCATTCTGCATGGTAAAGTAAATAGTGCCCACATCACAAATGGCTCCTTAGAAGACTGAATCATTAGTTACCCCTTTGGCTGTTCTGTCCTTTCACTGCTGAAGACAGACTGTTGAAGTTCTGTAAATCCACAGCTCTTGCTGGGAAGGCAGTGATAGGCTGATAGCTGTAGGATGAGCCGGACAGCTGTGCCAGCACTGAAGGGAGGACCTTAGTTTGTGTGTTCTCTGATCACTGTGCAGCTTACAAGGCAGAAATTGGGATGGACTTCTAAATAAAGTCTGTACAGTCTAGTCTGTCTTGCTTTAAGTCTCCACGGACCAGACTTGATTATGGCAGGCAAAACTTCAGTAGTGCTTCCTGCCTTTGAGCTGTGGCTCTTAGCAGGCTGGATGTAGCAGCAATTCATGTGGTAGTGCAAATACTCTGCTCAAAATGCTTTGCCCTGACACAGTTGTGGATGGTTCTTGAAGTCCTGTACATTTTAAGGGTGTGCTGCACCTGCAGTTGTCTTGTAATAAAACCGTGTCCCATTATTAAGTATGATGGAAGTTTGCTGTGGAGCACTTCCAGCTGCCAGGGCACTGTGATCATGATGATAACTACAAGGAAATGTCTGGGCTTGTCTTAAGCAATGAAAGAGCTAAGAACCCTTATTTCTGTTTGTCTTACCAGAGCCTAATCTTGTATTTTTTTTTTATTTTTTTTTTATTTCTAGGAAGTGAAAATAATTCCCTTTACTTATACTATAAGGGTCTCTCAAAGACACTGCTGACATTCAAGTTTGATACAGTCAAAAGTGTCCTGGACAAGGACCGGAAAGAAGATGACACGAATGAGTTTGTGAGCGCAGTGTGCTGGAGGGCACTTCCAGATGGGGTAAGCTTTCTGCTTAAGTGCAGAAGGAATGGGTCCTGCTTTCTCACAAAATAGCCTTGCTGAGGGTTTGACTGTGCTCAGTATTTTCCTGTTCATGGGAAAATTAAGGGTACTTGCAGGTCATTGTGAGAACTCTTGATTTGCAGGGTAACTGAAATGCTGGGGGGTGAAGAGACTGCTGTGATCTTAACTGTTCTATCTGAGTGTTTGAATTCCACTGTATGGTATCTGAAATCCCAAAAGCAGCACTGTATTTCTGGCACGTGATGGTTTTTCTGGATGCATTAGTGGGGTTTTTGTTGCTTTAATGACAGCACCTGCAGATACTCATTGTGAAGCCTTGTCTCAATGTTCCTGTGTCTGTCTGGGTTTGCTCGTTGGAACACAGCCTTCATGTTTAGATGAGTAGATATGTAAAGGAGGTGAGTGCAGGCTCCAGTCACCTCAGTGACTGTTCCAGTGGCACTGAATTCACATCCCTAGCATGTGTACTAATGTGGCATGCAGACCTGATGCAGCTTTTATGAGTGTGGCCTTTCAGAATGGGGCTGCTCTGGAGAACAAAATGCTTTTGAATTCAGGGTGCTCTTGAAAAGCTTGCATTAAAAATATGAAGCAAGTAACTCTCGTATGTACAAGGTTTGCAGATCAGATATGTGAAGGGACCTGTTGGGAGGGGGCAAAAGAGTTCATCTTACATGCAGTCTTCCAAGTAGATGAAGTGAAATATTGGATCATTGCTGTCTTGAAATGTCATTCACAAAGACAGTGTCTACCAATCTTTCTGCATGTGTAGACACTACCCCAGTAATTGTGATTAAGTTGTCACTGACACAAACTCACTTCAGATGGACGCTTCTGAGTCAAAACCAAAATAAACCCACAACTGGATCTGTCCTTTGTGTGTAAAAGTAAGAAGTGGGCTGCAGTGGTTTGAACAGGGGGCATGAGAGTCATTTATATAGGATCACCAACTTCTTTCTGGCTGGGGTTTTAGGAGAGTTTGGTATACACGTCTCAGGTGAAGGTTGGCTGTTGTATGTCTGGTAATTTGTCTTTCTGCTGGATAAAAACATGCTGTGGGAACCTGTGTGTGTCCAGAAATGCCCTTCCTTGAGCTGCCTTCAGTGTTTGGATTGTCTTGCCCACTGCTTTTCTGTGTGTCTCTTCTACAGGCAGTGTCAAGAGATGTCTCACCCCTGGGGTTATGTCTGTTCCCGTCCACTCCTTAGCAGTCTTTTCTCTGATAAATGTGCTCTGATAGACCTTCTGTTTAAGTAGCTGAGAAATTTCTAAGCAGTCACCAAGGGCTGTCAAGCAATTCTTCATAATCAGGATGAAAAATACTATATAAAAACGTAATAGTTAAATCAGGCCCGTCAAGATCGCACCAAATAATGTTTAGGCTTCACTCCATTAAGCAACCTTCAGAATCCGTTGCTGTTCTGGTCTTTTTTTTTTTTCCTCTAGTGTTTCTCTCCTTTTCCCTGGGCTGCTTCTAAATGAGCTTGTTTCTCCTGTGGCAGCCCCTGTACCTGGCTCTAGCTTTTAAAGAGAGCAGCTAAAAGCTGCCTGCAGATGGTTTTTACCTCTCCCTGTGGTACATACCAAGTAAGCAACCTCACTTGCTTCTGCCAGGAGGCCTCACTGTTTCCTTGTACCATATCTTTTCACTGATCCAGCTGCACATTCCTCTTCTACTGGTGCAGCGATTCTCTCTGACCTAATTGAGACTTTGCTCATCTTAGGAAATTTAATTACTACAGAGCCAAAGTTCAGTTATGTCCACGAAGTCTTATTCAAATGATGAAGCTCTCCTATTCTTCATTTTGATCATGTTACTTCCATTTACCCTGTTTTTATTTTTTGTTGTTGTTGTTGTTGTTTTTTTTAATGAGCTTCACATATACAGCCTTCCCTGAAAGCTGACATTTGTTTTTCTGATGCTGGGTTGATCCAGAGGCGGCCTATGCATCAAAGTGCTGTTAGCATCTGCAAAGTTTGGGGAACCCACAGCCTATTTCCAGCTAATTACAGTTTCTATCCTGGTTGAGTCACTTTGCCTAAGTTTCCTAATTATAAGAATTGCCACACGTACCTCTCATCACTGGCTGTGATGCCACCTGCTCTCTGCTGCAGGACTGTGTGTGTGGAAGCAGCTGTGAGAAACCCAGCATGGGCTGGGAAAGCTGCCCCAGATCCACAGGCATCACAGTAAGCAGGTTTTATTCTGCTGTGGGCATACTGTTCTCCATTTCTTGCTGGTCTGGTTCAAAGCTCATCTCCATGCTATGGTCACCAGTCAACATCCTCAGTTTGTTCCTGAGGGGTGGGAGATGCCAGCACAGCCTTTCCCCAAGGTTCCCCAGTGGAGAAGACTCTCTGTTTCAATACAGTGTTGCTGTCAAGGATTGTTCTTTAATTAACCTTTTGAGATGAGATGAGTAAGTTTCAGATCTGTCAGTTGTCTTGGGAAGCATGAGTACATGTACTCCTTCACTTCATGCACTTAAGTGCAAAATCTCAGATCCTAATTAAAACTAAACTGAAACTTTCAGATTAAATGTCATTGATTCTTTCTTAAATCTATTTTTATGTAATTCAGGCTTTTACTTCCTCCTGAGTCTAAGTCAAGCTGTGCTAGCGGCCCTTGCCAGAACCTATCTTTTTATTTTTCCCTTCTGCATTGCTTTTTCTTTACTTAGAAAGATGCAGAGACCTTTTTTCTTTTTTTCACCTTTCCAACTCAAAGGTCCAGCAGTACCTTTTTAGCTATATCAAAGCCATAAAGACGAAGAGAAATTATTCTCTCTAAGTGCTTATTAGCATTTTGCACTAGGCTTACTCACTTTTCAATTTATAAAAGTGTTTAGAAATAAGCACTAGCTTGTAGGCCACTTGTTCTGTTAGACTCTTTGAAAAAAAACAGGCAAACAAAAAGCCTCCCAGCAGGCTGACTATGATGCAAAACTCTGATTCTTGCAGTGCTGTGTTTTGGACAAAGGCAAATAGGCTGTTAGACATTTTAAAAATAGCACCTAATTATTTTTTTTGTGGGGAAAAGCCATTTCTCCCTTCTTGTTTTATGCTAAAAGTTGATCAATATTTAAAAGAAGGGAAAGCTTCAGGATACTTTTGGCCTAAGTAACTTGATAAACATGAATTAGACATAGAGATGCTTTTCAGAACATTCCCTGGACTAAATCCTTTCATTTCCAAGTCAAGGATTTTATAATATACCCATGCCATCCATTTTAACCAGCTTGACTTGAATCAAGAATCTGGTCTTGAGATTAAAAACAAGAGTCTTCTATTTTGGTAGCATGTGAACAGGGGATGCTCTTGAATACAGGGATGCTCTTGCATAGGGAAAGGAAATTATAGTAGTGGTAGTAGCTCTAGGTATTTAAATGGGTAGAGATGTTGTCTGTCTTAGAAGGGTCACTGCAATTGTCTGGATATGTGTGTCATAGCTGGAGAAGATTGGTTTATATTTTGCTTTCCCTTACATGTCTTACAGGATGTTTTCTGCTTCCCTAAAGGGAACACCTGTTGTTTGTACCTGCTCTGCCCTCTTGCAGAGTTTGTGCCTCAAACATGCTGTGTTAAGTGATTGCACCTAAAGTAGCCCATTTCCCAGGCATTAGTGTTTCTCAGAAAGATGCTGTTGAAAGAGAAACCAAGGCTGAACCTGCTCCCAAGACAGCAAGAAGGTATTAGAGCTGAACACAGAAGCAATTTGATTATGTAGATTAAGCATGGCTCAATCTATCATAATCACTGTAAAGAAGCCATTTAATTTTGTACCTGTTTGCACAAGTATTCATTACTGCTGATAAGCAGGTTACCAGGGAAGGATTTCACAAGCAGAAATGTCAAGGCTGTGATACCAGTGAGGAGATGCAGATAAGAACAGGAGAAAGCTATGTGAATTAGCTTAGGTAAAGGGTTATGTACATTCTCTTCTTTTGGAGGAGTAAAGAAGAAAAATCCATTTAAAAGAGTGGTGCAGTCTTTAACCAAAGAGTGGGTGGGTGGTGGGATGTACTGGATTGGGTGCAAGAGGTTTCCTGGGAGAAAGGCTGCCAGTGGCAGGAAAACATCTCCACCTGAGTAGAAATCCATGTATGTGTTGTATCATGTCATCACTCCTCAAAAGTAATTTAGATTTATGGGGGTCTCAAAGTCATCTAACTATGGGTAAGAGAAGGCAGCTCTGGAACTCCAGGCTTCAGGTTGGCTTTGGGCATTGCCCTGTGATGAAAGTGTATTCATAATTAGCCCTGCATGTCTGAACTTCTCTTTGTTAATCTAAGAGGATGAAATACTTTCTTCAAATAGGTTTTTGGTGCACCTTCTGATAAAACAAGCTTTTCTTCTGTTTATCTTTCCTTTATTCTGATCATCCAGCTTTGTTTCTTAACGATGTCTGGCTTGGATTCTTTAAATAGAAACCTGTAATTGTAGCACTGTAAGTTAGTCACTTAACAGGGCTGCAGTCTTGTTCACTGATGAAAAGTAGCCATCCTTTGTTTCCCAGTAGTCTTATAAATGGTATGCAGTGTACACAGGAGCTAGTCAGGGGCTCTTATAATTTACAATCAGCAAATTGGCTCCCTTCACAGGAATTAATTTAGCCAATACAAATTATTTCAGGAAGTGATTCATTGCCACTTTAAAGTGCTAATTAATTTGGGTGACTTATGAATGTTAAAAATGAAACCTCCTTTGTCATTCCCAAGTAACCGAATGCTAATTCAGTGTCATTCTTAAGTAATTTGTATCAGCTGTAACTATACCTCTTGTAGCTTGAAGTACAAATTTCCAATGGGATTTTGGGGGGGAAAACAAGTAGCACTTGATATTTCATTGTCTCTCTTTGCTGCTGAAACTTTGAAACCTCAAAATTGACGAGAATTTTGATTTCCAGCTTCAGCTCAGTGTTTTATTTTCACAGCATCCTCAACTTATCTCTTCAGGTGCCAGGAAATTCCTAGGTAGAAACCAAAAGCTTAGGAGAGTAATAAATGCCTGCCTGGAGTGATCAGACCCCAGCTGTCCCTTGCCTGCCTCTCATACCAGTTGTTGCCACAGGTCACAGCATTAGTAGCTCCAGCTGTGGTATTTTCTGGAAGGGCATGTGCTGTTTTCTGTCTCCTTTCTTTCCTAGACCAGGACTGGCCTGTAGCATTTGTGTGCAGCATTTCCCAAGCTAGTATCTTTGCAGGTTATCCTCCAGTGCAGTCCCACACCACTGCTTCATGCTGGAAACACAGAGGTCTTCATTTTTGTGCTTGAAATGCACAGCAGTTTATGGAAGGCTGAGAAGGATCAGCTTCTTAAAAAAGCAAGATGTGGCTTTGATCAGGTTCATTCTACTGGTTTTTTTTTTTCTCCCCCAGCTGAAAAATCTTCAAAGGTCTCTCCCTCCTTGGAAAGATGTCTAATCCCCATAGCCTGCATGCTGCAAGGCTCCCAGCTGTCTGTGTGATGGCTTCCCACTCCTCTTGACATGCCCTCTGCTCTCTGGCCATTGGCAATGCTTTAAACACAGAGTTTTCTTTTGACTTCTATTTTGCTCTTTCCTTGGGTAGTAAGTGTATTTGATTTCTCTTCCATTCTACCTTTTTCATGTCTACTGCTCCCTTACTCATTTGAAAATCTAAAATTTTCTTTAAAAACAAATAGAACCCAGAATATCAGAAGATGCATCATACATGCTTGAATTCTGCCCCTCAACCCCCCAGATTTTAGCATATTAATTATGTGTATCAACACACACTGTATATATTGGTTGATGTGCTGTTTGAAAACTATTTTCTTATCCAGAATAATTTCTACTTGCAGATAAAAGATATCACAAGGCATGTATGATCCTTTGCGCTGAACATACTCGTATCCTTTCATATCCATATCTCCAAATGCTCCATTTTCAGCTCTATTTTTTCTGTGGCTAAGGAGAATTAATTAAAAAATATTCAGGTCACTAACAATATTTTATTCCCTGTCAAAAACCTTGGACTCCCAAGTGTGCAGAAATTTGAGGAGAGAGGGAGAAGCATACTCTATTATTAACAGTTGGTGCATTATATTGACATCTCAGCCTGTTGACACTCCAGTCCATGTGAAAGACCATCTCGATAATGTGATTATGCAAATGACCAGCTTCATGAGGAAATGTTTGATTTTAAGTGTTCCGTAGAAGAAAAATACTGGTAAATGTTCTTTCCTTGCTGTCTTCTCCCTGGTTGCAGGATACTATCTGAGCTTCCTCCCATTGAGGACATGACTGCATTACTGCTGCAGTGCAGCATCAGCAGGGGTGAAGGGAGCCAGGAGATTCCCTGATAACCCAGCTTCTGTCCACTGTGCTCCTCCTGCATAGTGTGTTTTGGGGCAGAAAAGTACCATTTGCACCATTTATGTTGCTGTTTCAGGGCTCAAGGTGGTGCACCAGCAGGTGGCTGGTGTGTCAGTAGCTGTGCTAACTCTGCCTTTCCTAGATGCAGAGCAGCTGCCCATGCCACTGCTGAGGACATGGGAGCTGAGTGGTTCCTGTGTTCCATCTCTCAAGTTCAGCTCCCCTGTGGTACTGCAGCACTCTGATATCATTGTAGCTTCTATTTTAAGAATAGCTTCTTCAAGAAATGTAGGTGGCTCAGATTTTTCTTCTCTGTTGGTTTTAACTTTTCATTTGCAAACTCAGTTTCTCTCCTTCTGCTTATTTTTTCTTGCATTACCACAGAAAATTGCCACAGGGTCAATGTTGTCTTGAAGTGGAGGTAGATGAAAGTGTTTCCTGAATGAAGACAGTATTTACTCTTTCAGACTGATAGAGATGATATTTGCTCACCAGTGCATCTCTTCTAATACCAAGAGGAGTAGAGAGTATGCTGTAGATAGAGCTGAGGTCCCTCTTGTTGGAGTCTTCTTTCCTAGACTGAGTGAATGACATAGTAGCCAATGTAACTGAGTGCTGTTGACATTACCATTCCAGCAGCTGTCCCAGTGGTGCAACTGTAGAGATAATAGATTGTAGATAATTGCTGGTGCAAGCAGAGGTGTGAGCATGCTTTTGCTGTTTCCTAAGCTTTAAAAAAATTACAGCATCCCAATGAAATTGCAAATCACATTGCTGTGTTACGCACAGGGAGATGGAGATGCAAAGAAGTCTCTCTGTAGCTGTTGCTGAATTTGTGAGTGGATGTTTATCTCTTATGGGCACTCAGCTGCTTTAGTAATTATAACAGATGATCTGAAGTCAGGAATTCACATGGAACATAGACTTTATTCCCAACTCCATTCTCAGCTTGCTACTGAACCATAATGTTGCAAGGTGCAGCAGTATGTATCATGTGGCACTTATATAAGTTATGTCCCAGACAACTTCAAAGAGAATTTTTTGTGTTACTTATACTAGGGGGGGAGAGAAAAAAAAGACCAGGTTCATATTCACGGAACACTTGCTTTTAGAATTAAATTATTGGACAACTGTATTCCCTTTCCAGCCAATCTCAGCAGTGCTGCTGTTGAGCCCCCTGGTCTGGACTCCGGTATGTACCCTATGGGGCTCTAAAGCCACTGATGAAATAATTGATTAGGCTGTTTTAAGGTTTTGGGTGTTTTCAAATGATGCCTGGAAGGCTATTTATGATGAAGTGTATGCTTCTCTTACCATGCCTTGTCTTAACATTGTCATTGTTTTGGGGTATTTCAGCTGCTCTGAGAATTAGAGGTGGCAGGTGTTCTGTCTCTGCCCCCTGACAGCTCCTAGCCTCTGGGGAAGAAGGCTCATTCCTAGTATTTTTGAGGGGACTTTATAATCACAGAATCATGGAGTAGTTGGGGTTGGAAGGCACATTTAGAGACCATCTAGTCCAACCCCACACAGTAAACATGAACATGTTCTATTAGGGCAAGTAGCTCAAAGTCCCATCCAGGCAGGCCTTGAACACTCCCAGGGATGTTCTGGGCAACCTGTGCCAGTGCCTCACCACCCTCACTGTAAAAAAACTTCTTCATTACATCTGTTCTAAATTGACCCTCTTGTCCTGTTGCAGCAGACCCTATTAAAGAGTTTATCCTCATCTTTCTTATAGGTTCCTTTTGAATACTGGAAGGCTGCAATAAAGTCTTCCCAGAGCCTTCTCCATGCTGAACAATCCCACCTGTCTTCACAGGAGAAGTGTTCCACCCCTCTAATTAGTTAGTGGCCTTCTCTGGACCCACTGTGTATAATGTATATTATATATAGTGTCCTGGAGCAGAGCCCCCTACCAGCAGTAGGTCACAGCAGGATCCTGGCAAGTTCTTTAGGTACCAGTATTCCCTAAACTCAAGCTCTGACTCCGACAGTTTCCTCTGAGTTAAAGCATCTCCTGCATGAGCAGCCTTTGCTTTACTTTCCACTGCTAGGCTCATGCTGGCTTTTTTCTGTGTGAAGTGCCATCTGCTGAAGTCCCTGGTTGGCACAAAGTGCCAGTGAGATGAGATTTGAATGCTGGGAGCTGCTATCAGTCGGGCAGTATTCAGTGTGCTACAAAGCAGATGAAAGGGGTCATTTAAGAGAGGAACTGCAGGGGTAGAGCTGTGTGTCCCAACACTTACCACTCCCAACCAAAGGAGGACTTTGGTTTCAGAGCAGCAAGAGCAAAGCAAGAATGAGGTAGGTTTTAAAATGCCATTAGGCTAACCATTGCATTTGAAGCCAGCTTCTCTGCATTTGCAGAATTGCCCCACAAGGGTGGTGGTCTTCTGTCACTGCTGTTTGAGTTTGGTTTATAACCTCGTTCCCTCTAACAAGTGACACTGCTTCAATCGAAGTCAAAACAACCTTGCAGTATTGTGTTTTTCTTTTCCCCATTCTTCAGTGCTAATATCGATGGCAAGTCCTGCCAGGCCCATGAGCTGCATCAACCTTTTGCTCTTGCACTCCTAATTAAGCAATTTTAATGACAGGATTTAATGTTTTACACAGTCTAAATGAAGTGGAAAAAATATGAACTCTTTTTTTTCCTTTCCAGCACAAGATTTTGATCAGATAATTTAACCTCTGGGTGAAATGGAAGTAGGAGCATTTATGCATAGGTGGTTTTCTCTGCAAAAGCTTTACTTCATGTACGTCTGTGCATTAATAGTGTTACCACTTGGCTTTGGGTATCCATTCTGAAGTTTTTTGTGTGCCCTCTCCCCTTCTGTTGTCAGTAACAAAACCCCCAAACCCTTTTGAAATCCACTAACTTGTGACCAGCTTAGTGCCAATTGTGTTACATGTTAATAAAGTGAGAATAAAGGCTTGCAAAAACAACTGCTCAGACTGGTTTTCTAACAGCAACACAGATTTGTATCCTTTTGACCTGTTAAAATTTCTTTTGGTGGTGTTCTGCTCTAATTCTCGCTAATACTAGAGAAGCTAGGTATGTGCATGGAGTGAAAATGGTCTCTCCTTTCAAGGTAATCTGGTGTCTGAATTGACACTACCTGATATGTAATGAGGAGACATAATTATTTTATATAGGTTACACACAGAATTATAATAATCAGTCTTTTCTAAGGAAGAGAAAGCCAGTATGACAGGAAAGTTATGTTTGGTAATGTAATGAGTGCCTTTTTTGACAGAAGTGGCACTGTTAAATTTGGGGCTGTGCAGCTGAAGGACGTTCACCCTTGCACGAGGCGTTTTGAATTCTGCGAGGGAAGTGCTGCTTTAAATAATTATGTCTCTTATGGTATTGTATGTCATAATCACTTGCACAACACTTCTCTCGTTGCTAAAGCTGGAGAGAAGTGAACTGGTGCAGTACTGGATTTTTAGTTTTACTCTAGTATGTCTGAAGTGAATATTAAGTTAAGCAGAGAGGTATAGCTGGGGCAACCTGAGGAGATGCAAATGAGGCAGAGCATTGTTATCCAAGTATTTATCATAATGAGAGATACTGGAGGGAAGACAAGTAATATTACATATACTGGGAAGAAGCTTTGTTTCACATCCATTAAATAAATTAATAAAGGTTCCTTTTACCTGTAATCTGCAGATAACACATAAATTAACTGCAGTAGGAGCAGGAGAAGCTGTGTCCCTCCTCATGACCCGTGCTGGCAGAGGCTCAGCATCACCAGCCAAGAATCCTCATGTTAATCAGGCATACATGATTCTTTCTCCTGGTTTGTAGGTTGATCAGTTGATATCTCTTTGCCTTTTTATTTTTCCAAGAAAGACCTTCTACAAAGCAGATTGCTCTGGCCAAGTTTCTTCCAATAACTAAATAACAGCATCTGCTCTGGTCTGGGGAGTGGGCACTTGGAATATATCTTGACTTGTTTTGAGTGACATATCCTTGATTAAAATAGGTTAATAGTTCTCTGCATGTCTTTCTTCACAACTTGCACGTTAGCTCCAGCATTTGTAAAGTTAAATTTGGGCCAGCAGGAGTAACAAATAAAAGAGAGAAGATTGCTTGAAAATGAAATACAAATGTCCTTATTTAATACAAAAGGATTCAGCTTGCTCTTGGCTTTCTGTTTTTCCCAGGTTCATATTTTGCTTGGCAGCACAACAGAAGAAATTTAAATTGTTGGGTAATGCATGAAAAAAAAAAAGGTGATTGTTGAGAAATCAGAAATAGAAAAGGATTTAGCAACTTTTCTTACAGTGTTAGAGCAGGCAGCAGTGAGCATTGGGAGCTTGGGAATTCTTTTTGTTTCAAAACCTAAGAATATATATATATTTAGCTTTCCAAAAGTAAGCAAAGGCTCAGAAGTTTGTGTAAGAAAAATACTGCTTTGGAGATTCCTTTCAGATAAATGTTTGCTAGATGTACTGCTACAGGGTGAAGGGATACAGTTTGGTCATGGCTCTCCCACTGTATCCTTGAATGTGAGTTCAGACCTTTTCCATGCCTCCTGGCCACCCTCTGCAGCCACCCCTCCTCTTCCTACCATATTTCTTGGTTTTCCCTCAACAGCAGAGGTACCTGAGCATGGCAGTGGGGACAAATCTCCTTGCCACTAAATTTTTGGGTTTTGCTATTCATTGTGAACCTTATGAATTATCCATTCTGGAGTGAGATGGGGAGCTAAGAAAACTTTATTTTCATAGAGGTTTTTGAAGCTTCTGCTGATTTCCTTTGCAAACAGGTTTGAGGTAGGTTTATGATGTATTTCCAGTCAGACTGGAGCTTATGTATTGATTTCAGATAACACATGAATGGAATTTGAGCCCAGCTCATCACACATCCAAGTTAATGAACTGATGAATGTGACACCAAACGCCAGTGTCTGTCTCTCCTTATGCCCACAAACACTTACTATGTATATGCTATGTGTGGCTTTGTGTATTTTAGAGGCAATGTCATTATACAGTCCTGTATCTCTTCCTTGGATGGTGTAGGTATGGCAGGACATGATCATGAACTCTTTGTGGGAGCCTTTCTACTGATGTTTGTAGCACTACGTGTAAGTTTGCTGTGACAAGAAATAAGTTGTGTAGTCCTGACAGAGGACAATAATTGTTATTTTAGTATATCCCCTGTATTTTGTCCTGTATTTCTTACCATCTCTGCTCTGAAACATTTTAAGCATCGTCAGGCTCAGAGAAAAGCAGAGAGTACCTATGTGCTTCAGCTCTTCGTTGTCTGTTGAGGAGTGAGTCAACAGCAGCATCTATTCATAAAGAATATGTAAAATCAGGGGAGCTTGAAGCACAATACAAAAAAAAAAAAAATCTAATGCCAGAAGTGTTTTCTTCCCTCACCCTTCATCAGTGAAGGTGGGGTTTGTATTCTAATATTTATGTAGCTGAAGGGTATTTGAAAATCAGAAGTACTGTAGTGGAACACAAGGGGTTTTGTTCACTCCTGTAATCCCAGTAGGTAAAATTCTTTATATACTTGAGTCTTTCTCAACTTTTTTTTTATATTATTGTAATTGGTAGCTTAATGGATTTCTTGATTGTTGAGCTCTTCTTTTTGATGTAGTATTGTTAGTCTTAGCATGCATTCAGTGTGACAGGGAACATTAAAAATAGTCATTTCCATTTGAGATATCTAGATAATTTTTTATAGCCACTGTGTGAAAATAACTTGAACAGTAGCAGAAATACCTATTGTAAGAGAGATGATTTTACTTGTGAATTGGGTTTAAAGATAAAATCTGCCTACTTCCCAAGTCATGGATTTTGTATTCATTGCTCTGTTAAATTTAATCAGGAGCAAGATTTAATACAGAACAAAGATGATTGAATTGCTTTTAAACAGTGATGTAGAACATCACCCAGATCTCACTTCAGTCTCATAGTGCTGAGAAATCACAAGTGTGAGAGAGTTGCTTGTGAGTGTATTATACAAAGAGAGATGCTTTTTGCTCATTTGCTGGCTCATTAGGAAATGAAATGCTTTCTGGCTTTTGGGATAAAGTTGTTAGGAGGAGTAGTAGTAGAGAATGGGTTAAATCTGCATATTGTATTAGCTAGAAATTACTTCGGTATGCAGTAAAAAGGCTCACTTGACTTGCAAAAGCCTCTGATGGCTTTAAGTTCTGCCATTAACTAAGCTGCTCCTGGGTTTGTGCAGTAGCCAGGAGGGACAATGAAGTACACTGATGCAGCTTTGATTCCTCTTTGAGAACCCGGAGGAAGACAAGCTCCAGCACTGGGCTCTGTGTCCAGCAGAGCCCCAGCACGATCCTCTGTTCCCCTTTGCTGCTAGCCCCAACAAAAACACACTTTCAAGAATTACTGTCTTTTTATAACTGCTTGTATTCTGCCAGGAAGTGTGTATAGACCTATCAGGTCATCCCAAATCTCCAGCTACAGCCTGGAATGGAGTTATGGTATCAACTGGATTTTTCCTGGCTTATTTCAGATGCATATACCTCATTTAAAATAATTTTTAAGAAAAGGGCACGGGGTCAGGGTGTGGTGGAGCAGCATCTTACTGTAGGGACTTTAGCAGGCAACACACCATTGGCAAGCTGTTCCCTGGAGTTTACAAATGTATTTAAGGCCAAGGAATGTAGGGACTTACTAATGGCACTGCTGCTCCAGGCCCTGCTGTTGGCTGGCAGTCACTGAGTAAGAAAGGCACTGTTGGTGCCACATTTAGGCTTTCAGGAATGTGTGCCCCATGCAGTACCTCTTTCTTCTGGTTAGAAAGATTTTGACCTTCTGAGTTAAACTTTTCCACTTAATGATATTTTCCTATTATATGAATCCTCTCTTCTTTGTCTTATTTGCATGCCTTACATCATGTTTCATTTAGAATTTGATATGGTCAGGAGCCTAGGATAAAAGAGGGTGTATAAAAGGCCGGTAATCATTAAATTTTCTAGGACTGGAAGCTGCTGGGGACCAGTTGGGACCAGTCATGTGCAAAATTAATATTTTTTTGCCCTCTGTTGCAGTCTTCCTAGAGCAAAGTGGAGGTCTCTGTCTGCTTTAGGACAGCCAACTAAATCAGATCGTTCCCCTCCTTACACGTGTTGGCCTGCAATGTGATGAGAGAGCTCCTGCAGCATCCTTGGCTGCATTGCTCCACCACGGGGCGGGGGGGGACAGCCCTTGGGCAGGATTTTGTCAGCAGCATCCACAGCTAAGTATAATTGCCAAGTGTTAATCCAGCTCAGTAGCTTAGAGCAAGACTGTAATCATAGTTATTGGGTTTTGTATTAAAATGCTCTTTTTTGAAAGTTCCTGTTAGGTTTAGCAAACTGGCTGTAGAGATGATTGAGTTCTGATTGGAGGGATGTGCATGAGTGGATCAGGCTACACGTCCTGATGTTTCCCTCCCCTCTCCATTCTTGCTGCTTCAAGAAACAGTCATTTGCTTTAAAGTCAGGTTTGCATCTTTGATGGAAAATGACTGTGCAAAACCAATCAGAACTGTGCATGCCACAGAGTCACTTAAAAAGAAAAAATTCTAAAAGACACCTTGAATTGTATGAACTCTCTGGGATGCTAGGGACCATCACCTGTGTTTTTCTGGTGTCCCCAGATAGGACCTAGTAAATTTTTGTCTGCCCAAAGAGCCCAGAAAGAAAGAAAATAAAGGATGAAATTGTGCTGTCTGAGATTTGGGAATGATTACTAAGTGCTGGCCCACTGCCTGACGGCTGTCATGGGTTTGCAGAAGTGAGACAGATCTGGGAGAGGCAGCTGCAATTGTATAGCTGGGAAGTTGGGCTTTTAATTGCTAATTAAAGTTACCATTTTCATTTGGGGTTTTCCTTTTTAAAGGACAATATCATATTCCGCAAGAAACTGAAAGTGTTGTGTATTTATAGCACACAGACTGGGAACTTGCTCTTGCTGCTTTGCTGGTACATCTGTATTTCACCTACTGCCTACTTTTCTTTCCCATCTGTATTTTTTATGACTCCTGTCCTGACAGCCCTTGTTCCCCTAGTCCTTGACTCCCCTCCTGTGCAGACATATGATCCTGTAACACTTTCCTTTTTGTCTTTATAAACAATAGGCACGCAGTCTGATAGCACAAGTCCAAAGTCAAGGGAGCTTTGCAGATTCAACTTGACAGCTCCTCTCTGAATTATTTAAAAGCTGTAAACAAAAGAGAGCCCATCTACAGCTTCAGGTGGCTTCTCCTCTGCTGTTGTGGAGAATGCCTGATAAATGAATTCAGCTAATTTTGCCCATTTTAATCAATGGGATTTAGTAGAATAGCAAATGCAATTAGAATTCATGGGCTGCATCATGGTATTCTGTAGGGGAAGGGTAAGTTGCAGGGAGGTGAATGAGGAAGGAGAGGAAAAGTTGGAAGGTGAATGAAAGAATAGACAATTTCTGTCTAGTATGAATTGTGTGTTGTTTGGATATTTTTTCCCTTTCACAAACAATGAACTTGTCTTAAGACATCCTGTATTTGCTTCTGACTTTAATCTCAGTGCTTGGTGGGTTTTCTTGTCTGTTCTCTTTGCATCCTTTGTTTTCAGATCTAAAATGCTTTTCTACAGCTGAATGACCCAGTGATTCCGGACTTGGGTGCATTTTAGATGCTGGTTTCACCCATGTTTCTGGATTCAGGAATATTTTAGATAGCTGAGATTAGGGAATCAGGCAGAAGGCACAATATTGAATCCTCTAGATTATGCAGAGTTCATAATTATCTTTCTGATGGTTCATTCTGTGGAATTAAGTAGAGAAGATGCCCATGCCTTGCATTTATTGTACTAAAGCTATAAAGCTGTGCTCTCATCATTCTTAATGCCGAAGGCATAGCTGTCTCCTCACTCCCTTCTCCCTTCAGATAAATACAGTGGAGAAAGCATCAGGAGTCAGATATCAAAAGCAACTTCATGTGTATCATCTGTGCTCTGTATGATTTTGTTTAATGAAGTTCTTCACTTTTTATGTACAGTCAGACCTTATTAAAATGCAATTTACTGTATTGTCTTCATCAATACCAGCCATATAATTTTGTCATGAAAGCTGATAGTTTGCATTGTGGCTTTACTTTGAAAACTGACCTGCAAAAATGGCTTTGATATCTCTTCTTTCAGAGATTCCAGCATCTTTCACTGTACAAAGCAAAGATCCCTCTCTTCCAAACAGCTTTGCAGGCATGACCTGGCCACAGTTCAGGTCAGCTCCCTCTTCCATACAGTTAGAACATCTACAGAGCCCTCACTGACTGTGAGCCAAGTCAGCCCTAAACCCCTTCTTGGCCACAGGTGTGTATGGGAGATGGTTCTCCTGGCTGGGGAAGATACTCTGTTCTGCTGCCCCATCCTTACCAGTGCTTACCTGTACTGTGGGAACAGAGGACAGGAAATGTTTTTAATACAAACTCTATGACTTGAATTTGCACAGGGAGAAGATGTAAGTATAACTGGAATTTTACCTGCTCAAGGGAAAACTTGTGCTTGTGACGTGAAATGCGTTTCATCAGAACCTGCCTGCAGGTCTTAGGCTTTGGCCATTTTTCTTTGCTATTCTCAAGTTCATCAATATCCCTTCCTCATTGTCCTGTGTGTCCTGGCTTAGTGAAAACATGTGCCCACTGCACTCAGGGCATTTTTGAACAGTATCTTGAGGAGACAAAGTGTCCTATTTTCTAAGCCTAGGGAAGGCCACGTGCTCTGGTACAGCTTGCCCAGCCTTGTCTGCATTGTGGGAGGTTTCAGGTACGTAGGGTGACTCCTCATCCTGTTATAGCATCCACTTGTGTTGTAAGTGGATGATGAAGGAGAGCACCAGACTGTGAATTCTATCAAGATTAATGGAAACTTTTGTTTTATTTTAATTAAACTTTCATTCCTCAAATTCAAGTCCTTTTTCCCAAATCAGCATATGTTATAAATAGCGTTGGTACTGGTACAATTTCATGCATTCTCTGCATGCTGATATTAATGCTTGTACCTTGAGTTTTCTCTGCTAGAAACTATTTATCATTTCTTCTGTCTCACCGGGTCCTGGTGATGTCACTTCTGTGGCACATGTGTATTTCATAGAAAATAAAAGGAAAAATCATAAATATATCTTTTTATATAAATAGTGGTTTATGCAGCTACAGGCTGGGCCACCTTGCAGGTTTCCTTCTCTTGTCTGTTCTTACCACTGAGCAGCCTGCAGCGCTTTGGGTGGAAGCAGCCTCCAGGGATGAGATTTTTGCATTCCTGGTGTGTTTCTTCCTATTGTTTTCGCCCTGCTTGCCCCACAGATGTGTAATTCCCCACACTCCCTGCCTGCAGCCTCAGCTTTAACATATGCTGTTGTTCCCTGCCTCGTATAGCACCCTTAGTGCTGACACTTGGAACTGTGACTTCATTCCTGTTGCTATTAAATATACTGTTCTTGGTCTAAAGAGAAATGAAGGCTTTGATTTCCATGGCTGCCAGACTTCTGGCCCATCCAGTAACACAATTACAAAGCTTGCAGATGCAGTAAAACCATCATCCTTCTTTTCCAGCTGGCATAAGCAAAACATTTAGAAGAGTTAATGTGTTTATTGAGCACTCAAGTTCCCCACAACATTATTTTGAGACCCACTAATGCAATGGTCAGGATTTAAATGCATGTCCAGGACTTTCAAAGTTGGTTGGTTTAGGATACTGTTCTGTCAGGATTTGGCTTTGATTTGGTGTTGGGGTCCCACTTAAAAATGGTTTGGTGTGTTTAAGGATGTTGTTATTGAAGACTAAGCAGAGAAACTAAAAATGTCAGAATTTAGGCTGACTCTTTTTTAGTTATCTATGTCAGATCAATCTTGAGAGTGGAGGTGGTTTTCATTAGAATGGGGTAAAGAAGCTGCAATCTGCAGGAGATGTGATTTACTAGGTGGGTTTGTCTGGCATGGTTTGGTGGGGGGGGCAGGAGTGGCTTCTATAAGAAGTTTCCCAAAGTTTCTCTCCTGTCCAACAAAGGCAGTGCCAGCCAGCTCTAAGATGGACCCACTGCTGGTCAAAGCTGAGCCCATCATCAATGCTGGTAGCACCTCTGGGATAATGTATTTAAGAAGAGGTACAAGAGAATTCCCTGCAGTCTGTGAGGCAGCTGTTCCCCTGCTGCCATGGAGGTCCACAGAGAGCAGAGATTCACCTGCAGCCCATGGAGAACTCCATGCTGGTGGATGCCCAAAAGAAGGATGTGACCCTGTGGGAAGGCCATGCTGGAGCAGGCTCCCAGCAGGGCCATGTGGAGAGAGGTGGCCACACTCTAGAGCAGGTTTTCTGGCAGGACTTGTGACCGCACAGGGACTGACACTGGAGCAGTTAGTGAAGAACTGCAGCCTGTGGGAAGAACTCACATTGAAGCAGTTTGTGAACTGTCTCTAGTGGGAGAGACCCCATGCTGGAGCAGGGGAAGAGCTTGAGGAGTCTTCCCCTTGAGAAGGAATGGCAGAAACAATATGAGCTGACTGTGGCCCCAGGTCCTTGTCCCTCTCTTTTGCTGAGGGGGGAGCGATAGAAAAAATCAGGAGTAAAGCTGAGCCTGGGAAGAAGGAAGGAGTGGGGAGAAGGTGTTTTTAAGATTTTTTGTTTCTCATTATCCTACTCTGATGTGGTTAGTAATAAATCAGATTTTCCCCAAGTTGAGCCTGTTTTGCCTGTGATGGTAGTTGGAGAGTGGTTTCTCCCTGTCCTCATCTCAACTCTAAACCTACTGTCTCCTATGTCCAGCTGAGGGAGGGGAGTGACAGACTGACTTTGGGCACCTGGCTTCCAGCCAGATCACCCCACCATACTGGGGTTGCCCAAACAGACAGCTTGGCCTCCCCAGATTGTTGACAGCCAACCCTGTAAAATGAACAGTAGCAGAGTATGTATCAGTTATCAGTTTTAAATAAATTGATTTCATGAGCTTCTGCCAAAGTGTTCCTCTTTTGCTGACCCAGCCAGCCTGGCTCAGATGGCTTCCTTCATCATTCCTGACATCACCTGTGATTAACCCATCTTCCTGTATTGATTGCCACCATCTCTGGTTGTGATGCGTGTATTGTTCTTCCACCTTTGCCTTGAGGGGATGGTGTCATGTGGGGGGTTTAGGAAGGCTTTTTTTTCCCCAGCCTGTCCTGCTAGTAGTGGCCAGTATGTATTCCCACCAGTTACACAGCTGCATGACCTCTGTCCCCAGAGGTTAGCTTGGGTCATTCAGGAATTTCTGCTTGAATGAGAGCCTGGTATGAAATTCCCCAAGGGCTGGTTGAGCTGATGAAACACTTGGAAGCTACCAGACACTCTTGTACATCTATGAACTCAGACCACCAGGTAAGTGTCCAGATCCCATGGGCTTAGGTGGGTGTGTAGGTGTGAACCGTGGTATGGGATGGTCATAACGTGTCCTGCAGAACCCCTGACTTGGGATGATGTTGGACCCAGTGTGTGCAACCTCACATGGCTGGCTGTCACAATTTAGGGCTGGTTTTCAGCATGCTTGATTGAGTGGTTTGTGACTCAAGTTTTTTTGGGAGAGGAATGCATCTGGAATGGATTTCCCATCAGCAAATAAGTAAATACTGCAGTTCCAACAGGAGTTCTTACGGAGAGAATTAAACCTCAGTGGTCTTCATCCCTGCCTTTTTTGTTCAACACCTCATTGGGAACATCTGGATTAACCTTGGGCAAATCCACCAAGTGTGTTGCCTCGGTTTCCTCGTGTGAAGGATAACCCTTCACTACTTCACCGGGGCATTTATTACGCTTAATTAATGTTGTAATCTATCTTTGGTTCCACTGATAAAAAATGTGGTGCAAATGCAAAGTTTTTTTTACTGATTGGATTAATTAAATGGGCACAAATAAATGATTTATTTGCATTAGAGAAGTAAGACTTAATAATTTAAAATATTAACATCAAGGTAGTTGGATCAATTTGAAGCCTGTTATCATCCAACTCTTTAGAGACTGAATCAAATGGCACTGGGAAAGGAAGGAAAGCAGGAGCTGGACCAGCTAATGACTTACTTTGTGGTGTTTCTGTGTGGGAACAAATTTAATAAGAGGATCTGTAGTCTGATGTCTGGCCCAGGCAAGCTGCTGGCAGCATCAACCATGTGCTGAGCTTTATAGAGCACAGGACATATAGCAGTGATCCCTCTTGTCCCAACGGGATTTGTCAGCCTTCAGAGGACCTTGCTCCAGCTCAGAGTGGCAGCTGATGTGCAGTATTAGCTCTTGTCTATCAGGAAACAGCACGAAAGCAAGGATATCTGGGGCATGTGTGAGTCTGTGAGCTGCTGACGTGGATCACCTTCTCTAGTTGGATGCTCCTGGCCCAGTGGCAGTTTGTTCCCATGAAATAACATGAGGTTGCAGTCCCTAACCATAAGGCTTCTGTCTGCTTATATGCTTTTGTCCTCTGGGGTTTATCTAGGCAGATGTTTCTCAGATGTGGGAATGAGCTGTAGCTGATGGCCCAGGCAGGCCCCAGGGGAACAGATGTATCATCCTAGTGCAATAATGAGTTGAGGAACCAAGGGAAGGCTGCCTCTAGAAGCAGATACAGTTGGTTGATTGGATACTGGGACCAGAAAGCAAGGTTTACCATCATCTCTTCCCTTTCTGGCCCCAAGGAAAATGTGCACATTGCTGTTGGTGCTAGTATGTTGGAGGAAGGGGAAAGGAAAAGAAGGAAGGCGAAGGAAGGGAAACTGCTGTAAGCATGATTTTCAAGGGTGAATTTGCTTGAGGAAGAAGGGGAGATGGAGAGATGTACCTAGTACTGTGGAAGAAGCAGTTGAAACCAAGACCAGAGTGCTGAAAGTAAGGTTTTGATGAGAAATGCTATGCCAGGGACAATGATCTCAAAAATACAAAAGCCCTGAAGAGTATGGGACAGATGGTCTTGGAAAGTTCTGCCCAAGTAAGGGAATTGCTGATACAAGTGTGAAGATTATTTGAAAGAGGGAGCTGAGAAGTGTTGGGTACAGCTGAGCTGGAAGGGAAATCACTGACTTGGAAAAAGAAGGAAGAAGAGTAGAAAAGATAAGAGGGATGGGAAAAGCACATCCTGAGTTTGAAAGAGGCATGACAGAACCATTTGAACATGAAGCAGGGCTTTAGCAGATTGAAGTTTGCCTTTCACAGTAAGGGCAAGGGGAGTGTGCTGTAAATTAAAGAGAACCAAGGAGCTGGGATAGAATCATAGAATATCACAAGTTGGAAGGGACACAGAAGAATCATGAAGTACAACTCCTGGCCCTGCACAGAATACCCCAATATCAGGTTGGTGTTTCCCCTTTAAAGAGCTGAGCAGCTAATAGTTGCTATGAAGTTGTTGATTGCAAAGGCATATCAGTCTCGAAAGGCAAAGAGTCACAAATGTTAAAATCCACTCTAAAGTTTTTGGTGTAGAGTCCCAAATAGAAGTCAAGTCCCAGTCAGAGGTAGAAGCTGCTCCCATCGAGGTCCCAGCAGGGCTAATGTTGCTGTGGCATCTCCTCTCTTCTTCAGGCAATAATGATAGGGGAGAGGAGAGGGCCAAAGGCAGATCTTTCCCCAATGCATAGATTCTTATATACAAACTTCCCAACAAACTAAAGACACAAACTTGAACCGTTTCTTCTTAACGTATTAGAATTCTAGTTTCCTAGCATTCCAGGTTACATATAAACTACACATATGGTCTATCTTGTTCTATCTAAAAAATACAAGCAATATTCTTACTATGGTTTTATTATGTCTAAAACTATGTTCCTGGAGCCTCTACAGAAACACTAGCGTCTAGGACTATGTTTTTCAACCTTCACTAGAACTTGCGCTTCTGCACTGGTATCTGAGACCTTCATTCTCTAAAGCACTTAAAACTTACCCTTACTTACTTGCTTACTTACTCTAAAGCTTAAGCTTATACCTCTACTTCATGTGTGAGTGGCTCAATATACTTCAATTCATCTAAAGGTTTTAATTCAATCCCTGCACTCTGATTTCTCTCTGAAGAATTGAGAGATACTCTTGACTTACAGACTCCCAAGACCCCAACAATCCCACCACATGCCTCAGAGTGTTGTCCAAACACATACTGAGCTCTGTTAGGCTTGGTGCTGTGACCACTTACTTGGAGAGCCTGTTCCAGTGCCCAGCCATCTTCTGGAGGGAGAACCTTTCTCCCGTAAGTTTCCCTTCATCCATTCTTTCCTAGTGCAGCAGCTGGGAGCTGTGGTCCTTGCTGTGCTTTGGTACTGGGCTTTGTAGCTCTGGTGTTTATAGGGTGGACTGTTTGTCTTATCTAATTCAAGGTAGCTTGAACAGAAAAGGCTTTTCACATTCTCTTGATTTGTGTTTACAGCTCTGATCCGTGATGGTTTGCCACTGGTCTGCGCAAAACCAAAATCTGAAAGTACCAGATTTAGATGAAATTGCTGAATACTCTCATTCAGATCAGTGGCTGTTTCTCCAGATTGTATCTTTTGTTTCAGATGTGAGTTTGGAAGGGAGACATAATGCAATAGCAATATTAGTGATAACACCCTGGGGCTTGGTTTTGCCCCACACTGCAGTGATGGGTAGAGCAGCCTTACCTTGGCTAGGGAGAGATTAAATGTATCACCTCCAGCATGATGTAATGACTGACTGCAACAAACAATAGAAGGGGAAAGAGGAGGAAAGGTATTGGCAGTAAGAATGCAGGTCTTAAACGGTGCAGTTTTCAAATAATGTGCAGCATTGTGTTGCTAAATGAATATTTGGGAGTTTTAAGTCTTAAAAGAATTGATGCTAAAAGCAGTCTTCACTGAACTAATGCCTTGCCATTTCCTGTGGTTTTGCAATATTGATATTAATGTGTTGCATGTTTATGTATATGTTTTTGAATGCTTATTGTAAGCTGTATTTATATACTGCTGCCACTTCCTTCAAGGTCCTGAGTATATTGTTCATGGGAGCATCTGAAATCCCAGGATTTATGACTATAGGAACAAGTAATTTTAGAGACCCTGTCCCAGATAAATGGGCAGTGGAACTCAATATTCCCACACAGAGAGGAGGGGAAGACTTGTGCTTTGGGGGTGCAGGGTTAACACCAGAATAATTTGGTTTTAATGTATGTCTCCCTGCCTTGCCTGATGGGGGAGTGTGCAGCAGCTGTTAGAGCTGTGTATCTTGCTTTCCAGTAGATGCAGAATAATAAGTGTCTAATGAGATTTTTCTCATCTTGGATTCTAAATAAATTAGATGCTCATCAATACCAGTTTTATTCTGGAATGACTAAATTGCAGAGGCAGTTGCCAATATACCAGCAGTACCTGGGGTGAGCTTTGCTGGCTGGCTCTCCTGCCTTTGCAGAGCTTTCTTTGCCTTCTCCCCATCAGTCTCATTGGCCTCCGTTTCCATCTTGAATTCAGAAGATGGCACCAAAACAAGGAAATTGATGGCTGTGTGCAGCACTGGATATGTGTGTACATCTATTTTCTTTTAGCCCTGTCTTCAGTTGCCTTTTTGATATTGGTTTGTTTTTTGTTTTGTTTTGGGTTTGTTGTTTTTTTTTTTTTTTTGGGTGGGTGGGATTTTTTTTGAGAGCTACATGCAGAAATTGAAAGGGCATATTAAGGAAAAGGGGTTTCTCACTTGGCTGGAGATAGCTTACTGCTTACTTGAGTGTCATTGGAGCAAGCCTTGGACTGCTCTCCTCAGGGCATCCATGAGCTGTGAATACAAACCTGGATATGTATGATAACAAATAAGCTTCTAGTTATACAGCATCTTCTTGTGTGGGGTTCGAGGTGAATAGAAGGAGAAAAATGCATTGTAAGATCCAAAAATGAGAAGGCTATTTCAGGGAGTAGGAAAAAGGGCTGTAGTCATGTGTATTGAGTTGCAGCTAGAAATACCAAATGTGGAAGTGTCAGACAATTTGATAAAGGCATCCCAGGTACAGAGGTTAAAGTCTGGAATTTTTAAAAAACAAGGGGAGGGAGTTGAGGGCATGCTGAATTTCTACCTGGGCACATTTCCTAGTGAGATACACTTCATCTTGTGTGGAAGCTGCAAACTGCATGATGTAGGATGATGAAAACACTATTTTGTTTCAGAACTTTTTTCTAAAATGCTTTACAGTGTGTCCATGAATTCTGACATAAGAAGAAACTGTGTATATTTATGTATGATTGCAGACAAGTCTTTCAAGCGAAAGTGAGTCAAAGGAGTGCCATAATCTTTAAATCTGAGGCTTAACATTTTAGGAAATAGCCTTGTTATGCTGGGTCAGTATAATTGTGTAGCATTTGTGAACTTGAAAACTCCAAAAGATTGTGTATTTGCAGCTGGCTCTAGAAAGAAGCACAGACAAGACCTTTTTCAGATGTATTGACTTCTTGTTTTTTTTCTGGGGCCCAGATAAGCCTAAAGAGGTTTTATCTCTGTCTGTACAAAGGTACAAAATTAGATAAAAATACAGTTGCTAAGGATTTAAAGGCACAGTTTAGGCATGCATGTTCTGTTCCAGGTTTTATACCTGAAGAGTTGGATGTTGCTGCTCCTGAAATACTTTGGTACAACATCTTCTGTATATTAGACCTTGTTCTGTAAAGAAGCACTTGGTGTAAAGTAATTAATTTCTGCTTGAGCCTGATGTTCACAGTATAGATAATAAATACTCCTTTAAATTTGTTCCAAAGGGATTAATGTTAGGTAAGCGTGATGGCATAGAAAGTGAATTCTGGTTTACAGGGAGTTAGAGGGTTGTGCACCACTTCAGCCAACCCACTGTGCACCGTTCATTGATAACTGTTGTATCACAAGAATAGAAAAAAGCCCCAAAATTTGGCATGCAGCACATTGTCCTGCTGGGAAGGGATCTAATCTAGCAGTTCAGCTTTTCAAAACCTCTTGATTTTTGTACACTGGAGGTTCATTGTGTTTTCTGGGTTAGAATTTGTAATTTTCTTTCAAAAACAAAAAGCTGATGTGTCATAAAACAAGAAAATAACCAGGGCTTAGGAGAATTAGAGTGAAAAGCCATTAGAATCTGCTGATTACAAGATGAAGAGCAGTCAAGCAGTGGTGGTCTGTTGGGGAACCACTCTGTACATTTAGATGTGTAGAAAGACTTTGTGTGTGACGTTGATGGGAGAAGTTTTGGTGAAATATGTTTTGCAGATAGTCTGCAGCTCAGTCCTAAAAGCCAGCACCGGAATAATTGCCACCTTTAGTAAGGAAGGAGTAAATTTACTTAAATAATGGACTTTCTGTACAAACAGCACTAGATTTAGTTCAATGATATACTTTTATTCTACCTGCAAATAACAGAAGACAATGGCTGCTTGAGTGCAAGCTTTCTCATTCAGGTGATTTTCCCACTGTATCAACAGCTTTGCTTAATTAGGCTCCAGCTCCTTGGAATAAGTGTTGAAAAAACAGCCATTTGTTAACCAAAACATCTGCTGGGGAGGGAAGGTGAGAAGTTGTTAATTTAAAATAAGATTTTTAAGAATCCTAGCTGTGAATCCATAGAACAAACCTGACTGAAAAACCAGGAAACTCATGCTTACCTGAGTGATGGCTGTGCTAGAAGTTTGAGCTGAATCTCCTTTATTTGTGCAGAAAAGAGTGGGATAACAAAGAAGAGCAAACATTATGGCCTGTAATTATGTGTAATATGGTGAAGGACCCAAAAATTATTTCTAGCCCTTTGTGTGAAAATGTGTACGTATAATTTGGAAACGCATCCATCCTAAGGAACATCCAGCTTTTCCTCAGTGTGGGCTTTTGATTTCCACTTCAAAGATTGATACGTGTGGGATAGCAAGAGAGCAATGATCTCAGAAAGGATTGTATTCAGTGGAAAAAAGATTGTTAGTGATTTGTGCTCATCTTACCCTTTTTGAACCCTTTTGGGACAGGTTTGATGTCAGCAGAGGAAGACTAATATACTCAGTTGTGATTTTGTACAGGCCCACTGGTGAGAGGGATGTGTAGCTCCTGCAGCTGCAGCAAGGCATCTTTATTGATGAGGAGGGATAGCCAGAGAGGAGCCCTGCAGGTACTGGAAGGATGGAGGATGTGTTCAGAGCTCTTCCTCACTCCCTGGAGTTTAATCCACTTGAGTACCAGTGGGTGTTCCTTCTAGGATGTGTGCATGGCTTTAACAGTTGTCCACACTGATTTAGATATCCTCTCCTCCCAGCAATGTTTCCTTACACAAAGATGTGAAGGAGTGGAAGAGCTCCAACCTCAGCTGTCATTGACTCCCTGTTGCACAGGAGCAGCTCTGACAACTTTTCAGTTGTTCAGCTGAGTTTTTTCAAACCTCGCAAAACATCCAGAGCGTTTCTGATTGTGTTACTGTTGACTACTCTTGCATGAAAAGCAGCAGTCAGACAGACTTTAATTGTCCTCTGTTCCTTTCCTATACAAATTGCTTCCCCAGGGCCATCCAAAATAGGGCTCATCTTGGAGGGAAGAAAATCAGTGTGCTTCAAAACCCAACCGTCACCAGGTGAATTATTGCTTTGAATGATGAATGTAGCAGGTATCTCATATACTCAGGAAGGTCCTAAACTTGATTTTGGGTTTTTTTGCCATCAACAATGTGCTGCAAAAAAAACCTTTTTTTTTTTTTTTTTTTTTTGTGCGATCAGTGAAAGGCCCTTCAAATCCCATGGGTGAATGCTCTAAAGTTACTGTGGGTCTGCCAGTCATACTCAGACTGGAGAAACAGGTATGTGTCAGATTCAGGACAGAGGTGCTTCTGTCAGGTCTGTCTTTGCACTCAAGATCAATTTACAGCTTCATTTTACGTAATGGTTGCCTCCTTAACCTTGTGAATGGTTACCTCTCTGTGTCATAACAGAGATTTATGGTGGAGTCTAGTCCTTCCCATGTCAAGGAACTGCCCTTCAGATTTCCCATAATACCATCTCTGCAGTCAAAAAAAAAAAAAGGCAGGGCAGATGCAGAAAGTTTTTCATAGGTTTTAGCACAGAACTTCAGCCTTGGAACATGTTTAAGCATGTTAGAATTGGACCTTATATTCATTTTAGCATGAGTCCTGACATGCACCTACGTTTGCCAGTTAGATTTTTTAATTCATGTGTAACACTAAAAGACAAGAAGATGCATAGTTTTGACATCCCCAGAGCTTTTTTCTACTGCCTTAAGCGGACCAAGATTCTAAAGGCTGAGATTAGCAGCCACACAGAACAAATGCTGCTGTTTCCAGGCAGTAAACCCTAGTCTCTGTCTTTGTTATTTTGGTTCATTTTCCTTCTTCAGTCTTGTTTTAGCAAAGACATCTTGTTCCTTCTGCTTCTCCTGTTAAGAGAGGCTACAGGTACAAAACCACTCGTGGAAGGTTCACATGTAGAAGAGTCGTTTTAATAACTGCTTTCCTCAGAGCAGGATTACTCAGTTGGGCTGGATCTTCAGCATTCCCACTGCCTCTGTTTTGGGAGTTGCTGGCTCCTGCAGGCAGCAGAAATGCATGATGAGTAAGGCCAGTTTTTAAACCTTCTTGCCATGCACAGAAACACAGTTGGTTATGGTAAAGTAGCACATGCAGCCACAGTGAATGTGAGACCCTGTTTTTCATGCCTCAGTGATACAGATAGTCATAGTAGAGTGTTTAGGGAAATAGGTGTTCTGCCATTTCAGTGGTGATGGTGGTTTTCCTTTGAGGTCCTGGTGACTCCATTCATACATATCCTGGCAAAAAGATTGATTTAATGTGCACACAGCTGTCGCAAGTTATGAACCTACAAATCTAAACAACTTCCTAACTTCTTTAGGTGTTTAACACATTGTTTTACAGGCTACACAAAAGGAGGTGAATTGTTTCTTTGGAGGATTAAAAACAAGTTACTTAGCTGTGTTCCTAAGGAAGCAGTGCTAGAGTGCCTTAACAAACAAGTGTGTTCAGTGGCAGATTTGGTGCTAGTTTTGCTGCTGTCTGCACCTGTTTGCATCTCATGGTTGTGGATGAAAGCAGCAGAGCAGTGATTAGCTCAGACCCTGCTGAAAAAAAAAAAACAACACCCAGGGGCTTCTGAAGAACAAGGGAGTGAGAGTAAATTATCCTCTGCCATTTTTATTTTATTTAGCAGGTAAAACTGTTCATTGAAACAAAGTTCATTTACAGTGGCACCCCAGCAGACTGCAGCAGCAGGATGAATTACCAGTCACTCACAGTGCAAATGAGAATCATTCAAACCCTCCATCAACTGTACTCAGTAGTTCAGGTCTCCTGCACTGCACAGTAGATCACTGCTGGTCCCTCTCCCTTGCTTCCAGAATCCTATTGGGCATCCCAGTCTCTCTTCCCATACCCAGATAATATTTATATCTGCTTTCCCCCACCGGTGGGTTTTGATTGTAATGCTGTTAACCAGAAGCTGAGCAGATAACAGGATTAGATTCTTAGCCACCAAATTAAAAGAAATTGCAGTATATTCTTTCAGGAGCTTAGATTTGGGAGATCATTAGTGAGATAATATCAGGAGTTTTAACTAATCCTCTAATGATTGTACCAGGGTGAACAAATCTATCTGTGTCAGTTAGCCCAGTGGCCCACCACAAGACTACTCTTACCAGATAAATGGATTTTCACACTGAAGGGGATTTTTCTCTCTTTGCCCCAAATCCAGAGGCTGTGCAAAGTTCTGAACTTCGTGGTATGGCAGCACACAGCCAGCTTGGGGCTGTGTTGAGCTGCCTTCCCACTCCCTTTGGAACACGGTGTGTTCTAGTCACTGAGTTTATTAAAAATGCATATGTTAAGTGATGGGATAATTACAGGAAGTTTGGGGATGGATAGCAGCAGCCAGAGAAATTTAAAAACGTGTCTCAGAAAATATATCAGCTATCTTGAGAGAAAACAGTTCACTGTGGGCGGTTCAGCAGCGTCCACTACGTCTGTTGGCATGAGGATGGCTGCAGGACACCTGTCTGGGAGTAGTGCTTCTCTCTCAGCATCTCTGGGGCTCTTGCCAGCACCCTAGTGCTTATGTGCTTTAGGCTTGTGGATTTCCCTGTAGATTTTGGATAGGATTTTGGCTGGGGAGGGTGCATCTGTGCTTGCTGATCACATAAGCAATGCGGTCTGGAGAGATGCTCTTTCTCCTCCAGCTTTTGCCTGGGGGTTGCCTGACAGATGCAGCAGACCATTAATTCACAGTCAACCAGGGTATCTCCAAATGCAACTCCACCAATTGGCAGGAGGTAAAGGGATGCTGCCTCTGTAAGCAGGGCTGGAGCCCTCTCTGTTTATCTTCCCTTTCAAACTGGGTGCATCTGCTATTGCTCTCTAATCTCTTCTCTTTGTTTTACCCGTCTGAAGCCTCTTGGCCTTGGAGCTAGAGGGGTTTTGTAAGGGTGATTAGTTGGTTTAGTTAGGGTGCTGGAGATCTTTGTCCATATGCTGCCAAAAGATGAAATAGCTATTATTTGTGTTAGTTCACTTCACAGGGAGGCTGTGAGAATGAATTCATGTTTGTAAATTGCTTTGGAGATTTAGAGCTCTGTACAAGCACTAAGGATTATTGCTTTCTAATTCTTCAAGGTAGTATAACTTATAAAGACTTCTAGCCTTGAAAGCATCTCAGATATAGGAGGAGTTAAATCCCTTTAAAATTAGATATATTTCTAATGTTTAAGATAAAAATAACTTCTCTGCTGCTTCATCCAAAAAAAAAAAATGAGGGGAAAAAAGCAATGGCAGGTTCTAATAGTGTCTCTTTTTTTTCCAGGAGTCCAATGTGCTTATTGCTGCTAACAGTCAGGGTACAATTAAGGTAAGTTATTTTACACAATCTCACCTTTAAACACTTGAATCTGTTGATAGTAAAGAGCAAGGTCAGAGACACTGAACAGCCAGGAGAAACCATTAGAGGAGGTCATCTTGGCTGCAGAGGTTTGCAATTTAAATGATGTGTTTGCCTCTGGCACACAGTGAAGTGAGCAGGCAGTGCCCCAGGAGTGAAACCAGTTGCAGTGAGATGTAGAAGAGTTGCTGGTGGCCATCCAGCATTCACTGTTGCTTCTTGAGATCCTGGCACAAGCACCTCCCCAGGCTGTTGCTGGCTCCCATGTCAGTAGAGGCTAAGTGTTAACTTATCAGCATTAACCTGAACCCATCCTCTGGCTGCTGCAGATGCAGCAGGGCTGAAAGCTGAGCAGGGATGCATCTGGCTGAAGCAGAGCTGGAATGTGCAGGGATGCTCCCTGTCTTTGCTGACTGTGGTGCTCAGATGGGCGGTAACAGACAGCAGCTGCCAGCACAGGGTTTTGTGAAAGCATCAGCCTTCCCCATGCACAGCACCAGGTTTTCAGCTCTTTAATTAAGTCTTCCAGAATATCTGTTCAATGTATTTCTATCCATGGAATGTCAAGTGATATGGAAAAGACTGTCTGGCTTTACATGTCTATGTAAAGCATAGCAAAACCAGTATCCAAGACAGTACCAAACTCAACCCAAACCCAGAACTTAATCCCACACTCTACACAGCAGCACTGACCTCCACCATGCTGTTAGGTTTGGTGCTTAATGCCCTAAGCTTGTAGCCCAGACCCCTGGCAGCATTCTGGAGCTGCTGGTAAAGGGGTTTACTTGCTGTCTGCAGAGGTTTATACTGCTTTGTCACTGTCATGAAGCTGAGATCCTGATTGTCTGTCACATCCCTGTGGCAGTAGCAGTTCTCTGGACCCATACCAGAGCTGCTGGTCTGAACTAACCTGGAAAAAATCGTCAGAAATGCAAGAATGGTGAGAGATCAAAGTGGTCTGTGTTTAACTGCATATCAAGATTTTTTTTCCCCCCTTTTTTAGGACACCAGTGGCTGGGTTACTCCTGCTGTTTCAGCATGTGCTGCTGTAACCTCTCATTCTTAGAGGTTTTATTTATATATCATGTTTTGGAATTGATTAGTGGTTATTTTGGTCACCTACTCCTTAGGAAAATGGAAAAAATGCACAGACGCTTTTGATATTTTGACGTGAATCCAGCAGCAAGAGCAGTGATTAGAGGGGAGAGGTTTTGCTCATGCACTTAGCTTGTTAACAAGAGAAGGTAGAAAGAGAGAAATGTGCAGACAGCCAGGGCTGTCAGAACTCTGGTATCTCCATTTGCCTTTGACAGCATGCAAGGGGAAGGTGGGATGGTCTGGGAAAGGTCTGGGTGTGCCCAAACCCACACCAGTCTAGAGACAGATGCCATACTGGGCATTACCCATGAGCTACATCTCCAGAGTTTTTCCCAGTAAAGCCAAACCAGGTTAATGCGGACTCCAGCAGCCCCACAGGTACTTCTTTGCTGTCTCTAGTCTATGCCTTCAGAGGCTGCTGTTCCATCCCAGCCTGGACAAGGGAAATGAGCACAAAGAGTTGGGATGACAAAAGCTCTGATCTCTGTTACAAGATTTCCAAGAGCTGTGTGATTGAGATGAGGGGAAATGAGGCATCTGTGGATGGTTTTGCTTCATGGCTAATTTATCATCACACAAGCAGACATCAAAATTGGGATGCTTGCCAAGTGCTTTTCCTATTTGTGGGATATTATTTCATGCTGGTGAATAAAGGGTAAGGGGTGGCGACTGAAGGGTCAGTCCTATCTTAGTGATCTATATGCTGACGTAGGAAATAATGAATGTCGTAAATTCCTATTCTAAATGTCTCATCTTCCTTACTAATCAGGTACTGGAGCTGGTATGAAGGGTTTTCTCTCAAGGCATGAGGTACTTGGTCCTGCTGATATGCTACAGTATTCATCTGGGAACCACAGTGGGACAAGAAACCAAAACCACCTTGATGTTCCTCCCCAGAGTGATCATGTTTGGGTTTTTTTCCATTTATGGACTTTCTAGGACATTTTGAGACACTGGTAACATCAGTGAACTGTCTACCATCAACATTAACTCCACAGATTTTGCTGGTGGTGGTGGTATGGTTGTCTAATTTTTATGATAGGAAAACAAATTCTTTTAAATAAAAACAAAAAGGAATAATAAAATTTATTGAGCCACAAGCTGAAGCTGGAAGATTGTCTTGTTGAATAAGAGAACAGATTTACTTGTGAAGGGAGCTTACAGGAGCATACAGGGCTGTCCTCAGTTGAATATCTCCAGTTACTTTCATCTGGACTCTTCCTCATCCCCACTGGAAAAAGAAAGTCGCTCAGCCTTACCTGGACATGCAAGCAAGTTCACTTTGAAAACCCATCATTCTACAGTTCTGTTGTTCCTTTGGTTTATTAATTAATTTTTAAAAGCGTTATATGTTGAGAAATGTCACCAAGGCTGACACCACTGGAGACTGAAGTCCTCTAGTCATCAAAAAGAGAAGTCCTCTCCTTAGACCCCTTTCTTGCCCCAAAAGGGCAGTTCCAAAGGAGAGGATTAAGTTGTCCTCCTGTCCATGTGGGCCACCTGCCACTGGCAACATGCTGAGATGAGGGGCCCTGCAGTTCCTGGGACCTGGACTGACCTCACCAAGACATTGTGGGATAAAGATGTGCCTCCCACTCACCTGGCTGTGTTTGACTATCTCAGCTAGACAAGGAGGCATCTAGATCCAGTTACCAAAGCCCTGCACCACTCAATCACCTGTGTGGTCTGGTTCTGCTTGCCCCTCTCTGCACACCATGAAGCCAAGCATTTTGAATGTTGTAACAAGAGAGGGGATGGAGTTGGTTTGTAATGTGTTTCAGAGCCATGATATAAGTAGCCTTATTTTTAATGATCATGCATACACTTAATTGTACATATGGAGGGGGAATAAACCATGAAGCTGAGAGTTTTTGTTGCTTTCTTGGCAGGATAGCAGAGCAGATAAGAAGGTGCAGATGGTTGTCACGAGCAGCAGCCAGGCTAAACTGTCAGGATTGCTGCCAGAACTCGTTAAGCTTGAAAGTGGATTTGGTGGGAGTAGCATCTTTTCCCTGCCATGGATGTCAAAGGTGCAATGCAGACACTGATACCTGTGGGAAGTGTTTTGATTTGCAAACAGAATCCCTCTCCATTCATTCACTGCAGGACGTGTCTCCCTCATGCCATGGGGGCTGGGATTGATGCAGGGATTTTGCACAGCTCACATGTCCTCCAGGTGTTAAAGGCCTGACTCTGATCTTCCCAGGAAGATTGTGTGACCTTCTCACACCCTTTGGGCAGAGAGCAGGCAAGAAGAGCAAGGATGCTCTTGAGGGTATTAATAAAGAAGCAGGGATTAAGTCTTGTGGCAGAACTGGGGACAGGTCCTGTCCTGGTTCAGTGCTAGTGCATGTTTCTAGGGGGTAATCTGTGCTCCTTCAGAGGTAGAAGGATGTGGGATGCACCACCTTCTGGAGAGTCTAGTCCAGGGGGGAGAAGAGTGATACTGAGCTCCAAGGGAGGGCTGGATGCATGGCTCTCAGATGCTGCATGCTGGTTTTCATCCATGATCTCTGGTGTGTCAGTGGCAGGGAGAGTGAGGAGAGAGAAGAAAGCATGCCAGCTCGTGTCCTGCTCAGGCATGCTACATGCAGGTCTCCATTCTATGAGTAACCTGAGACACTGTGGCAGAAGAAAACAAAATTGGTTCCTCCTGCCTGATGGCAGCTGTCTGACACATTCCCACTGAGCACTAGTTTGATTTCCATTTTGCTGCATTTTAAGAGAATTTGGTGTGGAGTGAGTGTGCTGAGCATCCTCCCCAGCCAGCCCTCTCCAAAGGCAGGGCCGATGTGATGATCCATTGCCATTGCTCTTCCTGCTTCCCCTGATTTCAGGTGTGGGTTTCCCCTGGTCTCTGGCTTATCAATGCCTACTAATTTATTTTGCAAACTGCCCTGGCTGCTGTTGTACCCCAGCCTGATGCCACACAGCTGCTGTTGGCAGGTGACCTCATTCCTTTTCTCCCCCACTTGGAGATCCTCTGTGTTTTAAACTGAAATTGCTCTGACAAAGCCGAGATCTTTAAAACAGAAGAAAAAAAGCAGCTGTTTTGAATGCTGTAAGGTTACTCCTTGAATTAAACAGGGAAAGCTGTTTGACTTTGGATGCCTTTAATTTTTTTCAGTTTTCATTCTGTTTCAATCAAGATAAAATGCAAATTTGGTGTCTGGCCCTAATTAGAAACACAGCATCTCATAAACACAAGTTGATGGCAATTTTTTGTCTTGGTCTCTTTATCACAAGAGGTAATGCTCCTTATTTTAATCCCCTTAATTTTCTTTCCTTCAGGTAACTCTTCACAGCTGACAAATTAAGTCACTTATAATTAGTGTAATTTTGTTTGTTTGTTTTTTTAAACAGCATGTGGTCAGTATTTTTTAAATAAGTCACCAACTCAGCAAATGGTTCCTGACAGATTTTCAGCCTATTTAGAGTCAGGGGCTGATTGACTTTGGGGGGGATGTAGAGAGGTCTTTGGTCCAACTCTCTGTGCAGAGCAGGGCTTACTAGAAGTTGGATGAGATTGCTTCAGGGCCTGGAGATGTTCACAACTCAACCAGGCAAGGATAGAAGATTCCCAACTCCCTTTGGAAACCCTCTTCCAGCACTTAACCACTCTCCTTGTGGAAGTTAATTGTAGATGGTGGGCACTTGGAGTCTTTATTCTCACTTTCTTCTTTCAACAGAACCAGGTTACAAAGCCCTTGACTGGAAACTGCCCCAGAACAGTTTTGCCTCCAGCTCTCGTGTCCTTGCGAGAGGTGTTAGGTGAGTCAGATTTTTTGAGAACAGGAATTTAAAACCTTTCTTGGCCAGCCAGCATCTTCAATTAACTTTAAAGCATTTAACAGAAGAGTAGGAGGAACATGCCTCAGTGCTAAAAAACTCCAGTGCTGGAGGGAATTGAAAATGACAGTCAATGGGAAATCTAAATTAATATCAATATGTCAGGCTCTCCTGCAGTGAGCGTGGCCAGCTGCTAATGCAAGTGTTCGACCTGAGTGCAGAGCCTTGTTTGTCTAGGGTAATTCTGTTTAACTATGGAAGGTCATAATGACATCAGCAGATAATTGGGAAGGCAAATTAACTCCTTTCTAGCTCATAAGTCCTCTTTCCTTTCTCACTGCTTTTCTGGAGGCCAGAAATACCCAGCAAGGACCTGCAGCAGTCCAGAGGTGAGTAGAGTGTTCGCTGTGGTGTTTGCCTTGAAGAACTCCTCGTGTCAGCAGCACCGGGTGTCCTGGCAGGCATCCAGAGGATGTGATTGCATCCTGCCTCTGCCAGCCTTCACCACTGCCTGCAAAGGCTTTTCCTTGAGACCAGCCTCATGGGATGTTCCTCACCTGGTCTCAGAGAGGGATTTTCCTTCCTCTCAGCTGGGTGGAGGCCACGTCCTGCACTTATTAATGGATGGAGCATTTGTAGAGGTCAGGGAGTGTCACTGACCTTAAATGCTGGGGGGTCTGAGAGGTTTGGGTAGTGGAAAGGTGTGCTTGAGACCATGGGAATCCAAAAATTAGAGCAGCATCTGTGGCATAAGGACCAGAGCCCACATCTGTCTCCTCGAGAAGCATCTGTAGCACTAGTCCCCTCACCCTTGTGGTGACCATCACCACATGGTTTGCTTTAATTTTGCTTTCAGAGTGAGCTGCAAATTCTTGAAGTGATAATCATCTCATCTCTCTTCAGTTACAACGCAGTATTTGGGAATGTTAAGTCCTTAAATTCTCAAGATAATTTAAAAATGGTTAGTTGGGTAAAAGCAAAGTGAATTCTCTGCTCTGTGTGTTAACCAGCTGTTTGAATTGAGTAGGTCTTGCAAAAAAACTCTCCATTTTAAATCTCTCCATTTTAGCTTTCACGTGTTAAATGTGGCTCTAGCTGATGGCCGGCCATTGTTAGCAGAGGCAGGACAAAAATTTGCCCTCTGTGCTGGTTTGAAAGCAAACCAGTGGGAGATTCCAAGTCAGAACTACAATTTTATAGGAACATTAAAATAAAATGCAGTAGTACAAAAACACTTGACAGAATACAAGCTGACACCTTGTCGATCAGGGTGTTGATAGCAGTCCTCCTGGAGTGACAGATGTGGTTCTGTTGAAGCAGTGATCCTGTAGAAGGCTGTAGTTTCTCTCTGAAGGTCCAGTGGTGATTAAGATGGGCCTGGTGTTCCTCTGGGAATCCAGTGGAAAAAGGCTGACTGTGGTGTTCCAAATCTCAGATTCTATCCAGGTAAGAATGCTTGGCTCCTCCCCCTGGGTGGAGCATCTCACAATGGGATTATGTGATTTTATAAGTCATGCAGTGACTGGCCCATCAACAGGAGATATCTCCCTGGAGGGAGGATGGGTCATGGAAATGATAAAGAAAACTGCCTCACCTGGTTTTAACAGATAGTAATAGAATACACATTTTTGGTTACATCTTGCTTTGAAACCGAAGACACCATCCAACGTCAAGCAGCAGGGGAAATTTCCTAGGAGGAGAAAGAAAGTGATGATTTTTTGACATCTCTTAGTAATAAATTATGAGAAAGAAAACTAGTATGAACTTTCCTGACCAGTGTGCAGGTGAAGGGGAGAAGGTCTCTCCTAGACCACAGCATCTCACAGGACTCCCCACATCATGAGCATTTCAGGTGAAGGAGGGCTCCACATGCACATCACAGCCTCTAACCTGCCTGGAATAGAAAGTTTGCAGTGTGCCTGCTACCATCAGTGGGCTGTGGTGGAAAATAGCTCATCAGGGAGTCACTGGACAAAACCAACCTCATCTGATAGCTTGCTATCTGCTTGCCTAAAACCTCTGATCCATGCAGAAAGAGACAGGTTTTATTCATCTCTCAGTTCTGCCTTCTCTGGTGTATCCCAAATCTGTTTGGGGCGTGGTATTACCTCAATGCTCTTGTTTGACTCCCAAATTTTGGGGGTGGAGGCTTGCATGAATAGCAGAGGAGTGTGAGTGCCATGAGCATCTCTAACACCATCACTCTCCCTGTAATCCCTCCAGTGCCTCCACCCATCCAAGAACTGAGAAGCACGCTGCCTCATAAGACCCTTTTGGGCAGAAAGTAATTTAGGAAATAATTTTGGAGGTAAAGGCTGTCCTTGGAGGCCTGAGTACTAGCACATGACAGCTAAAACTGAGCCAGCAGCATGTGCACAACATAAGTCCCAAATCCACAAGCAGTGATGTGCCCTTGCAGCACCAAGAGCCTTTAATTCACGAGCTAGAAGTGTTCATTTCAAGATTAACTCATCACAGCCCCCTCAACATCCAGAGTCTCCCAGAGAAGACCAACCACCACGGTGGGTCTGCAGGGAGCCACAGGCACAGTGCTGGGCTCTAACAGTCTGAGCCATGGGGGTGTGAAGGCAGTGGAACCCATGTGTCCCCTTCTCCAGACCCCACGGTGAGGACAGTGACCACTGAAGGAAGAACAGCTCATGCTGCAAGCACGATGCCAGCAGCTGTCTCTCCACTGTGAGATGTGTGGGACTGGGTAGGGAAAATGCTCTGATTTTGTCCTTAGGGACCTTATTTCAACAACAAGTTTGTCTTGATTAGAGTGCTTAATCTGACTTGTCAAAATCTCCATAAAACCATTCAAGGTGTTGAAGAAGGAAAACACACTCTTTTTATCCCCTTAGATTTGAGCAGGAGCTGTTCTGAAGCCACCAGGCCAGCTGCTTCTGTCCCGTTACCAGTGTCCTGGGTCAGAGGCATGTGCTAGGGTCCTACCTCCAGGGATGAGCCCTCACACCCCCATCATGGTGCCAGGAATATAGAGAGTTACTTTGTTTATTGCTTTATAGTTATGAAAACAATTACCAAGAGCCAGTGGCTCTTTCCTGGTCCTCTGGTGGCCAAAAAAAACATCCTGAAGCTGGCATTGATCTGTGGAGAGCAGAGCAACCCATGCCTGAATGGGTTAGGGGATGCTGAGGGGAAGTAAAGTGGGGCTGACCCCTCAAAGTCACCAGAGCATCACGCTCGAGCTGGCGCCAGACGGGCGCCAGGCCAGGTTGAAATGGGCCAAAGCCCAGCAGACCGTGATGGCACAGCCCCAGGGAGGGTGTGAGTACTGGGAGGGACATGGGACAGCCCTCCCTGGGGCTGTGGGGAAGGTAGGGTGGCATCCCCTGCTCCCCAGCTCTGCACTGAGGAGAGCTGGTTCCCAAGCTCTTTAAATGTGATGAGGAATTATGTGTTTACATTGCTAGCAAAGGACAATGGAGCCAGGAAGAGTTCGGGAGCATCACGTCCATTTTGTGAGATCTTCAGAAGCAACTTCTGTCTGGTATTAGTGGAGAAGACACCCCTGCATGCCCCAGGTCACCCAGAGAAAAGAGGAGAGGATAGCATGGATTACAACCTGTCCTCACCTCCCACTTTTCTCCTGTTCAGTTTTTTTCCCTGTAGGAGATTAATGGGAACTCTTTGTCTTTTAACATGACTGTACCTTATGAATTCTCTGTCTCATCCTCATCCTTTAAATTATCCACATAATAAAATATGTATTCAGTGATTCCAGGTTATAATTTGATCTGCTTAGAGAAGAAAAGGAATGATAGAGAAGGGTTGCCATCATGTTCAGCTCTCCTCCATTTATCTTTATTTTTCTTATTTTTTTCTAACAACTTGTGTGCAGCCAGCTGATGGAAATTCCAGTACCTGTGTGCTTGTTCCTTGCAGGACAAGAGTCTTCCTCGTGCCTCCTAGCTGGTCAGGACCCACTGAGCTGCTCTGGCTGCCCCACCCATGTCTGCTGGCAGAGGAGATGTTTGGGGTGGTGAACCATCCCTGTAATTCCTGCCTTGCCCTCACTGCTTCTGGGACCAGTTTATCCAACTGTAAAGTGGGCAAAAACTTGCCTCCATGCCAACCCCACAACCATGTGCGTTGGTTCCTGCAGGAAGGTGGGTCTGCAGGAGTAAAGCTAGAGAGGCACATGAGGCACTCAGGATGTGCCCAAACTGCTGGCAAAGGCAGAGTGGCGTGGTCTTATCCCAAGGCAGAGGCATGGGGTTAAGGTTCCTTCCTTTGTGGAGCTTCTGTGCAGCTCTGGAGCTGCTAGAGTTTCATTTTAATACCAGATTTAAGGTCTGAACATGGATTTTAATTATTTTACTACATCCCTGTGACATCTAAAAAGCCTTGTGCATGGCAATAGCAGAGCTAAAGGGCATTTTGCACTTTAAAAAACCCAGGAATCTGTAATGTCCTGATGTTGCTGAGGTATGCTGCAATTCCCACCAGAGCTGGGAAGCTGCCTGTGCCCCACAGGCCTGGAAGAAAGAGGAGGAAGAGGAGGAGGAAGAGGGAGCCCAGCACCGTGCAGCCAGTGAGGGGACATCTCCAGTCCAGTGTGTTCCAGGCATGGAGCACCCCTAAGGCTCTCATGTGGAGGAGTAGGAGAAATTTGGTGTGGGAGGGGGGCTTGTCATCTTCTGCACAGGGGCAAGGACTCTGTCCCTGCTTGGCTGCACCAAATGAGTGATTGTGCCAAGAGCATACAATGCTTGTTTGCAATAAGAAATCAGGACTTAAAATCCTTGCATTTAGCCAGAACTAACATCTCTTGTGTACCCATGTCCCCCATGGCTCTTTTCATAGCTTTGTCTGCCTGGGGGCCTGCAAAGCCTCTTCTGATGGGATGCAAAGCCAGGGGTTTCAATGGCATGGGGTGAGGGGTGGTCAGCACTGTTTCTTGGGAGGCAGGAATTTGGGTGACAGCTTCCAAAAGAAGGTTTCGAGGAACTTCAGCACCACTTATTTTGAGCCCCCAGAGGCTGTTTGTCTCTTGCCTGTGCTTTTAAGGGTGATGGAGATGGTCTGGAGATGGCACTGCTGATGGGTGAGAAAGCAAAGGCTCATCACAAGGATGATGTTTTAATAATGGATGAGTGTTACAGTAACCCTGGACAGGCAAAGAGGGACAGAAGCCAGACTGGAGCTGCTCACCCATGGGCTCCAGGCTTTTCTAAGCATTTAAAGCCTTGCTGTTGCACCTTCTACTGTGAGCAGTGGGGCAGAGGGGAAAGAAAACAGGGAAGACAATGTCCCAAAGCACCCAGTGTGATTTAGAAAACTGGGAACTGATGTGCTTTGCCAAGGTACAAGTGTCTGGTCTTAGATAAACTCTCTTTTTGGGTTGACCCTGAGAATAGGGGGAGTTTTCCAGCTTGCTTTGCATGGAAGAACCTCAGGATACCAGAGGAAGGAGATGTTCTATCCAATATCTGCTCTCGGTCCCTGTCTGCTCAAATTCCCTGCTCCTGCCTGCAGCCTGTGCTCTAGGCAGGCTGCTGTCTCCATCCTGGTGAGCCAAGACCACCACTGGTTGCTTCCTCAGTTCTCAGCAAGTTTTGAGGCTGGAGGTGACAGCACTGTGGCAGAGCCCCCTTTCATCAGGGGCAATCTGCTGCTCCACAGCCCTGCCAGCCTGGCTACGGCTCCCACTGGGCTCTGGACTCTAAGAGGGACCCTCAGAAGAGCAAGCCCCTGCAGGGTGACACCTCTCTCCCCTTTCTCCATGTGGCCAGGCACCAGCCATCTCAAACATAATGAAGAGGTATTTAGAAATGTATCTGGCCACAGGCTGACAACAAAGCAACTGTTAAATGCAGGGAGGCACAGCTGATGGTAGGGAGAAGCAGAGAAGTTGCTGCCACCCTGAAACCCAAGGATGGGACATGGATTTGCACCCACTTACCCCAGCAGCAGTAACCAACCTCGGCGATGCTCCATGGGTGACTGTCTTCTCCTGGGCATGCTCAAGGAGGGGCTGGAGACAGAGAAAGGTGGACAAGACCAACACTTAATGCCAAGAGCTGCCACATAATCTCTGTGCCCCTCACAAGGACCAGCATGTCTCCATGCTCTCAGCATCAAAGCTGTGTCTGTCCTTAAATATGCAAAATCAAAGAATCCATTTGGTTTCTTGTGTGTTCCTGGTGACCCCTAAGCACAGGTCTATTGGATGTTTTCTGAATAGCCTCTTCTCTTAATGGGTATTATATATACAGGCATGTTGGCTTAACACGCCCACTGCAGTAGTTGGGCTTCACATCAATGCTGTTCTATAATATTGATAGTTTTTATTCACATGTAAAACATTAGAAACTGTTTGGTGATCACAAGACAAACTTCCCCTGGCTTCACAGCAAAGGTGTTTGCTTCTCCCCAGCAAGGTCAAAGATGGAGACAGCCTCATGCTCTGCACAGGTTGTAGCTGCCAGCACATCACCCAGCTGAGCGTGGCTGCATTGCCCACCGTTGGAGCATCTCAAGGTCTTTCTCCTCTCCTTTGGAAACACAAACTGCACTGAAGGAGTTCTATGCAGTGGACTGAGGAGTGGTTTTCCCAGCCTATCACTAGGAGGATTGAAGCTCTGGTATATTAATAAAGCACCTGAGCTGCCTGCCATAAAACTCACACCTGTTTCGTGGGATGACTTTTTTACTCTGTTGCCATTCTCCATACCCCTGCCAGCATAGTTATTCAGTGAACCATTGCATGATAGCAGATAGTCTGGAGGCTTTGACTGAAGGGTCTATTGCTCTCATTGTATTATAGTAAAACCTTTTTAATATCACCTTTGGTTTACACTGTGTTTCTTCCTCTTATTATAGATGCACAAACTTGTGTATTCTACAAGTTCCTACTGTCAGCCCCCTATAGCCCCTTATTCTGAGCATCCCACCAGGGCACTGAGCACCCCATCCACTGCTTCAAGTATCTCCCCAGAGCCCTGGGGAATCTACTCCAGGTCTCCAAACTTCTGCCCTAGAAACTCAAGGATCCACCCAGAGCCCTAAGGACTTCTCCCCACCATGGCCCAAATAATCCCCATGGTGCTGAACATCTACCCTAGGTCCCCAAATATTCCCCCAGCCTCAGGCATCCTTCCACAGCCTTGACCATCCTTCCTCTCATGCAGTTCAAAGGGACTGGAGTGCCTGGGATGCTCCCCTGCCCAGAACAAGCTCTGCAGGCTGGAGACCTCTCTGGGGCATTCAGCCTTCCTGGGTCTCTGTGAGGGGAAGGTGGTGCCTGCCCTTATCTATAATTGAAATAGATGGAATCAGGATGGATCAACATCTAATTCCTCGCCTGGGTGAATGGAGACATATGTTTAATTTTCTGGTAATTCAGGTTGGGAGCCCCGATTTGTTCTTCTGCATGCACGGAAGGATCACCGCTGCCGAGAGGCAGCTCTGCTCCACACACACAGCTCTGCATAAGAGCTGCTCTCTGGGGCTGCAGCCCCCAGTGTCCCTTAGAGAAGGAATAAAAGCCATCTTCCAAACTTCTTCTGCAGAATTCCCATTGCCACACACCTCCAGGGAAATAACAAGGATGCTCAAAGCCCAGGGAAGTGGGTGGGCACTGGCTGCAAATCTGTTTCCACACAGGTTTTTTTTTTTGAGGAGTGTGCTGGAAGAGGAGCAGCAGGAGGGGAGGGATGGGAACAGCAGCGGCTCACTGCTGGGCATCCCCCCAAAACTGCACAGGGAAGAGATCTTGGGGCTTTTAGGCCAGTCCAGAAGGTCTCATTGACTGGAGAGTGGTTTTCCTAATATTGAAGTGATGGAAACCCCTGGGGTATCCCTGAGGCTCAATTCCCACTGGCATCAGCAAGGCAGGCTTGTGTAACATGAGGGTGCCTGTGCTGTGTGGTTGATTATGGCCCAGAGTACCAAAATGAGCATGAGCAAAACAGAGAGGAAAGGGATTTGAAATGATCTCCGAAATAATTTGTCTAAATTAAAGTCTCTAGTTCTTCCCAGCATGGCCCCCAGGGTCCCCTTCAGACCATCTATTCCTCATGCAAACCACATGCTCTTCCCTCCAGAGACTGTCCCCTGGAAAACTTGTGTTGGCTACAAAAGAAACAAGTTTCCCATTTTGGGGTATACTTTGCTCTGAAGTGCATTTAAGAGCAAGGTATTTTGTCTATCCCATCAACATCATTAAGGTTTCATTAAACACCCTCAAACAGGGGTGACAGCTTTGGGCTTGACCCTGCTTTTTGCTTGCACCTTCACTTCAGAGGAGCACATGGGTTTTACAGCCAGGCACCCTGCTCTGAGGGACTTGGGTGAAAAACTGCTCCTTTGTGCATGGTTGCACTCAAACACATGAGTTTTGGGGACATTTCCCTTGACTTTGGCTTGCAGGCTCATTGCTGTGGCTGGAAGGTGAAGGAGGACAGTGACTCCTCCAGTGGGAGAAAGCCAGGAGGGCCTGATCAGCTATTTCAGTCTTGCTTACATATGGCTTCTTGGACTTTTTTCCATCAGTGTGGTCGAAGGAATGTGATTTTTGTCATGCTGGAACATGTGCAAGCTTTTGCATGATAGTCTGCAAAGTTGCCTCCCACCTCACTGGAGGCACTCGGGGTGTAGGTCAGCCAGGTTTAGATATCTCCAGTGTCCGTGACCATCAAAAAAAATCACTACTGGCTTCCTTAAAGTGGTGGGTTTCACTCTGTGTAGAATGTCTGTGAAGGCACAGGACTCCCTACACATCTAAGAAGGTGCTTATCTATAGAGCTGAACAGCTCATCACTATTAATGGCCTTTATATTTCTCATTGAGCTTCCATTTTATGGAGGTAGAAGGTAAATTGGGCAATTTACCCGAAGCACTGTGGGGAAATTGAGACATGAAATCATATCTAAAGTGTCATGGACCATTTAGGTCCACCTTGCTCCTGTGACTGAAAAAGGTCTATTTTAACATACCAGGACAGGAGTCTCTAACCTGAGGGAGTAAGTAGCTTACCAGGAAACCTGTCAAAGTTTTGTGCAGAATCAGGTGGAATTGCTCTTCTCAACTTTGGTTCACCAGCTCAGCTGGGAAAAAATATTTTCTACTGTCAACAGTGCTACTCATTGTTGACCAGAAATTTTTGGAAGCCCATTACTTTCACGATTCAGGTAGGTTATGATTCAGGTAGGTTAAAAAGAGTTAGAGTGCTCCAAATATGCTGTGTCTGCTGCTTCCTCCTCCACAGATAGCTCTGTTCCTCTGTCCTGTCATGTACAGCTGGTACCCCAACCTCCCAGCTGAGTAACAACTTTCCCCCACAAATGTTAATTAACCTTTGGGGGGGGGGTGTGAGAACCCAGAGCTGTGGGTACTATCCACACCTGTTCTGTGGTATTACAGAATTCCAGAATGGTTTGGGTTGGAAGGAACTTTAAAGACCATCTCATTCCACCCCCAGAAGACCAGGCTGCTCCAAGCACCATCCAGCCTGGCCTTGAACACTTTCCAGGGATGGGGCAGCCACAGCTATACTGTGAGGGTGGTGAGGTCCTGGCACAGGCTGCTAAGAGAGGTTGTATTATTTATAATATTCCATCTAATATTGCCCCTGGCAGCAGGAAGCCATTCCCCCATCTCCTGTCACTCCATACCCTTGTACAAAATCCTCTCTCTTAGAGCCCCTTCAGTCACTGGAAGGGGCTCTAAGGTCTCACTGGAGCCTTCTCTTCTCCAGGCTCTGTCAGCCTTCCCTCACAGCAGAAGAATTCCAGCCCTCCGACCATTTCTGTGCCCATGCCGACTTGCATCCAGCCCCCGGGAAGGCTGAGGTCAAACCCGCTTGGCTCTCACTTTCTTCTTGCGTCTCATTTTACCCCGTTTCCTCCCTCTCCTTTCTGCCTCCCCTTCTTTTCCAGCGGCATCATTCCTCCGGGAGCCGTCTCCAGGCGGCGGGCGGTGGGTGCGCGGGGGGAGCCGCGGGGCAGCCGAGGGCGGTGGGAGGCGATGCGGCGGTGCCGCCTGGGTTTGCGGGTGGGATTTTCCTCCCGCTCTGCCCACTAGGCGGCTGCGTGCGGCACAGCCCGGAGCGGGAAGCGGAGGACAGGGATATAGAAAAGGGAGGTGGGGGGGGGAGGGGGGGGGAACGAAGCTGCTGAAATTTAAGGAGGGGACGGAGCGGCAGTGAGGCAGTCCCGGGGTCGCTCCTCTCGGCCGCAGCAGCCAGAGGGGCTGCCGGTGCCAGGCAGGGCGCCAGGCCGAGCCCGGGCATCCGCGGACGGGGTCGCTTCCCGGCGGCAGCAGGAGGAGCCGGCCCGGCTCGGCCCGGCCCGGCCCGGCCCGGTGAGTGTCCCCAGCACCGCGGACAGCTCCGCGCTCCGCGTTCCGGCTTCGCGTTCCGCGCTCCGAGCTGCGCGCTCCGCGCTCCGGCTTTCACGGCACCGCGTTCCGCAATCTGGGCTGCGCGCTGAGCTCCGTGTTACGGCTCTGAGCTCCGGGCATCCGCGGCTCCGCGCCGCTCTGCCCCGCGCTCGGCGGGCACAGCTCTCCTCTCTCCGCTCTCTTCTCTCCTCTCTCCGCTCTCCTCTTCTCCGCGCACCCCAGCCGCACCCCGGCTGCCTGGGCTCTTTGCTCTGTATGTGTTCCCTCCTCTCCAGCCCTTGGCCGGGCAGGAGACGCGGAGTTGAGCGCTGTGGGCAGCGGCGGTAGGCAGGGATCCGCGGCTACTCCCCGGCCCGGCCGCGGGCGGCTGTGCGTGGGAAGAGGGGGTATGTTATTTTGGGAGGTTATTTTTGGTGGGTGGTAAACTCTGCCTGCACTTTCTGCAAGTTCTTTTTGTGGCTGGAATGAGATTGAAGAAATTTGGCTCTTAGCACCTGCGTCATACGGAGACAGTTCTTGGAGGGAGGAGGCTCCTTGCTGCATCCTTGCAGGCAGCGCTGGGGGGCTCATTCACACCCTCTCCCCGTCAAACCCAGGTTCCATCTCTCCTTCTCAGCCCGCTCCCTCCTTTCCGCCCACGACTTCCACTCCCCCGCAGGGCCGCGGGGACAGCAGCATCCCCAACTCCGGGGAGCTGGGAACAAGCCTGAGCAGCCTCTCCTTCCCTCCCTCCCTCCCTCCCTCCCTCCTTCCCTCCCGCACCGGCTGCCGCCTGCTCGTGGATGCTGTCGGCGAACGCGAAACCCACCCAGGCTCTGCTGAGCCTTAGCCCTGGCTTTCTGCTTCAATTCACCAAAGTTTGAACACGGTTTTTGCCTCCTTTCCCGCCTGCTCAAGAAGCAACTGTGCCTTTCTGTAGGAGAGCTGACCCTTGGAAGGGGCCATCGCAGAGCTTTGGGCTGAAAGACGCTCCCTGAGTCTGTGCAGAGCTGCGACTTTTAAAGCCAGGGAGCGGAGCGCTTGCTCGGCGAGGTCACCGCTGACGGAGGGGTGGCAGAGCATCTGAAGGAAGGGACGCCGAGGGTGTGTCTGAGGAACGCATTTATTAGGCGTGCTTCATTAGCAGTTACCTGCGATGGCTTCTGACAGAATCCATCTATCCGGAGAGGAGGAGAAGGCTAAGCCCAGTGCTGGGGATACTTTCTGGAGCGGCAAGGGGTTGGCTGAGGTGCTGTGGAACCCGGGGAAGGAAGCATCCCTGTATTCTGCCGTCCTGGCTGGAGATGGGGATCACCTCGCTGCTTTAAGCCCTTGCCTGTGTATCTGCTGGGCAGCTGAGACCGGACATCTCCTGCGGTGGCATTGGGGTCTCGAGAGAGGGTCAGATTTGGGGATTGGTTTCTGCCGGTTGCATCCTCATCCCTGCGGCTGCACCCTGCACCGCATCCCCGTGGGACGTGCGTCTGTGTGTCTGCAGGCAGGGAAACTGAGGAGTGGGCAATGGGCAAGAGGAGAAGGCTTGGCAGGCAGGCAGAGGGTCAAAGGGACTTTTTCTGCACCTTTGGTGGAGCGTGAGCCTGGCTGTTTCTTTGAGTCTCAGGTGCTCACGGCAATGAGGTACAAATGCCCGGTTTGTTTAGGGAGGCTCGGTGGGAGAGAGGGGCCACGGAGCACCGCCAGTCCCGCCCGCTGCCCGGGAGGAGCGGGTCCTTCCCCCCGGCACCTGAGCAGCAAGAGGTGGTGCCTGCTCGGAATCTGGGGCTTTTTACAGCAGCCACAGGGCTGAGCTGGCCCCTGAGGTCGTATGGATTCATATGTAGAACCACATTGCCAGGACTGGGAAAAAAACGCGCTGGCTGCTGGAGCTCATTGTGCTGGTGCTGGGAAGGGATTTGGCTGTAAGGCCTGGCAAACCAAAGATGAAGAGACAGTTTGTTCCTGAGCTGAGGTTGAGGTTCCCTCTGAGCTCAGGCAGTGAGGTGGCTCCGCAGGCAGGGAAAGGCTGGGCTTCCATGTTTGTGAGGCTGCTCGTGGGGCAGAGAGCCACTCTCCTGGACAGCTCCCTACCCTGCCCTGCACCCCAAACCTGGTCACAGGGACTCGTCAAGTGGATTTGAGCATCAGCAAGGTGAATCTGCAGGGACAGTTTGTCACCATGGGCAGCATCCATGGGGGAACATATGGATCTCTTGTGTTCTCCTGATGGTGGTACTCCAAGCTCCCCAGTCCCTCTAAAACAGCTCAAGAACTGTATTGAGTAGAAACCAATCCTATGGGAGCCTTTCCCTGACACAGCTGCAGCTCCGACTGCTTCACCCACAGCTCCTGGGGGGTAACAGGCACCCAAACCCGCTGGGCTGGGGGCTGCAGCTCCTGCCCTGGCACAGGGGGTCTGTGGGGTTCCCAGCCCTCTCCTTGCTACTGTTCCTCTTGTCAGAGCCCATAGCAAATGCAATAAAACCCAAGAAAAACACTAATTAACAAGTACAAGCATGTAGGGTGTAAAGTAGTTGTTTAACCTTATTATATAAACAAACATAAAGGAGATATAAATTAGGCAGGGGAAGAAGTCAATTCATTGATGGAACTGCCCAGGCAGAAGATACAAAAGCAGCATGATGCAGCCAGTGCCTGTAATCCTCTCTCCTTTTAATTGTGCCTGTAATGAGAAACAAAACATCAATGGTGTTAGATGCTGCTTCCATCTGTAAGGTGGTCCCAGCTAGGAGAGCAGCATCCTAGAGCCAGGGTAAAAATCCCAGTGAGGGTAAAATCTGGGACTGCTTGGATGCTCCCAACTGCTGGCTACCAGTCTATAAGCCCAGTTTGCTAGCTGGAGTTACTGGGAAGACAGATCCTAAATTTAATGTCAGGAAGTGCTGAAAGCTCATGCTCTCTGCAGGACCTGTTTCACAGCATTATTAGTTTACACTTTTCCCTCACCCACACTGCTGTACAAGAAATAAAATAAGAAAATCAGAAGGGATGGGCATAGGAAATTAAAAAATAAAATGGAAAATACAGGGCAGGTTCAGCAGCTGCCATTTGTCTGTCTGTTGCTCGGGAAAGGATTTTCCTCTTATTACTCTCATGTCTCACAAGGCAGATCCAGTCTCACTTACTGATGTACCTGAAATGGGTTCTAGGATGCCCAGCACCATTTCCACTGACTTTTAGTTAAAGTTTTTTCCTGTCCACTGCCTCTACTCCCACAGCCCCAAGGGGATGTGCTTCAGCTGGGTTCCATGGGAATTGAAAAGGCATCTCCCCTCCATGATGCTTGCTATTACCTAGCCAAAGGAATACCAGTGAGCAAGCCCCTTCTCCCTGGGAAATATTCAAAGGAACACCCTTCCCTGGCAAAATCTCAGCACCAAACATCCCATCCAGAGGCTGAGAACCCCTCTCCTCCTCTACCTTCCAATTTCCCCCATCTTGTCTTCATCTCAGAGCCTGATTTAATTTTCCTTTTATAATTAGCTATCACAATTTTTTCCCGGAAGCTCTTTGATGAGCCCCAGGTAATTGTTTGGTTCTGCCCAGACCCCCCTCCCTATTTTCCTTAATACTTCTAAGTGTCAAAGCCTGGTATTTCCATAATTTCCATTCACAAGGTGCAGGCACTAAAGCTGTCTCCTAGCTTCCACTAGCTGCCTTCAGTAAAACACAGTGTTTTTAACAAGCCATGATGGTGACCTTGTCCTACTGGCACATGAGCATCTGGGATGGCAAAGGCTGGGAAAAGATGAACAGGTGGAGGTATCACAGCTGTGGGGTGTCACATACCCCACCTCATCCTTCCCACGTGTGTGGGGTTTGATGCTATGTGGGCAGCTGCTGCCAGATTTACTGATGGGGTGACAATCCCAGGGATGCTGAATTCTCCTGTCATGCTCTCTGAGGTGGTTAGGGTTTAGGAAGGGGTCTGGGTTCCCCCAAAATCTCCAGTAGAGGTGGAAAGGGCTGCTGAGGTCCCTGTTCCTAAGAGGTCTGGTGACTAGAGATCTTCATCTGAACATTTTCCTTCTAAGCTGTTTGGTTTTGTGGGCTGCTTGACCCAGAGCACGCTAGAAAACACCCCAGCTACCACCTCCCACCCCTCCCTGCCTCTCTTATCTCAGATTTTTTGCTAAATAAACACTTTTGAGGAAGGATTTCTGCTCCCCATCTCTTTCCTCAAGGTGCATGGAGCTCCAGCAAGTCACCATTGGTAAGATGAGATTTGGAGACCATTGCCTGTGTGTGGTGGTGAGGACCATTGCTAGAGAAATTATCCAGGAGTGTTAACTGGCACCTGGGATGTTCCTTTGGCCCAGCCAGAACTCTCTCTCTCTTGTTGGAAGAGATCACAAATCTCATACACTTTGGGGAAATGGAATGCTTGTAGCTACTACAAGTGTAGGAAAGTTCTTTGGTAATGGCTGCTCTGAAAAAACAGTTTGGTAGTGGTGAGAGATTTACTCTCTCCTTCCCTTCCACTCATGAGAGGCATAACAGGTGGGAGAAATTGATTCAGCTCTCTGTCCTTCATCTCCAGGGCAACTCCCTCCTCTTCCCCTCACTCATCTGGGAAGAATGTCCCACTTGAGATCATGCAGGGCTGAAGGCTGGGGATGCAGCTGGAGGGATGTCTTGGCAGTGGAAGTGCTCACTGGGGTCCTGGCTCTCCTTCTGAAGTGCAAATATCCTCCCTGGTGGAAGGCAAAAGCCTTTCCCTGCCCACCTGGCATCATGGGATGTGTGGCAATGTCCCAAGGGAAAGCTGTTCTGTTTGCATTAGCTGGAGCACATGGCTGGCTGCTGTAATTGCTCTTTCTTGGCCTGGCTGCCCGGGATTTGAGCATTGATTGTAGAGTCAATACTGATGCATTTGGGCCATGCCAAGCTTCTGGCAGTGGAAGTGGGTCCCGGGGGATGGCTGCCCCCACCAACAGCCAGCATGGGAAAGACTGGGCTTTGGCTCTCCATCTCATGGCTAGCAGGGGAGGTGACCCCAGAGCCCTGCCCACACCATGCTGGAGCCAGGGCTGTGGGGGAGCAGGATGGATGAGCTGCAGAGGGAATAAAGCATCTCCTGGGTCACACAACCCCCTGTGGTCCCCACCACTGGAGCTCTGTGCCCACTGTCGTGTTCCTGGAGCTCCAGTAAGGAAACGTTTCCTAGTGAAGCTCTTGAACCATTTCCCTGATGGCTTCATTGGTTTTGGCTGAATCCACATTAGTCAGCAGAAATCACCAAAAACATGGGTTCCTAAAGTGCATTGTTTATTTTCCTCTTTTTTTTTTTTTTTTTTTTTTTTTTTTTTTTTTTTTTTTTTTTTTTTTTGGTTGATGAGCCCTCTAATCCCTATGGGGGTTTGTAGCCTCGCTTGGTTGGTCACCACAGTCAGGAATAGGTCCTGTTGATGGAGCACATCCATGTCCCTGCTAAATAACACGGGGGACAAGCAGGGAGCTTCACCCGAGGCGATTTTGGCTGCTCCCACTGCAGACGGCTCAGCGTCCCTGCAGAGAGAGTGTGGCTGGTAATTAAAATGCAGATTGATTTGATTCGATCTGGTTGTTGTCCCTTGGGGAAGCGAGGGACACGTTTGTCATGGGGGATCAGGGTCCTACCTGGTCCTGCCCGGCTCTGCCAGTCCCTGCCCGTGGCCACAGCCCCTCATGTAATGCGTGTGGCTTCTGCTTGTGGAGAGACTTAAAAGAAAATCCCTCTGCAAAGCATCAGCATTAAACTTGTCTTTAATTACGCAGTTAATTTATTATACAGCACTAGTAACAATGTAAACCAGGCAAACGGCTGCGAGATAGCACGCCGAGAATTGCCTCATTTGGTAAATAATTTTTACTTAAGTAATTATTTCCTGCGAGGGGGAGGATGCTGGGAGCACCCTGGGGGCTTTCCTGTCCGCAGGAGGGATGAGCTGGTGGTGTAATTCCTCATTAATTACTCCGTGCTGTCTTTGCCTCCTCCCCACATGTGCCTGACGTGCACCCCGGGTCAACCACGGGATGGCAAAGGATGCTCTCAGTGCTGCCCATGGAAGGCACTGGCAGCACTCCTGGGCAGAGGTTAGCTGGTTCTCTTTCGGGTTGTTCCGTTTTTTATTCTCTTCCTCTCCAATTTTAACCCATCTGCTTGTCATGTTACTAAGGCAGCACCCCCTTTCTCTAGCCTTGCTTAATGAGGACTAATTGCAGTGGAACAGTGATTAACGTGCAGGGTGGTGGCAGCGGGCGATGGCTGAGCTGGAGGTGGGCGGTGCTCCAGCATCCCTGGTACCTGACGCTTGTGGCACTGCTGCCCGCATCCTGAAGTCCTCCAGCTGCCTCGCTCTCGGTAGGAACCATGGTTTAGATGGAGCTGCTTCATTTACGTTTTCTCCCCTCGTCCTCCTCTCCAGCTCATCCTGCTTTGCTGTCCTCCCCTGGCTCCGTCCCCGTTCCCCTCACCCCTCTCCGGCTGCGCCCACACCGGCTCTTCCCCGCTCCGACCTTTTGTTTTCCCCGGGGCTTCATTTAAAAGCGCTATTGATGCCATTAGGCGTTAATATGAAGAGAGTCTCTCTCCGGCTGCCCTCTGCAGATGGGCATCTCGGCTCAATCCACGTCCTGTTCTCCACTGGGGAATAACAATGAACTCGGGCGCCACAGAGAGACAGAGAAAGAGCCACTCTGTGCTCCGGGAGACAGCCCTGTCCCCGGGGCCAAAATAACTCCACTTGTTTTATTTATCAACTCCGGGGGGACGGGGTGTGAGTGGCATACAGATGTTGCCACAGCTGGCTCCGCCAGCCCGACGTGCCTGGGACCAGTTCCACAGCACAGACCCATGTGGAGCAGGGGGATGCTCTGCAGTGCCTGTGCCTCAGCATCCCCTTCAGAGCTCGCGTTTTAAGATAAAACCAAAATCTGGGCTATGGACATTTCTATGGCCGTGCCCCAAGGAGTTTCCAGCTGCCAGTATCTGACCTGCCATGAATTTCTCAGACCCTTACCTGGTTTGGTACCCCAGAGAAGCTCATACAGAGCCTGGGGCAGCTCAGCTTCTACTCATCAGCTCTAGAGTTTGGGACAGGGAAGGAGAGTCCTTCATCGTGTGTGCGCACACACAGAATTAAATGACGGGTGATAGAAGCTGAGCTGATTTTCTCCTCCCCACACTAATGCAAGCTCCCTGCCTCCCTCCCTCCCTCTCCTCACTCTCTGCTCTCCCACGAGTGAATTGGATTAGTCACCTTCTTAATTAACTGTGCTGGTGTGAGCTCTACTAGGTATTAAATGTTTGTCACAATCCAATTTTAAAAATTCATCCAGCAGGACAGGGTTTGGGAGGCATTGGTTGGTTGCAGCTCTCACAATGGGGGCTTGGAGATGTGAAGCTGAGTGGGACAGGGGGGCACTGGAGGGTGTAACTCCACTCCCACCCTCAGTTTCTGGATAGCCCAGAGGCTTGTTTTGCCTTTGGGAAAGGTCAACCCAGCCCTCTCAGCAAGAGATAGACACAAAGCTGACTCTCCAAAGCAGCCCCAAACTCCCCCTGAGCCAGTGCTGGTTGGAAATCAGAATGGAGCTGGGTGTAAATCCATGCTGGAGCTGTGGTCCATGGGCTCTGACTGGCAGCAGGGTGCCTGGCAGCATCAGTGAAGCTGAGCTGGGTAAGCCCAGGCTTTTGGGGGGCATGAGGGTGGGTGATGTGCAGGTCAGATGCTGTTGGGGGGAGATGGCATCAGTATCCTCATTTCTTTGGAATGAACGCCTACACTGGCAATGAATGAGGTTTAGCTTCTGCTTTAAAACCAGCCCAGCTCCTGAGGATGGGCACAGATCATCCTCCTGCAGCCCCCACCATGGCCCAGGCCCCTCTCTAGGGCATGTGCCCCCACAGGAGATGTCCTAGGCTCCCCAACACATCGTGTGCCTTCATCACTTCTTAGCTCTTTTATCTTTTCCTCTGTCTCCTAGGCAGTTTCTAATCCATAACAAACTTTCACCTCTCATCTTAGTTCCCTTAATAGCCTCTGCAGAAGGATTTTATTAAAGCTTGGTGGAAACTCTGAATTAATTACAGCTTCTTATGCTCCAACACACATGCCTTGCTGGTTCCCTTGGGTCAGGGCTCTGGTAGTTTATATAGGCCCTACAGAGCACTTGGGCTTGTTTCTTCCTAGCCCAGGTTATTATTTACAATTTTTATGTCTTTGTTAATTTTCTCATTAATTATTTATTATTCTAATAGAATTTGTTTTCTCCCTGCACTAAATGGTGAGGCTTACTGGGCTGGGATGCTTCCCAGCAGTGCCCTGATGTGTTTTGTCATAGTGGAGATGAGCCACTCACTGGACAGGTGGGCAAAGCATCATTTTGCACAGTAAATTCTTTGTTGTTCAGCATTTTTGGTCTAAAAAAAGCCTCTTGAGTGAACCCTGTAGGTACCTAGGGAGTTTCAGCATGGGCCACACACCTCATTCATGAAGTCCTGATGCTTTCCAGGGGGGGAGACCACTATGGGGAGCATCACATTTGCAGCAGTGGCAAAATGTCTAATCCCTTTAAATTTCTCTTAATCAATTGTGGCTTTGCAGCTAAATCACTCTCTGCAGTGACACATGAGCTTCCTCATCACCAGTGTTTTTGACAGCCTCCAGGCAGCACAGCAAGGCTGCTCCTCACCTGCTGTCCCTTCCAGGGGCTCTGGCAGGGCCCAAGCATCCTTTATTTCCAGCCTGAAATGGGATTGTTTGGAGAGGCCCAGGCAGGAGAAGCAGGATGGAATGCATCACCTGCACAGACAGGGGTGCAGGGGCTGATGCACTGGGGCATGTGCCTCTGGAAGCAGCTGGAAGGGGTTTGTCTTCCATGGGTGCAACATGGAAGGGCCAGGGGAATTTACAGGTTCCTCATATCGTGCATCTCCTTCAGGTGTCCCATCTTACATCCAGTCCTGCCTCCACTCTGAGGGGGTCCCCAAAGCACATCCTCTTCACCAGGATGGAGGGCTGGGGGGATAACAGGGGTTTGGAGGTTATTGGTTCCCAGAACAAAGAATGTGCTACTCTGCTATTCTTTCCAACAATCAATGGAAATGTGTTTATCAGGAAACTTGACCTGGACAAGTGTTTTACTGATGTAAACAAAGCTGGGGAGAGGGATGGGGGGAGAGCAGACAAGGAGGCTTGAGAGAGAAGAGACAATAATGGAAAGCACTCACTCAGAGCAGATGGAAAGCAGGTGAAAAGATGATGAGGAGGTGTCCTGCCTTCCCCTGCTCAGGAGAGCAGGAATAGGGGTGTGCACCCACCCTGAGATTTGCACTGCCCCCTGTTCGTGGTGGAGAGGGGCTGCAAGGTACTGGTCAGCAAAGGGACATCACTGCCTGCCCCAGTGGCATGTTCCATCCAGGCAACTCCTCAGAGAGCAGAAAGTTAGTTTCCTTAAATTAGCAAGAGTGCAGGCAGGGAAAAGAGTGAGGAGGGCAGGTTTCCATAGAAATGGGAGCTTTCAGGAGAGGTGGTAAAGGCAGAACTGGCAGTGTGAGCCCTGGCAGCAGTGGTGCTCTGCTCAGTCCCTCACTCCCAAGGGAGGGCTTCTCCCTGCAGTTTTAGTGTATTAATTAATGTAAAAATTAATCTCTTTGTGATGAAGGCGTTCTTAGTCCTGATGCTTTGGTAAAGGATTTTTTTTCTTCTTCCTCCATAGTATCATTTATGCTGTAAGATCCTCAGGAATGACAAGAAGCAAATGCCCAACCTCAAAATGTTGGGTTGGGAATGAAAGTAGGCAGTGGGCTTGGAAAAAAGAGCAGATTCAAATGTCAGGGGAGTTCATGTGATGAGGATGTGGTTAACAGAGGGCAGCCAGGCCGGCAGGTTAATGTGCCTACCCTTTGCAGAATGAACCAGGGGACACTTAATGACTCTAAAGAGCAAGGGCTGGGGTTTATGTCTGTTCTTTAAAAAGCCTGTTAAATCCCAGGCAATCTCTCACTCATCCGTATCCCAGCCTCAGTCCATGTTTCCTCCTGGCTAGGAGTAGAGCTGCCTTTCAGTCCAGCCCTTGTATACCCCATTCATATCCCAGTGTAACTGCAGGAGAAATCCTCATGAGGGATCCCATGAGGGCAGAGAAAGATCCAGCTGGGAAAAGCAGATTTCCAACACCACCAGGACATTGCACACATGGGCACTGCACAAGCAGCACCACGAGCATCCAGGACCATAACTGGGGAAAGTGCATGCCTCCAGTCAGCTGGGACACAACTGCTCCTCCTCTGCCCAAGGCTGGGCAAAGCAGAGCAGAGGTGGAGCTGGTCATGCCACAGGGAAGAATAAAGCATTGTTTTGGATTTACACCCAGCTGCAGAAGAGATGTGTGCGCCGTCGCTGCATCCCACACATCTGTGTGCCACTGGCAGCTCACTCCCACCCAACCTGTACAGCCTGGCTGGGTGGGGAGGGGAGATTTTGGGAGCTCAGGCAGAGGCCCATGGATGAGGATCCTTGCATTTGCAGGCTCCGTCCCCTGCTCCAGTGATGTACTCTTCTCCCACATCCAGCAGGATTTGAGCCAGGGTGATGATGCCACCACCATGTGAAGTCACATCAATCACACTGCAAAGCGTCCCTGCCCAAGCTGGTCCTTACCCCACAGTGCTGATTTGAAGCCATCCAGCCCTGAGTGGAACCCCAAGTATCCCCATCCTGGGGAAGGATGCCACCCACACCCCAGTAGGAGAGAAGGAGCCCCCCAAACTCACACAGTGTCAGCACATGCATCATTCCTCTGCTGTGGCACTCACAGCCCGTGTCAGCCTGGCCCTGATGGCTTCTTAATAAAGCCACTGCTTGGCAAGAGGCCACCAGGCATGGTGGGTTGGCACTGGTAGCTTTTATTTCCAAGCCTCCAGGAGTTTGGGTCCCACAGAGCCTGGTGCAGGCAGACCTCTCACTGAATTTTGGCATGTGGCCTGCCACACCAAGCCTCCATCAGCTGGAAAAGGCAGGAGGGAAACCAGGTTGGCTCCTGGAGGAGGATGGAGCTGGAGCAGGCAGCAGAAGTCTCTGTGAGAGTCTGCACTGTTCCTGCTTCTGCCAGGGAGGATGCATGTGGGACACCTGCAGAGCTGGCCCAGGGGTGCTGCTGAGTTTCAGCCAACCATGGGCTCCCTTCCTCCTAAAATAAGTGTATTTGGGGAATGCCACACCACAGAGAACAGCAGGCTTCATCATTTACCTGTTCAATGCCAACGCTGGGGTCATATTAAACAGGACTCCAACAGACTTAAATCTCTGGAGTACAAATTGACCCCAAGCTGTGTATGCTTTCTTCAAAATTGTTTTTGCTTTCAAGTACTTTTTGCCCATGAATGTGTACACCTCTCTACCCAAATGGGGGGAAAATATCAGCTTCTTTTTTTAAGGGAAAGGCACTGGCTGCAGCCATATCAGTTGGTCTCTGTACCCAGGCTCAATAACATCCTGCCCATAGCCAAAAATCACCCTCCCGGCAGGAATCTGCCTTCCCAGCCCTAGGCAACCTTAGTACTTGCCTCTCATCTCGATGCACCAGGGTCTTTTATTCCCACTAAGCTTTTATCCTCTCTTGTTATCTCCTTTGGTGTCTAATCCTCTCTCAGATCCCATTAAGCTGCTGACGTGGTGGTGTCCAGACCCTGACAGCCATCCAGGGATGGGTCCTGCATCCAAGGGTGGGATGTTTTGGGATGCTATGGACTATAACCTATAATTCAGGAGGGACCATCAGTCATCTTTATTAGGCTAAAAATTAAATTGGGGTGAAAAATCAGGGTTTTGGGGGTATTTCCTCCTGAATCCTGCAGACAGCTACAGAAATACGTTTGCTACTACTTGACCCTGATAAAAGTACTCACTCCAAATGTGAGGCACCAGTGCAGTTAATTGCTGGTTTGGGTTCCATACTGAGGGCTCAGTGAGCGACACCCCAATAACATGACCAGGGAAAGGGAGCTTCTTGCCTTGTTGCATCTCCTCCAGGGCTTTGCAGAGGGGCAAGCTCTCGGCTCATTGGTCCCCCTTGGAGCTGTGGCTGCCCCAGCCCTGGGTTCAGCATGGCAGTGGCACAGCAAACTCATGACTCTTGTGGGTACCAGCCTTCCCTGACCATCATCCACAGGAAGCTGCATCCTTTCTTCTCCTTTCCTTTTCCCCTTCGCGGTCACTTGGAAATAAATTATTTAATGCAAGGATGGAGTAAAACAACTCAGAATCATTCACGGATGATTTGTAGTGTATTTGATATGAAAAGTGTCCCACAGCGTCCCATGCCCACGGCTGCAAGTGCCTCCCCATCACAGGCAGCAGCGTTTGTCGCCCCTCGTTACTTGGCAATTACCCGTTAATTACTGTATTTACATTCCCCGGCCTTCCTCCCTGCACCCCGCAGCCTCATCCCTGTTAGGATCATTTTGAGATTATCTGTAATGACGGCGGTGCAGCTGAATGCCAACATCCCCATTTCTCTGTAATTTGCACCGCGGCAGAGCAGCCGGAGCTCAAGCCAATCTGACCTTGAGCCTGTGGGGTTTGTGACTCGGTAATTATCCTCCGGACTCATCAGGATGACGGGGGTGAGAGGAGATGTCCCCTGGGATGGTCAGGCGAGACACAGAGCTGCGGTGGCCCCAGAAAGGCTCAGTGAGGTTGTCCCATTCCAGGCAAAGCGTGCAGGCAGGGCAGGGTTGCTGTAGGGTTTGGGAAGGCGTTGGCTTGGGCAGCAAGATGCTTTCTGTGCCTTTTCAGTAGCAAAAAGCAAGAGACAGCTCTCAGCATAGAAAATTAATTGAAAAGACCATTGAAAGTGTTTCTCAGGGCGTGAGATGCTGTTCCTGGTGGTCGAGGTCCCTCTGTAAGAGATGGATCCATCAGGACAGAATGTGGAGGGAGGTGAGAAGAAACAGAGGGAATGATGAAATTCTCACAATTATGATTTCCAGGAGGAATTAACAGAGATACAAATTCAGTCCAGCTGCCGAACCCCCAAAAGGTGCCTGCAGGATGTTCTAGATGTTCCCCTTTCCCAAAACCCTTCCAGGGGTGCAAATGGCTCTATTCCATTTGGAAGGGATGCAGGACGTGTCCATGGGACCCTCCACCTTTTTATGCCACTCTACTGCTCCAGAGGGAAGAGTCAGAGGATTTTTATACTAAAAAAAATGGGGGGGTTTTGAGGCTGAAGGTGTGCTTTACCAAGCATGAGGACTCAACTGGGAGCCTGGGGTTGGGATTAGGGAGTTAGGGAGAAAATGAACCCCTAAAATTTCCCTTATTTGACCCCAACAGTGAGAGAGGTTTGGATTTGCTCAGATAGCACAGATGCAGGTTTTTGGCTGAGTTGGCAGCACGTGGCTGGCAGAGGGCCAGTCCCCAAAGCATCAGCCTGGGGTTTTAGCCTTTCCCTGGGGTGAGCACAGCCAGCATCAGTGCTAAAAAAAATTATGTGTCAGAGGCATGAATCAGCAAGAGGAAAATTCCCACCATTTGGGGAAGGAAAGGAGGCAGAAAAATTAGAGTCTGGACTCTGTGAGGCAACTCTGTGGGATGAAGTGGGAGAGTGGGAATAGGGAGGGCAAGGAAAGGCACGGAGCTGTGGTGCCAAAGCAGCCAGCAGGGCATAGCAATGGCACAATGCATTTAGGATGGTCAGCTGATGATCCTCCAGGTTTGAATTGCAGCTGCTAGGAAGCTTGGGAAAGCTGCCCTAGGTACCAATCTCAGAACATCTGTGAAATGCAAGCTTTGTCTCCAAACCCAGTGTCCTCTGCAGGGTGGTCAGGTCTGAAGCATCCCAGGGGAGAGGATGCACAAGGTTGGGTATTTTTCAGCTGTAGGTTTCTTGATGCCTATGCACAGGGCAAAGCCTAATCCCAAAAATTGGACAAAAAGTGCATCAGGGAGGGGATGCATCTACAGGGTGGGATGCTGAGTTCCTGCACGTGATGCTCCTTTGCCAAAAGGTCTTCTACTTCATCTATCTGTGTGGGGAAGCTAGGTAGACCTGAGGATGGTTTAGGAGAGAGGTGTAATGGCTTGAAAGCAAAACCAGTGAGAGACTCCAAGACAGAAATACAATTTAATAGGAAAAAAAAGGAAAAATACATGCAATAATACCAATGAAAACCACTGACAGAGTGAGAATACAACCTGACACCCTGCTAGTTAGGGTGGTGGTCACAGTCCAGATGAAGTGCTCTTGTTGAAGTAGTGAGCCTGTAGAAAGGTCCAGTAACTCTTGTCTTTGGAAACCAGTGGGTAAGAGCTTCCTTGGTGCTCCAAATCTCAGGTTTTATCCAGGAAGGAAATGTTTAGCTCCTCCCCCTGGGTGGAGCATCTCCCAATGGGATTATGTAATTTTATCAGTGATGAAGTGGGACTCCATGGCCCATTAACAGGAGATCTCTTCCTGGAGGAAGGATGGGCTGTGGAAAAGATAAAGAACACTGCCCCACCTGGTTTTTAACAGATGGACCATTAACAAAGGATATCTCCCCCAGAGATAAGGATCACTGCCCCACCTGGTTTCAGCAGATGGTGATAGAACACATATTTTTGGGCACATCTTTACATTGTAACCTAGGACAAGAAGGCAGAGAGATGAGGAAGCATCAGCTCGCAGGTAATGCGTGGTGGAGGCCATAAGCAAAATTGATATATGGACTGAAGAGACAGAGGAATGGGGGGGGGGGCAAAGGTTAAGACTATAAATAGGTAAGTCTCTAACCAGGAGCACAAGGTAGAGGCTGAGTAGGAGAGACAATGAATAAAGCAGTGAGTGGCTGGAGGGCTGGATAAATGTGCAAGGGGTGGAGGACTCAAAAGAAAAGCCAGGTGGATAAATAAGAAGCAGAATGAGAGCACCAGCAGGGAGCTGAAGTGCTCGGGTGGGGCCCATCATGCTGAGCCACTCGGTATCTCTGGAGGGCAAAGAAATACAATCAAACCCCAGCATGTCCCAAACAGAACCCATCTCTGTTCCCCACCAAGCACTGCGACACTTTATACGGCCTTCTCTTTTCCTAGCTATCTGCTCAGACATTAATTTTATGGCCCGAGTGGCAGGAGCTATTTGAAACAAAGCGAGAGGCACCACGGTGCTAATTCTTGGCTGCAGCCAGACAGCAACCCAGGCTCCCCATGCTCCCTACCCTGGCAGGCTGCACTAATGGGCCCCTGGCAGGCTGCACTACTGACTGCATCACCTGGCATCCTGAAAATATGCTCCAAAATGCGTATGCGAGCATGCATAGCATGTACACTGCTCCTATTAGCACTCATAATGGGGGGTTCTGCTTGTTTTAGGGTGGAGAAAATGCAGGGATATCCTGGTGTTAGAAAGCTAGAAAGAAGCAGAGTGAAAAAGCAGAAAAACTCCCTCGGGTATAGAGGCATTTTTGACATCTCAGGGAGGAGCAAATCTCCACTGCCACAGCTTCCCAACGGCCAGCTTTGCTCTTGGCTTACTCCCCACTCTCCCTGCCACTGGCTAGGGGATTAAATGCACTTTTTACAGCATGTCTGGGGTGGAAAAGAAAACCCACTTCAATGACTCTCTGCTCTCCCCCACAGCCACAGGTTCAGATGTTGGTGGGGATCAGGGACCATCACCTCATTCTGGGGACAGGACCCTGCAGGGCCACCCATGCCCCAAGGCAGCTGGCCACAGCCATGCTCCCCTTACCATTGGAGACAAGCTTTTACAACTACTTGGACAAAGAGCAGTTTTTACAAGAACTTTTTACAACTTCTAAAACCACTGAGTTGCAGTTCTGGCATCTCAAAATAGGCTGCCATTAAAGTGTCAGGGTGGCAGGTCCCATTGGTTGTCAATTATTCTTCTTTATTATATCAAAGGCACACAAAGAAAGCCAAAAAAATAAAATAATCTGTGTGATACACTCCTCTGAGATTTAGTAACTATACTGTCCTTCATAACATGCTGGGTTTGTGTCCAAGAAGTGTTGGTGATATGAATTGTGAGAAATGGATTTGTAAAGGATTTTTAAAAGCTCTGTTTTCAGGGAATACAGGAATGGTATAATTGTACTAAAAACTTGAACTCTTGTACGTAGGATGATGGGGAGTAACATTTAGTCATGGATTTTTTTTGGTATTCAAACTTAGTACAAAATTTTATTGTAAAAGAACTAAGAATTTTTAAATTTTGAGGTTTAAAGGGTGTTTTAAGAAGATGAGGGGATTAATGATGCTAATTGGTTATGGGATTTGTTTTGTTGGCAACTTTATCTTAATAATTGTTATGATTAGGTATTGGCTATTTTTTGGTTGGTACTGGTACACTGATTAAACAAGTTGTAAAGGACTTGTTTGGGTTTGAATTAGTTAAGTATATGGTGTTTGAGCTTGTTGACTTGGCTAAAGTAATTTAAACATTTGTTTTTGGTTGCTTTACAGGCATATTTGTACTGTAAAAGCAAGCAAACAAAATTAATAAATACAAATATAATGTTTGATTTAACTTTATGTTTCTGTGTAGCTACTTTTGCAAAAGGTTTTTTTAATGTGTTTTAAATTTTAAGTAAATTTTTTGGTACTTTTGGCGCTTTTAAAAAATTTGTTTAAGGATTATTGATTTGTCTATACTTTATTTTGCAAATTTGCATATTTTGGGGTGGCTTTTAATACAACAGACATTACACTTTTGCTAAAAGAGTTTTATGATACTAATGATTTTTATAGTTTTGACAGTGACATAAAATTTAAGGTTTGTAGGTTTTGCAAGTTGGGTAGGGGACATTGGGTATGAACTGTAGGGTTTTTTGTGTGATTTATATTTGTGTGCATGTTTTTTGCTTGTGGAATTGTCAGTGTGCTTTCGTGTGTAATACAGCTTTAAGTTTTTTGCTGGAATTCACTTAAGTTTCGCTTTGCGAACTTTTTGCTTCAGGTTATTAAATAAAATGGACTTGTAATTTGTTCTGGTTTAGGGTTTTTAATTATAACTGGAGGATTTTTTTTAGTTTTGTTTGTGCGTTATTTGAAAAATGTTTAAAAAATTGGTGGATTGGGTTTTGAGCAATTTCAAAAATTAAACGTATCAAGCTTTAACTTAATTTGAGGCATTGCTTGGGCTGTTTTTTTCTTTTGTAGGTCTAAAATGTGTTTTAGAGTGTGATGTGTTTCTTTAATAATTGTTTGACTTGTGGGAGAGTAGGGAATTTTAAAAGTGTGACAAATACTTCAGTAAATTAAAACTGTGGCTAAATTTTGAGTTGTGTATGTAGGGCTTATATATTTATTTATTTAATGTGGTACACTTAATGAAGTAAAAGTTTGCAGAAAATATGATTGGTTGGTTTTATTTTGTGTGAACAAAGGCAAAAACTGAACTTGAAAAAGTGTCTACTGACATATGAATATTTTTAAATTTTTTTAAAAATGGGTATTCAGTAATATTTGTTTGTTACAGTTGCAGGTTTTGTAATTTTTGTGGGTTGACAACTCTTATAGAAACAGGAGGTCGTACAAGTTGACAGTTAGGGTAAGTGCTAATAATGGCTTTTGCTTGATTTTTAGAGATGGGAAACATTTGTACAGGTGTTTGTGCATTTTGATGGAAAAAGGCATGACTTAGTTTTGCTTGTTTAAAAATGTGTGGCAAAGTGTTTGAAACAACTATTGTTTGGTTTTGCTTTTTTTTTTTTTTTTGCTAGTAATTTCAGAGGAATGAGCTCTGATACAAGAGACAAAATATTGGTTAGTTTTGTGTTGTAAAAATGTATAAAGACAGGAAAGTTAACGATATAGACTATTATTTGTAGTATTTTTAAAAATTTATTTAATTTTTTTTAACAACATAAGGTGAATTTGTAATTAAAAGGTTTTGAAAAGAGTTGGAATGCTGTAACAACTGTGGTTAATTTAACAATTTGAGGAGAGCTGTTTGAACATTTGACTTTTATGTTTTGATCATTTGATTTTGCTATACTATTACTGATTTGTGTGGTTTTTTTGGATTTATTAGTGAAGAGAGTTATAGCATTTAAAGGCTCTTTACTTAGCATGGGTTTTTCTTTAAAACTTAACTTTGCTTGCAATAATTTGTGGCTTGGGTAATGAATAGAACAAACACTTGAATAATTTAACAATGTAATTTGCAAGTAGTTTGAATTTTGCCAAGTTCAATTAAGGTAATTTTCCAACAGTGAATGTTGTCAGCAGTCCTACCCCAAGACCTGAAACTCTCTATCCAGCTCATAAGCGACCACGGGGACATTGCAGCAGTGTCACTAGCAGAACTTCAGTGAAGGATGCACCCTCTTGCCCCAACCATTTTGGGATCTTTCTCCTTCACTGCTCCAGCCTAGGATGCCTCTTGTTCAATCCCAAGAAAGGGAGGACCTTGGAGCACAGGGTTGAGTGTTGATAGGACCCAGTAATTCCTATGCAGTCATTAAGAAAATAATTGAGAAAATGGGAACAACAACAACACCAACAAAAAGTAGACGAAACATTTGAAGCCTTTCTCTTATTTGGACTTTTCCTGGGGAAAATAGGGAAAAAGGGTGCTGGTCCAGGGTACCAAACACAGGGTTTACTCACTGTTTCCCTCTCTGTGTTCACCAGTGACACTGCTGGGGATGTTTTCTTTGGAAACAATCTAGGATGGGATTTTGCTGCATGGAAGATCATCTCCTATTTGCTCTCAGTACTGGAACAAGCTCTTGCTAGGATGGTTTTATCTGGCTGACACTTGAGGTTTGGGACTTTGGGTTTTCCCTTGGCTCTCTTGACCTCAAGGGTCTGCTGGGCTTGCTAAAAACAAGAGAGAAATGTTAAAAAGTCACATTAGATGACTCCAGTCTTTTTTAAAAAAGGGCTCTGTTCAAGAGGCGAAGGACTGCATGCCTCACTGAGGTTGTTTTAATCAATCTGTATCAGCATCCCCTTTATCCCTTATGACTCTTACACCTGGTCCTGCAAAGTCTCTGTGGAGTGACCATGGTCAGGCTTCCTTTCTTGACCCTTCCCAGGTCCCCATCACCTGCTTCATCCTCAGGCTGGGGTGACTTAGTGCTGTGCTTGCTCTGGGGCGTTTGGGGTTTATTGCTATTTTTATTTTGCCCCTGAATTGGAAAGGAGAAGGGATGTTTTGGGACTTATTTTCCATTCAGTTTAATTCATTTTTAATCAGCTGACAGCAGTGATTTGATACAGACAATCTTCCCCAACTGAGGTTAATGAGGACGGAGCGAGCCTTTCACTTGCCATTATTTAGAGAGACATTTTATAGAAATACTGTTAGAGAGGTTATTTAACCATATATTTGTTTTCATTGTGTACACAGCTTTTTCATGGGCTTCCCAGTATTTAATGCTGAGAGATTTTATTTATTTTTGTCATTTGGAGGAAATTCAGGCCTGCCAAAGTGCCTGGGATGGATAGCCCAGGAGGCTGCAGTAATCTGTTCAGACCATCTGGGCCCCAGCTCCCAGAGCAGACTTGATGGGGGCTGGAAAGCTTTAGCAAGCCTCAGCCACATCAGCATGGGATATTTTGATGGATGGTGATAGAGAGAGACCCTGATGGGGATGTTCTGGCTCCTATCAGTCCCTGCAATGCAACACTGATCCCAGTGCAGCAGCTCCTTGAAGAGAGCAAGACTTAGTCCCTGGTGGGGGACATTAAGGTTGCAGGTTGGAGCAAAATTTGATCAGAAGATGGTGCCAACCCCACAAAAGGCAAAATTTAAACCATGAAGCAGCTGAATGGTCCAGCAGCCAGACTCCGGAGCAAAACTTTCCAGCCAGTGGGGACCAGTGAGTATCCATCCCACCTCCAAAAACAAACACTCCCCCAGGGACAGAAGGGAGCGAGGCCAGCCCCTTACACAGGCACTGAGCAAACATGAATTTACTCTTACAGTTACAGCTGTACACGGGCATTCTCAGGCCAGGCACATGTAGAAAACCACTTGTCAGCAAAGCCCCTGGGGCTGATGCTTTGCAAGGGAAGAGCAGCAGCTCTTGACACTTCAGAGATGTCCCCAGCGTGGGCAGCACCTGCGTGGGGGCCGCGCTTGTTTTTGTCTTCTTGCAAGGAGTAAAGCTCTGTCTGGAGACAGTAAATTATCCCCTCAGCTGCTGTATCACTTATGTAATTGAGCTGCAGTTAAAGACTCCCCGGGGCACTCCCTTCTTAGCCCGGCTCTTTGTGGCAGTCCTGCTCCTGACCGCAGCCCTGCACATCCCCTGGCTGCTGTCTGGGATTGTAATGGATGGGTGGAAAAAGCTTTTCTGCCTGGTCCAGGTCCCAGCCAGGAGGTGATGGATTATTTACAGCCTGCTCTTAGGGAATGTGGGCTAACGAGCATCAGGATCAGCCCCTCATAAAGGGGCTCTGCAAAAGATGGTGCTACCACAATTCAATGCCAGAATTATTTACTGACCTTGCCAAAAATTTCCATCTCATTGAAGCTTGTAAAAACCTCTGTTCTCTACTGCCCATCGTAACTGTGTTTTACAGCAGGGCAACCTGTGTTTTCTTTTAATTTATAGATCTTCCCAGATGTTCTGGCTCCACCTGTGCAGTGAGCAGCCTGGGCAGCGCAAACCTGCCAGCCAGGGTTTACTGAGGGTGTTATTTTAATCCCAAAGTTGTTTTCCACCATGCTGTCTGCTTCCTGCCAGCTCCTTGCTCCTTTTGTTCAGTATGAAACCCAAAGTGCATGTGTCAGGTCATGGTAGAGAAGCAGCTTCTCCATCTGTTCTCTCAGGAAATCCCAGTCTACGCTTTTTAAGATGAAAACTGTGGGTATGGATTAAACCCAAAAGCCATAAGACCCAGTCTCCATCCTCATGCTGCTTCCCGATTTTTCAGTCACATATTTTCCCTTGATCCCAAAAGAGCTTTCATTTCCTGCTGTCCTGTGCTATATTCAGCCTTTCCCAGGCTATCACTGAGGCGTGGAAAGGCCATGGCAGGGTGTTTAAATGCTCTTCCCAAATCCCCGTGGGAATGGCAGAGCAATAGTGCCCTGCATCCCTCAAGGAGGGCACTGCCCCATGGCTTGCAGCAAGCTCATCTCCGTTAGGTGCCCTTACAGGCAGTGAAGCAAAGAAATCACAGGAAAGTGATGCTAGGTGCTTCATCTCCCTTTCTTCGTTTGCCTTTAACCAAGACACAATTAGGAAAAATTCCCCTAGATTTTCAGGGGTGGCACAGTGTGGAGCTGGGAGTTGTTAAGTGCCCCTGCATGGCAACTTGCTCTGCTCCCTTCATTAGCTTTGAAACAGCTTTCCCATTCCAGTGGTGTCTGTGGGGCAGCTGCAGAGCATGGGGGTCACCCAGCCTGAGCTTCCTGGCTGTGACTCTACCTACGCTTCCCTGTATTTATTTATAGCTGCTATTTTTCCCTCTGAGTCGTACTCCCTCTTAGTATTGCTAAGCCAAACAAGCACAAAATCTGATAAGCTCGAGGTAGCATTTCCCCCGAGGGATACATTATTTATGAAGCTTATCGATTGTGGGAAATAACCCAGGGCCATTCCGACATGACCCACATCCCCTCTTACACCAGAGCTGTTAATTACCTGCAAGTGCTACCTGCTTCTCTGCCCACAGGGGCTAGGGGTGTGAGGAATATCGCACCCACCTCTTCGTTTCCCGGAGCCACAGGAGATGGGCATCGCTCTCACTCAAACCCCACATGCTGTATCAGTCATCCAAATTTGCCTGCCTCAGGTTCCGGCCATTGCTCCTGTGCTGCCTTTCCCTGCTGTAAAGCGCTCTTTAGCACCTTCTTTAGTATTTCCCTGCCTTGACAGTTCTTATAGGAAGCCATGAAGTCACCTCTCAATCTTTGTGATAAAGTAAGCAGACCAAGCTCTCCAAAGCTGGCGGTTTCCCATCCTTGAGAAATTTTGTGACTCTCTCTGTAACCACTCCAATCTCTCAGTGTCCTCTCAAGGAGCACAGGCACTGGATCTGCTGTCAGGGGTCTTGTCCTCTGCTAGACCAGAATACAGCATGGTACCCAACTCCTCCATGGCACCCTAAAGGTGCCACTCTGTCAAGAAGCCTTTTCCCTCCTCTTAGTGCTGATGAAAAAGCTCCCAAGGGCTGCTGAGTCCCCAGTGTGGCTTCTGGAAGATGAAAGAGGTATGAAGGGAGCAGAGGCTGGTCTGGCAGCTCTTGGCTGGCACACAGCTGAAATTATGGTGTTAGCAACACCAACGGGATCACAGAATGATTCAGGTTAGAAGAGGACCATAGACCACGACCACTGGGGTCATCGAGTCCAACCCCCCTGCTCAAGCAGGCCCTCATGGAGCATATTACTCAGGATGTGTCCTGATAGCTTTTGAATTTTTCCAGGGAAAGACAATCCACAACCTTTCTGGGATGTGATGCTTAGTGTTGCACCATGAGAATTTATGAATCTTTGTGACAAAACCACTTTTGCTAATATCACACAGATATTCTTTTAATTTAAGATGTCTAAAGGTCCCTAGAGCCATTGTCCAGTGCTAGGGATGGAAAATCAGGCAGGGTCAGGAATGCTCCTCTGCCCAGGCAGGAGATGGAGGGGCACCACTGGCCAGGGGAGGTGGTCATGCTTGGGAAGCTAAAACGGAGATGAGCTGAAGGATAACAGAAAGATAACGTCAGTAATTAGAGCTGCAATGGAGATTAGATGCTGGAATTGCAGAGGACGGGGATGGGCTGTAATTACCTGCTCAGGGCTGGTGCAGATCAGTAAAATATCACTGACCTGAGTCTCAGCTCCCACCCCAGTACCCACTGTAGCTATGATACTTCAGGGAGATGAGAATGGCTGAGAAAGGAAGCAATAACAGCAAAAAACTATAAAACCATAATGAAAAATAATTGGAGTACAACCATTGGTATGGGGATAGTTGGAATGCAGGGAAGGTGGAGGAAAGCAATGAGGAACGTGGAGCAAGGGAAGCTGGTGATAGGGCTGATGGAGATACCGACTAGTCTGGATGAAGATGCAGTTCTCAAAATCATAATGGGAATAATTATGACTGCAATGGGGTGGTAATAAAGATAATGGAATCGTAATTGAAGAGGGGATGGCTGTAAAGGAGGAGGTGCAAATAACAGCCTTGTAAAGGAGATGATAAGAAAGATAATGGATGGTAATGGAGTTGTTGTTAAAGGTAATGGAGTTATAATGAGGCGATGACTGCAGCAGGTAGAAGGGGATGGTCGGTTTAACGAGGACTATGATACAAAGACGATTCTATTTCTGATTCATCACGACAGGCTGTGCTGGAGGTGACCATGAGGCTAATAATAACTGAAGGGTCAATCCTTAGGACAAATGTAGGCATGCCATGAGCAGGCAGGACCACTGTCCCTGGAGATGCAACGTGGAGGTGCAGATCCTGGGGAGGAGGGATGCTGTGCTGCAGCATGAAGTACAAAGTCGAGGAGACAATAAAAAGCACTGTGACAAATGACCTGGGTTAGTCCTGCAATGTTTGCTTAAGGTTTGGGTTGCCCTTCAGAGTCTTGAACCGAGGAGACAGGGATGGGGTGGGGGGAAAGTAGCTACTGATGGCCTCATGCCCCAAGAAAGGGCAGCCCACCAAGAAAGATGGGGATGGAGAGCCACTGCAGCAGAGCTGATGGTGATAGGGATTACCTGATAACCAGAGGCAAGAATTAGGAAGGGCAGAGCTGGACACAAAAGTGAGCACATCATCTTGCAACAGCATGGGCACTAACTGCCACTGGGGGACAATACAGAAAGCAGCTGACCACATCATGCATTGAGGTTGTTTTAAATCCTGTGTGGTGAGACAGATCTTCAGCTCCCCTTAAAGCTCAGCTCAAGGTCCCCAACCACCCCTGCAAGAGCAGGTCACCCTCCCAAAGCTGCTTGCCATACTCCACCAGCCAAGCCCCATCCCATCCAGCACCACTCCCCCATCCATGAGCCTGGTTCTCCTGTCAGAGGAGAAAATTACATTCATTTCACTTCACTTGCCCTTGACAAACCAATGCCAGGTGTCACTTTTGAACCTCATTATCCTCCATTGATTGCTTAATAACATCACCTTGCATTGCTCCATTTTGAAGCCTTTAACTCCTGAAGCTGCCCTACTGCAGCTCCCAGCCCGCCCTGCAAAACTGGAAAAACCCTGAACACTTCCAAGGTTGGATTAGTTCTGGAAATACACCCAGGGGGGAATTCAGCAAGTCCTGCTAACACCAGCACACCTAACTCCTCTAAATGCCCTGGCAGGTCTTCTGCTCTCTGTTCAAGCTGGACTCCTGCCCCGTTTAATCATCCTGTCTTAATTAGCTGCGTGCAAAGGAAGGCTGAAGTGAAGTCCACAATGAAGCCCTTCATTTGAGCAACACACTCATGCTTTCCTCAGCTCTCCTCCTTCCTGTGCATTTACAAAAGGGTTTTTTTGCCCAGCCTTAAAACGCACAACCCACCCGAGCTCGTTCTGCACCTTCACATCTCCAACTTGTAGCTTCGTAGCCACAGCTCCGTGGTCCCTGTTGCCAGGTCTCTGGCATCAGGTCCCCTTCTCTGCAGTTCTTCTCTGTGCCTGAGGTCCATCAAACCCCTGCATCATCTTCCTCTTGTTGGGTTTTGTGATACCCCTAACACAGCCACTTTAAGTAATTGCCAATTTCCCTCTGCTCCTTAAGCCCTGGGATATCCTTCCCAGGGGTTGCTGCCTGATTCTCTGAGATTTTTGCAGCCCATTATCCTTACTCTGCTGTTTCCAGTCCCTTTCTCATGGCATTCTTGGCCCCACTATTTCACTACTTATTTCCTGAAATCACCTTCTACTTCTTTCAGCCAGTTCTGCTCTACTATCCCAAATCAAGTTCAAAATAGCAGCTATTCCAGTAGTCCTCATCACATTAGAGAGGAGATGTTGCACTAACACACCCAGGAAACTTAACAGCTCTGTCCTGCTGTATCACTCACAACAGAGTTTAAGATGCCATTTACCACCAAGCTGGAGGTCCTCTGGGTTTTAAGAGTCACATCCACACACCTCCTCTTTTTAACTCACATGAGGTCCACCCCTCCAGTCTCACCCCTTTTAAATTGCCCACACTGAAGTTTCCTGTTCCCAGCCCCTTGCTAAACTACAGGACAAACACACCCTGTTCTTGGCACGCTGCTTTCCTTCATTCCTCACTTGCTCTTCCCCAGCAACCTCTATTCATCCTACCAAATTCCTATTTAAGCCCTAGTCTGAGCAAGGTACTGCCTACATCAGCCTTTACATTTTGCCAATGCTCAGCCACTTACAGACATAAGGCTGCTATTTTGCTTTCTCTTCCATTTCTTCTGTTCTCCTGTGGAAAAGTGGCACCTCCTTACTTTGGCAGCCTGTCAGCAGGACTAGGTGCTTTTCCTTAGAAAGATGATCCCAACCTCCCTCACCAACAGGACACCCTGTAAATAGCAAGTGTCTCTGCTTCTGTTGGTCCCCAACTCATCTCTATCAGCTACCTCTCAGCACATTTGACCTAGAGCTCCTCATAAACTGTGGATTTTGCCCCTGTGTCTAGCACACAGTATTTAATTGGCCAAAAATATCATCTGCACATGTCCAGGCAGAAAGGGAGAAGAAATAGCCCTCAAATGCAAAGAAACCTGGGAAATAAATTGAAGATGTAACAGGAAAAAAAATTAAGGGTAATAAAAAACGGAAAAAGAAGAATGCTGGAGATTGCAGCAGCCTCAGAGATAACCCGGAGATATTTTTTATCACTAAAAGTCCATTTTCAGTCACAGATGGGACTTTTTTCTCTTAATCGCTTTCCCAACAGCAAACCATGAAGTCGCAATAACCTAAATCATCAAAGGACAAAGCAATTGCAAGTCCTTTCTCTCCTGGACAGTTGCCAAATCAAACTCTGCTAGATACAAGGGGAATAAAAAAATTCACTACAACAGGTCTCCCAAAGGGAAAACAGAGCAAGGGTGAAGGATAGGAGGGGAAATTGGAAGTGAAGCTCTGCTCAACTTCAGGATGAACTTGTGCTCAGAGCCCTTAATGACTAACCTGCTGTGGCTGCCCAAGGAAGTTTGTAGAAAAACCTCCCATTTTTGTCATCACCAGAGGCTCCAGCCCTGATAAATAACAAGGTGGAAACTTCGTGAGCACTGTCATGTAATAGAAATCACGGGAGGCAATGGAGCTTTGAAGAGAAACTCTAATAGCCAGCTTTCACTGATACTTGAGAGGTGTGTACCAGGAAAAATCCTCTACCACCAATACAGCGAAGGCCAGGGAGATCAGAAGGAGTTTGTACAAGGATTTCAATAGATCGGGATATTTGGTGGTTATTTTGAAAAAGAGATGCTTATACTGGCTGATGTAGGAAAAAAAAAAAAAACTGAAAAAAACTAGAGTGGAGAAAAATAATATGAAAAATCCATGGTAGTGCATGGGAAGGCACCAGGACACAGAGCTGGAAAGGATCAATGGCTTGTCCAACAGCCCTAGAATAAAACATTTAAGATGTTTGGAGACTGCTTTCTCACAGAGCTCTCCACTCAGCCAGTCTGTGAGTGCTGCAGCAATATTACCCACACTGAGAAATGCCCAGGGTTGAGGGCTCCCACCAGGCTGTGCATGAGCAGTACAATCCCTCTGAGGGACTTCCCTTTAGGGATGGCAAGGTGGAGACAAAGAACAAAAGCCTAGGCTGGGGAGAAAAAACATTATTCTGACCTGGTGCTGGTTGCCAGAGGAAGACTTGGAGCAGGATTTGTCTTCCTAGCTAAGGGAAATCCGACAGAGTAAGAACTGAACTCTCTTACTGTGCTCTGCTTCCCACTAAGGTCCCTGTCTTCTGTCTTCAGAATCTCCAGGCATCTGCCAAAGCCCTTCCAGGCTCTGTGATAAGCCAGGAATTCAAATCTGGGTGCAAGGCTTGTGTGTGAGGTGCTGTGCTGGGGCCCAGAGGCACTGGGGTGTCTGCAGCAATGGGACCAGCTCCTGTTGCTGATAGCATCATCCACATTCTCCCCCTTTGTCACAGGGACACATCCTGCTGCCATCAAGGAATTAGGCAACCTTGAAGTGTGGCAGGAGAGTAGAAAATCCAAATGTATGAAGGCATTAACATCTGGGCATAACCTCAGTGTGCTTCTGAAATAGAGTAGAAAATAGAAAGGAAGGTGAAGTCCCCATTATTCAGGAGAAGAAATAATGTTATTTTGGCTTTTGTAGATGCCTGAGTGTTGGTGTACACAGTTAAAGCTCCCTGGGAAATCATACCCTGAGGGAAAATCCTACAGGATGACATAGCAATGCAACTAATGGAATTACCCTGAAATCTGCAGGAGTTCACAGCTCTTTCTAATAGTGGTTTTAACCATCCAGTGCAGATTTTATTCGGCCAGGGAGAATCATTCTTGCCCTTTCACAGAGTATGATCTGCAAGAACCAGATATTTTCTATTAAGATTGATTGCTTTCAAGGTGGTAAAAAAGGCCAGGAAACATCACTGAAAACACATTTCCCCGAAGTTATAGTTTCTTCTTATTTCTTAGTTAGCATTCGAGAGTTGGGTCATCCACTCTTGGCATCCACGGTCATGTAGTCTGGAATAAAAATCAGGTATGTCACAGTCAAGAGCATACTGGGACCCAGCTTTGGACTGAACCCAAATGTACAGTTTCCAGTTCAGGGTTTGCCAGACAAACAAACAGAGGGGATTTTCATGGCCATTGCTTTGTGTCCAAGCAGTGAGAGATACAACTTGCTTTATAAAATAGCCAGTAAGAAAGAACTGGGAAAAACTTCACTGGCACACATTTCAAAAATGAGAGTAAAAACATCTCATTGTACTCACCCTCAACTTAATCCTAGGAGAAGGATTGGAAGGGGGTTGTCTGATACTCTGCAGAGTTGGGGTTACCTTTAAGGTTCCTGCAGCATCACAGGTTCCCTAATAAAGAGCAGTGTGGTAGCACATCCTGGGGGACACGTGGCTCTTGGGTTTGTCATCTCTGGTTTGGAGATGCTCAGTGTGAGTAAAGCAGAGCAGCCACCCCAGTCTCTCACACACACACAGCCCTCCAAGGTATGTTCCTTGGCAGCCTCCTCACTTTAAAACATAGAACAGGTGTTACAGAGAGATCTCAACATCCTCCCAGCCATTTCCTTGACCAGCCTGCAGCCCCAAGCAGTGCTGCCAGGTGTGCAGGTGCTGGATGGGAGCTGGGTGGAGACACCACAGAGGCTGATTTTGGTGCAGTCAAGGCCTCTATGCTCCCATTGGCCACCCCTGTCCTCAGGGAATCTGATTTTCCTCATATGGTGCAGCAGCAGATATACACAGGAGCTGGATGTGCTGTGTGCCCAGCTGGGAATGAAGTTGTCTTCTCCAAACACTGCTGATGAGCCCAGGACATCATTTCCCATGGCAGATGAACCTGAAGTGGATACATGAGCTCTTTCACCTGGACCTCAGCTCAGTCTGTGTCATCATTCAGGCAAACACCAGCAGCTGTGACATTGCACCCTCAGGGCTGCACCTAAAAATAAAATCAGAAAAGAAGAAGGTATTCTTAGCCTCAGCTCTGTTCCAGAGCCCCCCAGGAGACACTGGGATTAAGGGGAGGGGAGGTGGCAAAGCCCAGGAGGTTGGCAGCACAGCTCTGGAGTGAGTGTGCTGGGTGTGCAGCAGAAGCCGTTGCCTCCCACAGCAGAGGGGATGCCATCTCCCCCCTCCCCCCCCACCCCCCCCCCCCTTATTTTTAGGAAGGAAAGATAAAAAATAAGCAAAGGAAATATCCAAAAGTCCATGCCAAGCCCCAGTGCACAAGGCTGTGATCACCATGCTGTAAATCCTCTGCTGCATCCCTAAGGGCTAGTGCTGGTGCTGTCTCCTCGCAGGCTTGGTCGTGCTCTCTGGAGCAGTGTGTGCAGGAGATTAATTCTCCCCTGGCAAGCTCAGCTCACAGGCAGCATCTGGCTCTCCACAAAGGTCGCTCTGCTTTGTTAGCATCAGCACTTCAGCCAGATTTGGCAACAGGAAGCCAAGACACACCAAAATTTGGCTTTGCACTAGTTTCTCCTCCCTCCCCTTAGTTGGAGATTACTTAGAAAATAAGCTCTACTGAAACATGGCTTGAGAGATTGCCTTTAAAATAAACTCAAACTTCAGGGCCATTTCTTAACCAAAACCCTACGAAGTTTATCTCCATACATGTTTGTGAGCTGATTTGATATCTGCCTTTGCCAACCAACACAGTACTCTGGCAGGCAGATCCAGTCTGAAGCTGGGAGCTGGAGCAGTGCTCACAAGATGCTCCACTGCCCTCAGCAGGGCTCACAGACCTGCTGCTCAGGAGCAGATTTTTCTCCCTGGTCCCAGGCCTGGGTCTGTTTTTCCATGCATTTGCCAATACATGATGGTCCCTTCCAGCAGCCATGGTACTTTCTCCCAGCCCCAGGAAGCAGGGACTTCTACAATCAGTACAGTTTTATGGGTATTTAAGATTTAAGTTCCTGCTGTCACAGCAGTTTAAAAATAGAGTAGTTTTTTAAGGAAGGCTGACAAGAAATGCAGGCAGATTTCCATCATCTATCCCCCTTCCCTCAAAAAAGATCCCCAATCTAGACTAGATATAAAGAAGTTTTCTTCACAATTATGGTTGAGAGGGACTGGCACAGGTTGTCCAGTGAAGCTGTGGATGTGCAATCTCTAGAAATGTCCAAGGCTAGGCTGGACAGGGCTCTGAGCAGCATGGTCTAGTGGAAGGTCTCCCTGCCCATGGCAGGAGGGTCAGACTAGATATGCTGTAAGGCCTCTTTCAGCCCAAACTATTCTATGATTCTATGAAGATCCTGGGCTGACAAGAACATAATTACAAACCTAAAGTAGACAGCTAGAGCTTTGTGAACCCAGGAGGGGCACCACAACTATTGGATAAACTGATCCCATCTGCACCAACACTTTTTACTTCAAAATGTTGAGCTCCCCAAACTAGCAAATCCCCTTATTTTCAAACTCAACATAAACTTGCAGTTTCCTGTGGTAGGAAGTGCCTGGCAAGACCATGAGCATGTCTGCTACAGGATGGATGGGCCCACCTTGGGTGTACCCATGGCTGTGGTCCAATCATAAAATACTTCTAGATAACAAGCCATAATCTCTTCCATGTCTCCAAAGCCTTTGTGCATCTCATAAATCAGTTTCCAGGCTTTTTCAGAATTGGATTCACACCAGCAAAGCCTCTGGTGACACATACTCAAGAGCTCCATGGGAATTCAATGGTCACTGTTGTGCCTTCCAAAAAATATTATTTAAGCTCCTTGGAAAGGCAGCTGCTTCAGTGGGGACTCTATCATATTTTAATAATGAACAGGAGCATTATCCTGTGGTTTAAGTAGAGCAAAAATGTAAAACATTATATCCAGCAAGGATAGACAAAGTTTTGTTGAGCTTCTGGCTGAGTTTTTAATCAGTTGAGGGAGAGTGACCATGGCAGCTCAGGGGAAGCAGTTCTGTGTCTCAGTGTCCAGCAGCTTTTCTTCATGCAGGTGCAGTGCTTCCAGACAGAGCAAGATTCTACTTCCGTGTTTTAAAGCCACACTCATCAATTCCCAAGGCAATAATCCAGGAAATACACCCAGAAAAAGCTCTGGGACATCTGGATTATGTTTGCCTTATGTGCTCAGGGCAGAAGTTTCTCTGTCCCCAGCACCCCTAGATGGGGACAGTACTGTTGCCTCTTGATAGTTGTGCCTCCTGATTTTGACAAACAGAAAGCATTTTACTGCCTCTAACTGTTCCACCAAATTTTGTTTAGACCATGCCAAAGTCTGTATGCTCCAAAGCACCCATTTTTAGGGAAATAAGAAGGCTCTCAGGTCACTCTGGAGGGATAGAAAATCCAGTGACAGGAACTGGCACACTCGGAGCTGCACATGCAGCTTACAGGAAATATAAAAAGCAGCATCAGTTGGGCACACCATGAAGCCCTGGCATGAACCAAGCCCCCTCAAAACCACTGATGGGGAAACATGGAGAGGGGAGACAAATTATGTGATAAGACCTTCCCTCCCTGTCTTCTCCCATCCATGCTTGACAGTCAGCTGTTAGAAGCTTAAGACTGGATGCTGGTTTTAAAAAGTCATTTTTCTCAGTGCATAAAGATTTATAGACAATACTCAAATTTTCTCCAAGCATGTGGCTGCCTTTATTATTAACTATTATGTCCTTCTATGACCCTGGCTTTACATAGAGCATGAGTTGACCACACATCTAAAAAATAGAGAATATATATGTAGATATTTTATATAAACATGAGATACAGAAGACAACACTGTAAAAAATGAGACAGCAGAAAAACCAACGTGAGGAGCACACCTGAACTGTAGAGCACAAGACCCACAGGCCACAGAAGATGGATGCATTTCCTCCTCTGTGACTCCCAGGAATGCAGCACACAAATGGCATGCTAATGCACACACTGGAATGAGACAGAAGTATTCCCAGTGAGTCCTCTGGCATTATTTCCACCCAGTATGAAAGACAACTTCCCATGGGCACCACACCAAACCTGAGATGCTCCTCTTGAAGCACAAAAAACCCCAAACCAACAAACAGCCCCCTTTCCTCTCCTCCTTACCCTACCTGTCCAGAACAGCACCCACCCCTCCCATACCACAGTCCTCTGCTCCTGACCTATCTCAACTGACATAAATGAGCACAGAAATTAGTGGAGGCACCGTAGGCTTAAAGGATTTGATCCACAGCCTAATTAGCTGTGGCTGGCACCATCCCTCTAATCACTCGTCTCATCTGCCCAATCTACAGCAGTTTTAGAAAGTAGAAGCACAGGGAGAAGAAGGTGGAATTTCAAAATAACTATTAACAATGCTTGGTGTTTCTTTAGCTTCTCCAGAGCAGCCAAGGCAGGCTTGTGTCTAGGAGACTCAATTCTCTGCCAGGAAACAAAATCATATAGGAAAATTATCAAAGTAACTTGTAAGCAGAAAGTCTTCTGTCAGAGCATCCTGCAGCACTGCACGAGCATGAACGAGTGAAAGTCCCTCTGTGAGGCACACCAGGACACTGAAGTTAACACCAACCATGCTCTAACTTTAGGGTGCCCATCTGTTTGGGCAGAAGATGTCTGAGATGAGTACAGGCAGTTCTGGCTTGCTGCCTGCCCCTGGCCATGGGGTTTTGGCCCCAGTGGTTGGGGAGGAAATTTGTGATAAAAGCTCAGAACCTGGCAGCAGAATTTAACATGTCCGTGTGGTACAAGAAAAGAAAGTTTCCTCCACATACTCCCCAAACCCTACAAAACTGAATATTAGGAGAAAAAAATGCATGTTAAACTGCTATCGATCTTCTAGTCAAAGTTTGCATTGAAATAATATTTTTTTCTGTGTACTCCACTTATAAAAGAAGACAAGGAATCAAAGACATCACAGATCAGTTGTATCTCCTAGAGACCAGCTAAATACCACATTAGACATGGCAGGGCCAGCTAAGCCAGGAAGAGGGCCCACCCAAATTTCAGAACAGATTGTAAAATTAAATTTTTCCCCAATTTGGGCAGTAGAGTCATCCCTGTCACCCAGCCAAGCACATGTCTGAGGGGTCTGTTTTCCTTTCTCATGTGTATTTTAGTAGAGTATTTTGGACTTTGAGAAAAAAAGTGCTACGTAGAAAGTTCCACCAATGAGGACTTTGAGTTCTAAAATATCTACCTAGAATGGAAAATTAGATTGGCAGCTGTTATGGTCCAATTTTTAAAGTTCTTAGAAATGCCTCTGCCTGAATTGAGGTGCAAATGAGACCATATGCCAAAGTCAATAGTATGGATTTTATTTGATAGTAAATATGAGAGAGAGAGAGGGAAAGAATAGGAAAAAAAGGGTGGGGGGACAGAAAGAGAGTAGCAGAGACAGAATAAAGAAAATACCACCCCTCTGTGGATCCTAGTGGTATATGGATGATCCTCTCCAGCTGGTCTTCTGGTGGCGAGGGTCCCCCAGAAAGCAGAGAACCCAATGGGTTAATATCTCTCAGGCCAGGTGGGAATGCCCAGGTACCTCCCTAGGGGAATGCAGTTTGACAGTCTCTTGCAGCATCTCTGGATGTGTTGCATCACCTTGCATCCTGTGCAGTCCTGTGGTGCAAGGCCTTATGAATGAGTCAGAGAGAGCACTTTGGGGGGTCTTTGATGGATTGTGACACCCCCTCAGCTGCCTCCCACGTCAATGTCCCATGGATGTGGGGATAACCCTTTCTGGGGTTGGGGTTTCACAGCTGGGCTGGATCGTGTAAGGGAGAATGGGTGCTCAGTGCCTCTCTGCACAGGTTACACCACCTGAAACCTCCTCCTGCCCCATCGGCTGGGGGCAGTCTGTGCAAGCTTGGCCTCTGTGGGCTGTGGTCTCCCCCACCCCAAACCCAGCCAGGGATGGTTTTCTGCTGTGTCTGGCTTTCCTGAGGATGCATTCTTTTCCCTCAGCCTTGTTTACTTCTCCCCAGACCTGAGATGACTGAGTCATAGTGTCCCCTTTATCTTATCTAGGCAGCTGAACTCACAGTCCAAGGCTCCAGTCAGGCATTTTCAAGAAGGAGTGGACTTCTATGGCTGTAGTTTCTTTATACAGTTTTTGCTATAATGGGCAGGACTCCTTCATAACAATGTTAAAGGCATGCACCATTTCAGTCCCTGACAGCAGCACAGAAGTAAACTTCCACCAGCTCATGGTACTATTCTGTAGGTTGTTATTCCATAGGAAACTGCTCTTGCAGTTTTGAAGACATTCTCCCTTGTCACACCAGGCTCTTATCCAAAGTCCCTCTCCAGCTCTCTTCAAGCTCCTTTAAGCAATGGAAGGTGCTCCAAGGTCTCTTTGGATCCTTCTTTTCTCCCGGTTGAACATTTCCAGCTCTCCCAGCCTGTCTGCATAGCAGAGATGCTCTGGCCCTCAGAGCTCCCTCATGGCCTCCTCTGGACCTGCTCCAACAAGTTGTCTTTCCTGTGCTGAGGACACCTGGGCCAGATGCAGCACTCCAGGGGTGGGATCTCAAGTAGACAGGGGGTATTCTCTCCTTGACCTGCTGCCCACACTGCCCACCAAGGATGAGAGTCACTTCCTGGGCTGTGAGCACATGGTGTCAGCTTATGCCCAGCCTTTCACCTGCCATTCCTTCCAAGAACTTCCCAGGGTTGTTTTCCATCCCTTCTTTCCTCAGCTTGTGTTGATAGCAGGGGTTGCCCCAACCCAGATGAAAGGCCTTGCTCTTGACCTTATTGAAACTCATGAGGTTCCCATGGGCCCACTCCTTGAGCTTGTCCAGCACCCTCTGGAGGAAATCTCTTTGAACACTCTCCTATTTGCTCTGTTTCAGGTGTGTGAGGAGCAGTTCAAGCCCACCTCAATTAGTAGGTTGAGTTTGCCTAATCTGACAGGGCTGTTCCACTCCCAGCAGGCACCAAGGGGCATTTGCTCCTCACTTTCTGTAGGAATAGTATGCAGCCAATAATTCCTCAAATTTAAATTGCTCTGCTCTAACACTGCAAGTATTTTCAGCTGTTTCCACTGCTGCAATTGGTGCCCAAGAGATCTAATTTCTCAGTTCAGCAAGCCCTACTCAAATGGCCACAGCATGTTATTTGTCATTATTTATCTATTGCTTTGATCGGAAGTGAAGGAGGACAGCAAAGGCAGGCAAGAAAGTGTCTTCCAACTGACTCTGGTTAGTTTGGGCTTAGAAATTATGTAAGTCTTGGAAATGCAAAGTACTGAGCCAGAATTCTGGGACACCGGGGACACAGGAGTCAATCCAAAGATGAATTTCGACTTGTTCATGAAAGGATTTCTATCACTGTCTGTCACAGGACGTAAGAGGTCTCGTTCATCCTGAGTCTTAGATCTCCACAGAGTTCTTCAGCATTAAAACAGCCTTAAAATTGATTTTAAGTGTTTGCTTGTGAACTCTTGTAACCAACACTTACAATACTACCTAGGGAGCTAAAGTGAGCAAAACCAAGCTCTCACTTAAAATACATGGCAAAGCAGTGGGCTGGCTTCCAAGCTCTTACACCTTGCACCAGCTCCATGAAATTATGTTATGCATTTATACCCACTCCTTGATGAGGCACTTGCCTATTAGAGACCAATAAAACCCTAACCTAACTCCAATCTTTAGCTGGTGCAAGCCCACATTGATTACAGCTATTTTCCTCTCCCAAGGATCTTTTTTATCTCTGCAGTAAAAGTGCTGAGGCTATTTCCAGCTCTTCCACAGGGATGTAAAATGAAGGAGAGATATGGGTTTTTCCACTTACCTTCATTAATATGGTAGACCAGGTTTTCCACCAAAGTCCAACAGAAACAAATCTATTTTTAACCAAATCACTCCAGTCAAAGCATTCAAGGCTTGCTATAAAAATTACTAAAGAGTATTTTCTCTGGTGTGCCTTGATTAAAGCCACTTTGTATTCTTCTAGTAGCACCAGAGGATCCATGCAGGTGCCCAGCCATCTCCTCAGATCCAGACATGTCCATGGAGGCCATCCCAGCTGGCAGGAAGACAAAACCTAAGGAAATCTGGGATTTGAACTGCACACCCACAGCATGACTTACTGTATACGAACCCCATCCCAAAAGCCCAGACCAGCTCTGTCCTACACCTGTGAGCCCCTCTCGCTACCTCAAGCCAGACAGGCTCTTGCAGGTTAGGAAATCCTTGAGTCACCAGAATCTCTGAGGCGCAGAAGGGGTCACAGTCCTCCTCTATCCGCCCCTATCCCCTCTTGCTGTTCATCAGAAGCCCAAAAACAAGAGAGGCAAGAGGAGATTTCTCCCTTTTTTTTTTTTTTCTAAAGAGACAGACTTTCAGGCCCCATTTGCCCATCTCCATGTCCTGAGATATCACAAGAGGGAGGACAAGGGCTAGCCCATAGTTTGGATTGTCCCACTGTGATGGTTTTTATGGCCTAAGGGGAGGAAAGCGGGGCAGGGAAGGTGATGGGAACACCTCACTTCATGTTGTTGTGCCAGCAGCATGGGATCACAAAGGGTGATCCTTGCTCCAGCGCTCTTCAGGGATAACCAGAAGTGATTTAGCTGGTCACCTCCAAGGCCCCATCTTTCCTGAGGGGACCCAACTGTAAGCGATGTCATGCTTTGGAAAGCATGATAGAAGATAAAGAAAAATTATTTCAGTGGTGGGATGAGGGCCTTGGTCCTGGGATGGAGAAGCCATCTCTCAGCACTGGGCTGGACCAGGGCTGGTGGGAGGTTCAGGGTGCAGCATCCTGGTGTTGGGCAGCTGGGACCCACGTGCAGAGCCAGGGTGATACACCTCCCAGCCATACATCCATGGCACACATTAACTTCAGGAGATCTCCCAAATGTGCACCCCCAGCATAATTCTTTCCTTCTGCCATGTCTGGGAATGCCACCTCCTCTCCATACCCACACGTGTGCCTTGCCAGTGGCTGAGAAAAGACCCAGATTAACCTATCTGACAAAACAGAGTCTGTCACACTGCCTGGGAGGGGGAATCTATCAAAACCCAGCCCAGCTGCCTGGGTGGGAAGAAAGTGGTTATTACTGTAAACTCCATATACATTATTTATCAAACGAAGTCTCTGCAGCAGGACTATGATTCATTTCTCTGCTCCAGCTTGTTCATGCTCTCTTTGATTGTCTTTTCAATGGGACATGATAGAAAATCTTTGCAGGGTCCTTGTGGTCACTGACCAAAAGCTGTTCCCCTCCTGAGGAGATCCTGCAGGTCCCCAAAGGGGCCTGGAACAAGCTTTGCCCAAGGAAAACCACCCTCCAGACAGTTCCACCGTGGCAGCTTTGTTCCAGCCTCAAATCTGTTCCACAAGTATCTGCTGCTGCTCTTTACATTCCAGGGAAATTACAATGGGAAGGTGAGTAGAAAATATCAATTACTGGAAGGTTCAGAAAGCATGATCCCTGCTGATACCTGCCAGGTTCCATGTGCATGTAATTCAGCAGTAACATGCTATTTAGTTTAAGTAATACATTAAAAAGAAAGGGAAAGTTGAATTATTTCCAGTATGGGGCTTATAAAGCAGGTGGGGGAAGTCACAGCATACTCAACTGTGATCACATCAGCTCTGCTTCATCTCTGTGGTGTAAAATTACATGTGAAGGCAAAATTAATGCAAAAATGCACCAGATGAACATTCCTTCTCCATCCCCCTGACTTTGGGTGAGGGTATAAATGACTTGGCAAACTGAAGAGCAAGTTAAAAACTGTGCTTATGTGACTTCAGCAGGTAGGTTTGCTTTTACTGAAAGCAAACTGAGTTCCTGTGTGCTTCTGCTCGGAGTTCCCAGGGGAACATGCTGCAATGCACTAATTATGGTTAAAAAAAAACAGGGAGAGAGGAGGGATTTTCCTCTGCTGGTCCACAACACTGTTCTCCATTTAAACGTGGTCAGGGTGTTTATATGGGGTGACAGAGGTTAAGGTGCATCCAAGTTCTTCAACGTGACTTTGTGCTTCATTGCACATCCCTTTGTTTTCATCAAGGCATATGCTCAGTCTGTGCTGGGGGTGATGGGTGGCAGCATTTTGGCAAAGGAGCATCCCAAGCTTCAGCTAAGCCCCAAGGAAGTCAGGATTGATTTGCAGACTCTAATGCAACATGACAGCCAAGCACCAGCCAGATGAGCACGAGGACTCGCTGCCGGCACCCAACTGGAATGCTGGGAGCAAATGGGGTAAAAAGCCCCGTGTCCATAGCTGAGAGTGATCCAAATCTTGATAGCTGGTTATGGGATGTGAGTTCACAGCCTAATTGAGGTGGGAAGAATGAACCATGGAGGCTCTCGTGTCTGGTTTTCTCCATGCAGGGTGATGAGTGGACATTAAGACTGACCAGTCGTGCCTTATCCAGACATCTGCAAGTCTCTGCCTGTGCATCAACATGCAGACAGACAGACCGATGGCACTGAGTGGGGAATGGGAAGAGGTGACAAAGTCGTGGCTGTTGGGAAGGAGGAAGAAGGGAGGTTTGTCTGTCGTGGGCAGCAGCACCTTTGCAGTACTGTGTTAGTGGAGTCCACACCAGACAGGTCCTATGTTACCCTCCAAAATTAATTACCAGCGCCTCTGCTGAAGATAAAACTGAAATAATATTTATTTTTGTGCTTACATTCTTGTTGCCATGTAATTAAGTGCTACCATGTAATTAAAGAGGATTTAGAGGGCATTTATGCCCTGTGATGCTCCATAATTGCAGCTAATTTCTCATTTACAGCTTCTAAGCATCTCCAGTGGAACTCCAGGAGCTGCTGGGGCAGGCACAATGGTCATCATGGGGCTTGGGAAGACAGTACAGAGCTTTAGCGCTGAAGGCAAGCATCTTGAAAGGTCTGTTCCTGTCCCAAAGTCTTTAGAAAGTTAAACTCTCCCCAGGCACCGGGCAGGAGTGGTGACCCCAGAAGAACCATTATGGGCAAATGGGGGTGCTGGTGAGAACAGCAGCAGGAGCTATCCCAGCCTCAGTCCCCAGCTCTCCCTAGTAAAACTCCTTTAACTTCCAGAGATACCATGTAAGCATGAAATAAATCCTTCTGTAAAATGCAGGCCTGATGAGGGCGGATTTATTTCACAGCTCTGTGTGAATAAATATATGGTGTGAAGTGCAGGATGTGAGGACAGTGGGAAGTCCCAAAGGACAAGGCTGTCCAGGCAGCAGGGCAGCTGAGGCCATCTCCAACAGGCATCAAATCTTAGGGCTCAATGGGCTAGGCTACCAAATACCTGTCACAACTCAAAACACATGCCCAGCCTCACAAGTTGTTATGGAAGAGCTCAGTGTTAGCAGATAGCAACTCCTATTTTGAGCTGGTATTTCAGGCAGCACTGAACCAGGGTGGTAGACATGGACCCAGAGGGGAATGGGTCACCTTCCTGCAGGACATTGGACACTATGGGTGTTTATAGGTCTTCATATTTGTGTTGGAAAATAGAGGAAAGCCTTCAACCATGAGCCATCCTGTGCCACACCATGTGTTTGCAGCCTGTGCTGCATCTCAGCATCACCCATGGAGCACTGGGGCAGATAACAGTGAAGAGGGACAGGCAGTGGCCAGACCAAGCTCACTGCTAACAGCTTTCATTATGAAATTCAGCACCCAACTTGGTCTTCAGTAAAAAATCAGGTGCCCACCTTTGCAAGCCAGCCACAGAAGCAAATTTTGTACTGAGCAAGAGTTCTCTTGTGGTGTGTGGTTAAACTCAGTTGCTTTGAATGGGGATAATAAATATAAATAAATATATATAAATGTAAATATATACATATATAAATTAAGATAGCACCAAAATTTGCTCTTTAAAATGCTGGGATAGGCTCAGGTTAGAGCTGTCACCCTTGCTAAAATAAGACTTAACCTGGTGATTCCCAGACTTCACAGGGGAGTGGGCAGGAAGCAGCTGTTAAGGCAATGTAAAGCCAGACTCTTAATGTGAAAATTAAAGGAGATTCCCTGCAAAACCTCTGCACTAAGCTACTGCTTGCTTTCCTTTGGGAGTTTGTAGAGGCTATTGATATATTCCATGGCAATTCAATAAAAGGATATGTAACGAAAGGAAGCCATAACGTAGGTTGCAATGACAGAGGTGTGCGTGAATTTTTAAATTGGCAGAATTTGCAGTCAGTTAGGAGAGCTATAAATTTCTTCATCTGCATATAGTTAGGGAAAACTGATAAAAGCATCAAAGTATTTCATCCTTAAATGTCACTGGTCAGCAAAGTGAAAATCATTCCCTCTCTGAGAGCTGCTTGGTGACAGCCTGGAATGAAAATAGAAACACTCAGCTGAGTTTCTCTGGCATGGTGCAGGTTTCCTTGCTGCTCCTCAGCTCTGGGCCCATGAGTCCACAGGATCTGGCCTTCAAGCAGCCACTGTTACAGTGGATGGTTTGCTTCTAAGCTTTCCACCTCCTTAATTTCCCCAGAATCCTGAGACAGGCTGTGTTTAGAGGAGTGATAAGGACTGAAGTTAAACAGAGAGTGCAGAAGGAGTTGATGGGGGAGAAGGCTTTATTTACTTTCATGCAGCAAGGACCTTCACTCTCCCCCTGGAATTAATGCAATGAAAGACTTTTTAAACAGCCAAATTACACATCAGTAGATCAGTAATAACTGGGCACCAGTACTGTTTCCCCTCAGAAAGCTTAAGGAGGGAATTGGTCTGCAGGATATGCTGCATCTCTACATCTGCTCAGGAGGACCCTACTGGTGCAGACAAGTCTCATGGCACCAAATTTGCAGCAGTTTCAGTTCCTGAGGAGCTGACCCAATTATTTCCACTATTTCTTCATTAGAAGCTGCTGCAACACAAGCTCTTTCCAGTGGGACATGAAAATCACAAGAGTTTCTTACTGAATCACAAAGCAAACCAAAAGCAAGGCACACATCACAGGGTCTGAGAATCTTAGAATTGTTTGGGTTGGAAAAGACTTCTAAGATCAAGGCCCAACCATTAATTTGACACTGCCAAGCTCACCACTAAACTATGTCCCCAGGTGCCATACATACAAGATGCATTAAAATCCCTCCAAGGATGGTGATTCACCACTTCCCTGTGTGCCAGTGCTTGACAACGTGTACTGTGCCATGTATACATCCTCACCTGTCATGGCTGAAGGACATGGCACCCAGGAAAGATTTCAATGTCAAGGCAATAATGATGCTGGTGGATGGGAATGAGTTGCCTTAAACCAGCGATGACTGCAGCTTTGCTTTGGAGATCCCAAAAACCTCCAGAGCTGGGATTCAGAGCTTGCAATACAATTCACATCAGTTTTCCAGCTCTGTAATTGCCTTGGAATGAAAAGTCTAAGGCTGGGAAGCCAACCAGGGATACCATGGAGCTGAATTGCTGTGGAGGTCCATGGGCCTGCCACGGCTCCACTCATAGCCTTGTCTTGGAGGGATGTTCTTTGAATGGGATGTTTCTTGAGCGGGCTGTGATTAGCTTATTTCAATCTTCTTGGAAGGATTCTTTTTAGGTTGGCACACTTTTTCTCATTATGGTGAGCTATTTCTGAACAGCTTTTGTTATCCCACTATGCCCTAATAACTATGTTAATCCTTTGTAACCCATTGGTCTTTCCTCCTTGGTGCTACCCTTGCTCTTCCCCATAAAAATCCCAGTATTTCCCCTAGTTCAGCAGGGAGTAGTCATTTTTGGCTTTTTTTCATAGAGCTGTTGGACAAAAAAGGAATCTTTGTGGAATTTGCCATACGACACTTCCCATTTCTTTGTTTCTGAGTTGGCCTGGGATAGCCTCGCAAGCAGAGCTGGAATCGCTGAGATGAAATCACTGATCAGAGTTGATCACTTGTGGACATGGCTACCGCTTGCAGAGGCTTATTTGGTGGCTAGGAGACCAGTTAGAAGACCCCTTAGAAGGCAGTTCGTTGTGGGACTTTTTTTTGGGAAGGTTGGCAGCTTCCTGGGTCTGGAGCATTGGATTTCCACAGACCTTTTAGCAACCTTCAATTGGCGCACCGAACTCCAGTCTAATTGCCTTGGAATTAAAAGTCTAAGGCTGGGAAGCCAATAAGGGATACCATGGAGCTGAATTTCCTTCCCAATGAACCCAAGAGGAAAGCTGCATGGGTTGCATCTTGTTGTAACATAGGAACAGGAACCAACTGTACTAAGCACTTGGTTATCTCCACGGTGGTTTAAGAAGCCTTGAAAACCATCTATCAGCAAGTGCTTTTGGCTTAAAACCTGCAAGACACTTTTCAACAAGTCCAAATAATACACTCAGAGGCTTCCCATGTAACCATACCCTGGGGCCACTCCCACCATTAACAGCAGTGGGAGAAAATCCATCACAGAGGTCCAGCTCCTGCTAGTTGTGCTCCAGCAGGGAACACATCACAGCTCTAATCACATGGCTCAGGGGCTGCTGGGTGTTAGCAAATACCTGTTTGCTTCTGCTATGCCAAGGAAGCAGGCAGCAAACTCTGCTTCTTGATGGTTTGTTGGTCAGCATCAAGGATGAGCATGGGCCTGAACTCCAAATAGATCTGATTTTCCAGCTGGTCATCTGCACCAAACAGCAGGGCTTAGGGTTTACCTGGTGTTCAGGAAAAGGGAATGCAATACATATACATAAATATATACACACACATATCCATCTCTGTATGTTCTGGGTAGATTAAAAGGTTTGTCACTCAAAAAAAACACCGTTCACTTCATTTCCACATCTTTAGTGACTTTAAAAAACATTTTAATACACAATATATGGCTGAAGAAACAGATATTTTTTCATTCCTCAAGCATCTTCCAGGCAATATTTGATTTTTTAACCAAAGCAATTCATCAAAACTGCCATGAAAATAGAAATATTGTTGGATCATCCAAATATTAAACTACCCTCACAAAATGCCACAGACAAAAACTTCTGGCATCATACTCATTGTGCAGATCTGATGTCTCTGCACCCATCCTGCAAAAGCCCAGTTTGCATTTGCTACATTCACTTTGCTAAGTTATAAAAAAGGGCTGCAGATGCTGCTGGGGGACCCGGTGCTGCATTTTGGGAGGATTCTGTTCCCTGCCACCCCCTCAAACTACTGCCACACCATTAATGACTGTGTTGGCAAAGCTGTTCTGAGCATCCACACACACAGGTTCCCTTTTTCATTCGTTCTCACAAAGCTGCTCACACAGATACAGCCCATCAGCAAAATGTAAAAATAACTGAAAATACGTAATTAGGGTGGATGCACTGTAGATTTAATAGGGTTTTTATATTTCTTCCTTTGCTGGCTCATAAGGCACAAATCCTGGATGGAGAGAGGCTGATGGGGAGGGAAAGAGAGAGCTTTGCTGTGGTATATGTTTGGCAAAACCCTCAAATATTTTTCTCAGTTTTATATTGTCTGTATTTTTTATTGAGCACTACAGAGAAATTGCAGCAGATTGATTCTTTCACAGCTCCCCAAAGTTGAAATGCTTTGGAGCCAAAAGCTCAATGTCTGCCAAACTTCAGAATTAGCTGTAACAACTCTTTAATTTGAAACATCCATGTTTCGGGGGATTGTAGGGGAAAAAAAAAAAAAGAAAAAGGCAAAACAAACCAAAGGTAACTAGTTCTGGTAAAATATAGAAGCAGCCCCAAATTTGTGCTATGCAAGAGGCAACTGGAGATCAGGTGTCCTATCCAGGTCACACAGGGGCTATTCTGGGATGGAGAAGCATTGCCCCAGTCCAGCAGAACATGAAGGAGAAGGATATTGGCATCAGACACCAGGAAACTGATGGGCTCAAAGCTGCCTTCACTGCTCTGGATGGGAGGTGTTCCAAGGGCACCTCTAGGAATGAAGGGATCAAAGGCATCAGGAAGGCCACCAGCTGGGAGTTTTATCTGAACTTGGGGACAAGAAAAGCTAATTAAAAAAAAACAAAAAATGAAAACCAAAAAAAAAAAAAGTGACCTAGGTAAATTTACTCTAATGCAACCAATTTTACATGTTAAATGACAAAGAAATTGCCTTATTTTCCTTGTGAAGGAGGGATAAAAATATATATACAGTCCTGGATCTGTTCCCCCAGTCAATGGTTTTTAATGGTTCTGTCACTGCAGAGTGAGCTGCACTGGAAAGCATCAGGAGCACAGGAAAATAAGGAAGCCAAAGGAGGAATGTTCATGCAACTTCTCTTCCCAGGTAGACATGACTCAAGTTGCCAGACTCCTCATGCAGCCCCAGAGCTCTCCCAGCCCGCCCTGGCTGAGTTCACAATGATGGGTCCATTAGGAAAAAGCAAACTGTTGACACGAGGAGCAGGAGACAGAGCAGGACCAGATAGGGAATGGAGATGACAGAGCTCAGGAATGCATTCACAAATTCGGCAGGGCTTCAGAGCTGTCAGCTCAAGCCTCTGGGAAGAAGTTGAGGATTAATAGGATGTCTGGCCTGCTCTGGACTGGGAGACACCAGGAAGTATCCACCTGCCCTATGGATTCAGCCTGGTTTGAGCTGGGGTCAGTCAGATCCATGGTGACTTTTCACCATTTCACAGCTAAGAGCCCAACCAGTGATATTACAAGAAATCTCCGTAGCATCATGCCCCAGAGATTCCAGTATTCCCACAGCATCATGCCCTACCTAAGTGACTTGCCAGTGAGAACCAAGAGCTGGGCAGGTGTAATGAATGTACTGATAAAGAGATTCAGATCAATAAGCCTGGAAATTCCTACCAGCAAATGAATGGCTTTCGGTCTATGGGTTACAGAGTCATTAACGACTCAACCACCCTGCTCACTGTCATTAGCAAGCAATTGCTGTAGGTATCTGCTCACACTCCTTTATTCACCATCCACCACCCACTCCCTCATCCCTGCATCCCCACTGAACCCTTCTCCCCCATCCACTTGTGCTCACAAACAGGCTCTGATGTCTCTTGAGGCAGGCTGGATCTGAAGCGGGGGAGAGGAAGGATTTTATTTCCCCGTGTCTAAGCTGCTCCTGTAATCCTGCAAGGAGTCTTCCTTTGAAGCACTGGCCCGGCCCAGAGCAGCTGGCTTATGGCCACAATTACTTCCACTCTGAACACACACAAAAAGCTAAGCAAGAGGCCAAGGAGGGGGTGCTGAGATCTGAACACCAATGACTCAATCAAAGGCAGCCGGTGTTCATTAGTCCCTGTGCCTTCCCCTGTCACGGCTGCCCCATTACTCAGGGACAAGGAGTCTGTCTGTGGGTCAGCCAGGGCCACCCAGGAGCCAGCAGAGAGCCCAGAAGGTAGAGGAGGACTTGAGGGGGTCAGGGTCTGAGAATGCAGCCCCAAATTCCCGCTTACAGACCCCATCTTCTGCAACCATGGTCAGAACCACCCCATTGCAGAGTTATTTCAGTTATTTCCATTTTTCTTGCTTTTCCTAAAATGGGGGTTTGGGGGGGCGGGGGGGGGGGGGGTGAAGAGAACCTACCAAAGGAGTTATAGTTGTTGTTGGAGAGAAACTAGCAAACATATAGTTTCATTCAGCAGCAGGGTAATGAGGGAGGCAGGGATGTTCCCCAGGGAGCAGGAGAGGAGCCCCAGAGCAGGAGGGCCATTAGAAGCAAGAGATAGCAATTGCTCAAGGTTATGGCATTGGCAGAGGGTGGGAAAGCAAGATGTGGTAAGTGGGTCAGAGATGAGTATTTGGTGCTTTGATAGTACCAGATCAATTGCTTCCTAAATAAAAAACCAGTAGCAACAAGAATCTCTCTTTGTCCCTGCTCAAGGGCTGGCTATGACAAGGTCTTGCCACCAGCCATGCATTCCATTCAGGCTCTACCAAAGCCAGCAGGACTGCATGTGGGTCAAGTCAGCCCCACATGTGTCTAGATAACTGCCAAGAAGGATTTGCCTCTCTATGATGAGCATAGTTTTGAGACTAACACCAACCATGCTCTTTTGCTTCTCTGTTCTCAGGTCCTCGCCACTCTTGGCTGACCAAGACTGGCTTGGAAGGCTCTTCCCACTCCCAGGAAAATGGGGACTGATGGTGAAAACCTGGTCCTGAGAAATGTGGTCATCAGCTTTAACTTGCTTCTGATGGGTGCTGTCCTCAAGCCTTTTGAGTGCCGGCTGGAGATGACAACAGAGCCAGCTGAGAGGACAGCGGTGGATGGGGCAGGTGGCCTTGCCAACTGCAGTTCACCTATCAAAGAGCAGCCCATGGTCTTCCACCACATCTACAACATTAACATCCCTCTGGACAGCTGCTGCTCATCCGTGTTCAAGTCTTCTGCCGAGGAGGTGAGTTCAGAAGACGACCGGCTGGCAGAGTACACGGAGCAGACCTCCGACAGCGAGAGCCAGTTCACCTTCACCCACAGGATAAACATGCCCAAGCAGGCCTGCAAGTGCTCCACCTCCCTCCCATCCCTGCAGGAGCTGCTGAGCAGGATTGAGATGCTGGAGAGGGAGGTCTCCATCCTCCGGGACCAATGCACCTCCAATTGCTGCCAAGAAAATGCAGCCACAGGTAGTAATGCCATCCTGTTAGCTCTTGCTGGGGACTGAGGGCTTGAGCGAAAGGCAGCAGAAATAATACAAAAACTGATGATGCCAGTCAGAGTGGTGACAGAGGAAAACCAATGTTTACCCATGATGGGGCTCTGGCTTTAGCAAAAAACTTAGCTTAAGTGCTCAAAGCCAGGAAAACCCCTGGAAGGGCTTTGGTCACTTGAGTGCTCATGCCCCACTCACTGCAAAAACTCCATAATGGAGAGAGAGCTGATCCCCCTTTATGGATGAAATTACAGCTGGTTAGGGGTGAGAAAGGAGATCTCCCAACTCTGCAGTCCTTCTAACACTGTTACACATCTGCCACTGCTTGTGGGACAGGGAGCAGAGATGTAGCTGCTGCTCTCCCAAGTTGTCCCAGGGCTGAAGGCAGCCCCATGAGAGCTGGCAATAAGTCCCTTCATCTTCTCTGTAGGGGAGGGAACAGATAAAAATGCGAACAAAACCTAAAAACAAAGGCACAAAATCATCAACATTTCATCTGAATAAAAAGATGTGCTTTTGTGGAGACCTCCAAGAGGTCCCATTAGGGTTACTCCATTAAAGAGTAATTTCACCTCATTTCACCTCAGCTGTCCCTCAGGGTCAGGAAGGTAGCTTTCAGCTGAAATGATGGGAGATGGGTCAGGAAGGTTTGGGCTAGCAGCTAGCATTTCCATGGTACAGGAGCCAGCAAACTAATAGTTTTCCTTGTCTCAAGGAAGAAGGGCTGTCTCAAAGGGCATCTAGCCCAAATGCAGCCCAGCTCTGCTCGTGGCTTCAACCAGGCACCAGGTTCCTTGCAGGGAAGAAAACACTAAGCAAGGAGAAAAGCAAGAAGAAAACACTAAGCATTTTTCCAGGGGAAAACTGCTTTTCACACCAAGAATAGCAACAAAAAGGAAGAGAAATTAAAAGCAACCCTTTTAACCCCAGTACTCACTCCATTTTTTTTAAGGTTTTGAAGCTATTAGTGTGATTTTATCAGTGGTACTCCAACACCTCTATGTGTAGGACACATTAAAATGAAATGGGTGTAACCAGTGCTCAGGTCAAAAGTTTCACCAAAGGTGTGTTGGTCAGGGAGAAACAAGGATGGGCATGCAGCAGGGTGGCTTGGGCTGGCATCTATCACGTGGCCAGTGGAAGTCAATGCATTCCCAGCCATGGCTTCAGCCCACATCCAACCCAATGCCACATTCATCACCTGCATTAATAGCTAAGGCAAAACAGGAAGCATCAGTCTGTGCAAAGTGAGGGTTAAACTCACGTAGGAAATGCTATGGGAAAACCTCTTTTGAAGGAATTAATTAGAAACTCTGATGGGCCTATTTGGGTTACTTGCAACATACTGTAGACAGTCCCATTAAACATTCATTGCTTGGTGGAGTCCCCACTCCTGTCACAGATGTGATCACAAGCTAAAACTGGAGTAATTACATTTATTTTTACCAGAAATGCTTTCAATTCAATGCACTGCAAAGGAGATCAGGATCCCTATCCCACCACCCAAGGCATTTCCCTGAGGAAAGCCTCTTTCCTCCAGCACACACTCCAAGCATCCTCTCTCATCTTTTGATAACCTAACTAGAGGCTGAGATCTGAAGAGATCCTGTCTGGCATTCCTAGTATTTGCAGTTTGAATGGGAATTTTCCTGCAAAGTAACCCAAATGGGTCTGTCTGGCACAGCATGCAACTGAACTGCTTTTATATGTGCTACATCCCCCATTGGAAGAGCTGCTCAGGAAGGTCAGCTAGGATGGAAAATTTAGCTGGGGACAGAGTCCTGGGGCCTGGGGATCTTTGGGCTGCAAAGGTTTCCCACAGTTTGGAGGAAGCACAGAATGGGTTTCTGTACTTCCTTAGTTCACATGAGGAAAAGCAGTAAAAATCAGCTAGGAAAAGTCAGCCTGCCTGGATAAACCCTTAGCTGGAGCAATGGCTCTGTTTCAGGGCAAAACAGGGAGCATTAGCAGTGCCAGCGACTGGTGCCTTCATCCCCATGCATCCCTCCTCACTCCAGAGCATCCTGTGCAAGGCTGCCAGGTAAAGAGGGGGCAATAGAAGTGCTGGCCACAGAGCCCATGTGCTGTCCCTGCTTTTCCACAACCTCAGTGTGCCCAAAGCCAACAGTTATGTCTTAATCAGGCTCACCAGTATAGGGATGAAGAAGACGTCTTTGGGTACATGTCTACTTTGTATAGGAGAGAGAGAATGCAGATGGAGATCTCTAATCTATAAAAAGGAGAAGTGGGTAAACATGACACCAGAGGAGTCATGGCTGAGACAGAGGGTTTGGCCAGGGAAGGGTTTGGTTTTTTTTTTCCCAGTAAGAGATCCAGGGAAGTTCCTATCAACTGAGTGCTGAGCTGGAGAGAAACCAAAGGGACCACCTGCACCACCACAAAGCTGATGGCACCCATAGCTATGGAGGCCACTGCTTCCTAGGGAAAGTTCCACCCAAACCCCACCACGACCCCATAGCACCAATTCTTCCCCTTTCAGCCCTAAAGCCGTCAGTTCCCCAGAGCTGGGCGTGCTCAGAGGGAGGATCATCCCCCCCTTGCCCCACACCTGCCTCCCTTCTCCAGCCCTTCAGAGGGTTGACCTAAGACCAAACCCGACGTTTTCCCACTTCCCACCCGGCGGGTTCTGACCCTCGGTCCTGCATCCTTGCAGGGCAGCTGGATTACATCCCGCAGTGCAGCGGCCACGGGAATTTCAGCCTGGAGTCGTGTAGCTGCGTGTGCATGGAGGGCTGGGCAGGCAGCAACTGCTCCGAGCCCCGCTGCCCCCGGGGCTGCTCCAGCCGCGGCGTGTGCCTGGAGGGCCAGTGCATCTGCGACAACGACTACGGGGGCGAGGACTGCTCCCAGCTCCGCTGCCCCGCCGGCTGCGGCTCCCGCGGGCTCTGCGTGGACGGCGAGTGCGTGTGCGAGGAGGGTTTCACCGGGGAGGACTGCTCCCAGCTCCGCTGCCCCCGCGACTGCTCGGGCCGGGGCCACTGCGTGAACGGCACCTGCGTGTGCCAGGAGGGCTTCACCGGCGAGGACTGCGCACGGCCGCACTGCCCCAGCGCCTGCAGCGGCCGCGGGCTCTGCCGGGATGGGCTCTGCGTCTGCCAGGAAGGCTATGACGGCCAGGACTGCTCAGCAGGTAGAGGGGGGGATGTGTGAGGAGTGTATAAGCAAGGGTTTCGAGTTGCCCAGAGTCCCATAGGAGCACCGCGAAGCCTGGGAGAAATCCACACCCGGCAGAGCGCATCACTTAGGACACAGTGAGGTCCCACAGTGTGGCTACCTCCCTGTTATCCCTGTCCCCAAAGACACCACGGACAAAAGTTTGGGAGGTGAGCAAAAAGCTAGGTGAGGTTCATCCCGCGGGAGTCAAACCCTTCGTGCAGCGGGTTCTCCCAAGCCTTCACCTAGCTGTTCAGACAACCACAGACAGCACACAACCCCCAGCCCGTGCCCATGTCCCACCAGCAGACCTACACACCCTCCCACAGGAGTGGAAGAACAAACCACTCACACCCTGACACTCTCCGTACCTCTGCCCTTCCCACCAGTGTCTCCTCCTGAAAACCTGCGGGTGACAGGGATCAGCGACAGGGCCATCGAGCTGGCTTGGGACAGCCCCGGGGCAGCCACCGAGTACGTTGTCTCGTACCAGCCGGCGGTGCCGGGGGGCAGCCAGCTGCAGCAGAGGGTACCTGGGGACTGGAGCACTATCACCATCACGGATCTGGAGCCAGGTGTTGCCTACAATGTCAGCATCTACGCAGTCATCAGTGACGTCTTCAGCGTCCCCATTACCTCCAAGGTGATGACTAGTAAGTATCCTACTGCACTTGTCGCTTGCTACCCATGTATCCTGAGGGGATGCTCAAGCTGGCTCACTTTTTCCATAAAAACCTTCTAGCAGCAGAAAATTGACCTTTCAAAAAGAAAAAAAAAAAGTATCTGTATAGGGATATAGGAAAGGAGGAAATGTGTCCACCCTCTTCAGAAAGACTCAGTTTGGATGAAAACCTGGATGTCTAAAAAGAAGAAAAAGCTTCCAGAGTTTGATTGAAGGCCCCAGAATGTGACCTAAAACATTACATTTTTTTTTCCTCAGAGAAAACACTACAATATAACACAGAAGTCTTGGGTTCTCGTCCCACTCCTGAACAGATGATTCCCCATGATAACTCCCCATGATATGGGCAATAGTGCAGCAAGAGGGGATGCTCCTGTGCATCAGGAGAAACACAGTCCTGACCAGAACCGTAACGCACAGAGGAAAACAGGAGTATCAAGCTGTAATGCCAGCTTCCAGAAGGGTTTCTTGGAGACTAGGGATACAGAGGACAGGGGGAAAACAGAAACTATCCAGATGCCCCTTTGCAACTCCATCATTCACTCTGTTCACATGATAGTGCAGTGGGATGGTGCAGTGTCCATAGGTTCAGGCATTTCCCTCTTTTCCCTCCAACACATGTGGAGCAGGGGAAAAGGAATTTTGCTAACAGTTACCAAAAGTTGCCCCGTTTTTGTTGCCCAGATAACAAAATACCCACAGGGAGCAGGGTGGGTGAAACATCCTGTGCACACCCACCCCACTCTGCTCACCACCCCCTGCTCCCTTCCAGACCTCGCCACACCGCAGGGGCTGAAGTTCAAGACCATCACAGAGACAACGGCAGAAGTGCAGTGGGAGCCCTTCTCCTTCCCCTTTGATGGCTGGGAGATCAGCTTCATTCCCAAGGTACTGCTGCTACACTCTTGGCATTGCAGGGTGTACCAAATCACCCTGGAAGCACCCAGTGAGTGGATCCTAAATCAGTTCCCAATTACCCCATTCCCAAAATTCTCAGCCCGTGTTTGCCATTTGTGTGCTATACATCAGACTCCCCAGACATTGCCAGCCTGCATTTCCCCATTAGCCTTTTGTGTCAAGACATATATGTCCTCAAAGAAACGTCCTCCAAAACATCCAGTGATGGGAAAAAAACCTTCCAGCCTCGCTGCCTCTTGTTGCACTGTCTTTTTCCTTTCCATCTCCTTTGCAATGACTCTTTCACCTCCTGCTCTTCCTTGCCCTGCTCTCTACATTAAGCTCCCCAAAGCAGTCTGGATCAAGACAAGCAGCTGCTGGCTCTTAGACAACAACCTTCAACACCCCTGAGTCACACACACAGTTAATCCCTGCCATGGAATTTTAATTGCTGTGACAAGCAGGTAGAAATCGTGCCAGAAAAGATGAAAGGATAAAAATATTGCCCTAAATACCCCATATTTTCTGTGTGCAGAAACAAAAATTGTACATCAAGTATTTAATCTACATTCATATAATTTCTACAGCATTTAGTCATAAGTATAGCTTCAATTGTATATGGAGCCTCTTAACAAGAGTATTCAAACCACAGCAGTAAAAGAAATGCTGATTAAAGGCTCAATCATAATGTTTTCACTTGTACAAAACCTTCACTGAAATCAAAGGCAGCTCTGGACAGTGGAGAACTGCAGAATCTGGCCCCAACATTTCAAGTACTCTTAACTATAAAGGACCACTGCACAGCATAAAGCAAGGACCCAATTGCTTTAAATAATTCAATTCTCTCATTTCCAAAGAGTTGCTGGAAGATTCTTGATGCAATGTTGGCTACATCCACATGCAAATTGTGTCAGAAATTGAAGCTCAGGTAATGCAGGTATAGATCCTGGTATAATTTTCAGTCACCATCAGGTGGTCATTCAGGATTAAAACTGAAAATATAGCAATATCAGAGAAAAGCTTTTGGTAGGAAAAACTTCTAAAATCTATGAGTCAAGACATAAAGTCACAGTCATGCTCCTGCCCATCAGCTGCCAAAATTGGCTTCTCTCGAGTCCCCATAGTTGGCTTTTCCCCTAAAATTAGGCAGAGGGTGCTCTGTCCTTTACTACCCTGCAAGCAACGCTTGCTTGGCTACCTGCCAAAACATTGCCACGCCTCAAACAAAACCAAACTCCACTCCCCAAAGCTAAAAAACAACGGTTATAACTGCAGCATCACAACCTCCGTGAGAAAAATTGACCTCCCTGTCTTCCCAAAAAACTGTGTGACAAGATGCTAATATGGTCCCCAGAAGCCCAACGAGGATGCTTGTAGCTTCCTGCAGAGCTCTTTCCACTCTCCTTCCATGGTCTCCATGATGCTCTCACCCCCACAAAAGCTGGGTCAGGCAGGATTGCCCATCTGCTGCCTGCACCGGGGATGGGGTGGGAAAAAGACAAAGAGAAGACAGATTTAGCAAAGAAAATTAGAAGAGGTAAAATGGCAATTGATAGCTAAAATGGAAGATTTCCTGTTTAATGAGAAGAGAGATGAATATAAATTGAGTTATGTGCAAAGATTTGTTTAGCATGTTATTAGTGGAAACAGCAGCAAGAAAAGATTCTTTGTCCAAACACTGGCAGGAAGGTGACATGTGCAGTTGTTTAAAGCCTTACAGTTTTTCAGGGCAAAACCGCAAGGCATAAATGAGCGTACTAAAGATGGTTAAAAAGCAGGGGATGGCAAAAAAAGACCTCACAGCTTCATACCTATACATCAACATAAAAAGGCTCCTGGCACCTGGAGAGCAGGGAAAACAAGTCTAGGCAAGGCTTTGGTTTAATCATCTTTCCTCTTCTGGAGAACAGCAGAGCACAAATGGCAAAATACAGAAGCTGGCAAGGGAGAAGGGATGGGGAGGATTTTGCAGCCCAGAATGAACACATGAGTACTTCACGTTTGGTGGGTGACTTCATCCTAGGTTTCTCCCTCCATAGTGGGGTGTGCCAAGGTGACAATGTGATTTGGGGATGCAGAGTGGGCTGTGGAAGGATGCAACATGGGGGGCACCTCCTCTCCGTGCATCAGTCCCACCCAAAACACCAGTTGGTGAGGGAGGGTTAATGCTTATTTCATTTCCTGACAGAATAATGAGGGTGGTGTGATTGCCCAGCTCCCCAGCACTGTCACCACCTTCAACCAGACGGGGCTGAAGCCCGGGGAAGAGTACACTGTCACCGTCGTGGCCCTGAAGGAACAAGCCAGAAGCCCTCCCACCTCCAACAGCGTCTCAACCCGTGAGTGAACCTGACCTGGGGGCAGCACAACAGTGCCCAGGGCTTGGTCCCAAAAATAAAGTCCCATCAGCAAGAGCAGCTGACACTGCATGGGCAGGGATGGAACTGGCAGCACCCAGGTGCCCAAAAATTGCAGCAACAGCTTCTTCATGCAATATTTTGTCCCTCTCCTAAATTGCCACGAGTGAAGAAATCGTGGCAAGGTTAATGGGGTAGGGAGTGAAGACTCAGTTCTGCTTTTATTGTATATCTGGATAAATTATCTTCTCTGCTAATCTCACATTTTGGAGGCTGGATGCCCTCAAGAAATGTATCTACAAATGTATTATTTACTCATATATAACAGATTAAAACTCCCACCTGCTTTTGTGCCACTAAATGCCCTCAACTCCCACCTATTCATGCAAATCCGGCAGCAGGGCAGGAAGCCAGGAGAAACAGCATGTCCCTTCCTAACCAATTTGTTTGCCCACTCACTGGTCCATCCTGTAGACAAGAGAAAATTCAGCTGGGTCTTCTTGCTGAAGGAGATGCAGTGATGGGCAGAGTTCATGGGGGAGAAGAGGCTCTTCACACCAGATCTGTTGCCTTGAAAGTCAGGCAGATGTCTACTACCTCAATCTGAGCTGTTCCAAGAGGAAACAGTGCTTAAATAGCTGCCGGAGGGTTGCAATAAGATGCTGCTAATTGAGGCAGCAATGAGAGTGAAGGGAGGGTCCCTCCACCGCAGCAGTTCGCTGCAGGTCTGAGCTTCCCCAGCACAGTCATCTCCTGCTTTGCCACTGCTTTCAGCTCGGCGTGGCTTAATAGAGACATCTCCTGGTCAAGCCCGAAACTTCTTTTCCCCGGGAAGTCAGCAAAAATGGAAGCTGGTACTTCAAACTCAAGGGTTGACCTTTGCAGGGAGTGCAGGTGAAGCAGTGGGCTCCTGGATCTGTGCTCCATGAAGGCATCCCTGTGCTGGCGTGTCTGCTTTTCTCTGCAGAACCCTCAGAGCTTTATCCCTATCACCCTTGTTCTTCCTCAACATTTTGTGCCAGGATGCAGCAGCAAAGGCATGGTTTCACGCCACACAGCTAAGTAGATGTGGACCACCTACATGACCGGACAATATGAAGTAGTTGGAGATTGAGGGTGTGTTTTACCTGGTCCTGGCCAAGCTGGACAGCCAGCTATTACCTGAACACTGGGCCTCCCAGCTGTGCTCCCTCCTCTGCTGTTTTGCCCCCAGACCTTACCTCACTACTCCAAATTCCTCCATGTCTTTTTCTAACCCTCCCTGGTCCTTTCCACCCCCACCCACATGCTTGGGGCAGGGAACTGCCATCCCCTAGAACTTCCAACCCTGAGGTGCAACATTCAGCAGACCCTTATTATATACTGTCATTTTCTAAGAGATGCATTATATTAGGTATATGTATATGTGGTATAGTCTAAATTACAGAACCAAAGTTTTTCACCCATCTTGTGATCATCTAAGTGATAAAACATGCTGCCCAGCAGGCTTCATGCATGAGCACTGCCAGAGGACAGGAGCAATGGCAAGGCTTGGCTCCATCCATCCATCCATCCACCCACCCATCCATCCACCCACCCATCCATCCATCCATCCATCCATCCACCCATCCATCCACCCATCCATCCATCCACCCATCCCTCCCTCCGTGTAGTGGTTAAGTCCTGCTGGACTCAAAGTCATCAGCCAGGCTTGACCCCAGGGTGTCCAAAGGTTGAGTGTTGGGGGATGTGGAGGAAGGAAGGGCCCACATATCTGGGGAAAAAAAAAAAAGAAATAAAAAGAAAAAGCATAAATGTCCAAAAAGGTCACCCAGTAGATCCCTGGTATGAATTAAGCTAAAAACCTTCTATCTGAGAGGTTTTTTTGGACACCCACCCAGCTAGTTATGAAGATTCACCAGAGCAGTTGCATTTTCTACTCTCTTCCCACTCTCAAGACACTAACAGCTTTAGGAGCTGATCCCTCAGTTTAAAGACAAACCAGCAGCTGGCAAGAAAACAGGAACATTTCTAGAGACATTCCTCCGATCTCAATGCCTGGATCTTGTCCTTGGCCCTACATTATTTAACACATTGTCAACATTTTTCAAAAGGCATAATACTGTCGCTGATAAATTTTGCCAATGATGAAAGGCTCAGAAAAGAGTAAATTGAGTAGAGGAACATCAATAAAAGTCATTTGGATAGTTTGATGACTTGGGCACAAAGGAAAATTACATGATTTTCAATGCAAAAGTACAAGCAGCTATCTAAGAGCAAAGCAAGTGTGTTGCAGTTAGATATAGGAGTTTTATATCCTGGGAAACACCACTTTAAAAAGCCAAAGAGGAATTATCACCAACAACCAGTTCAAGAGAAGGGCATGAGTTGCATTATAGCTGTAATGGGTATCAATGAGAGATACTGCTGGTAACACCTGCTCTGGCATTCACAGAAAGTGGAGAGGATTCAGGAAACAGCCAGGAGATTGGGTCAAGGGACTGGGAACCCATAAGGACCAAACCCCTTAAGTTCCTTGGGGTCAGGGTCATGTCTCTTGCCAGCGCCACCTCTCTCCCTTGTTCCCAAAAGTACTAATTCCAGCCACTCTGAAGGTCAGGTTGAAGCATCCCTGAAGCTTGGTATTCCCAAAGCTTCCACCTTCCCCCATCCAACTCTCCCAAAATAACAGGTTCCCGTTTCACCCCCCCCTCCTCTGCAGTCATTGATGGCCCGACGCAGATTCTGGTGCGGGACGTCTCCGACACCGTGGCCTTCGTGGAGTGGACCCCGCCGCGCGCCAAGGTGGACGCCATCCTGCTGAAGTACGGGCTGGAGGACGGGGAGGGCGGCAGGACCACCTTCCGCCTGCAGCCCCCCCTCAGCCAGTACTCCCTGCAGGCCCTGCGCCCCGGCGCCCGCTACCACCTCATCATCAGCGCCCTCCGGGGTGCCAACGAGAGCCGGCCAGCCTTTGCCCAGTTCACCACAGGTAGCTAGCTGACCTTGCTGGGAGAACCGGTGTGAATTTTAGAGCCTCTGGCAAGCGTGGGCAGATCACTTGCTGCCATCTGCGGATGGGTTGTCCTGCAACAAGGACTTACCCAGAGAAAAAATGAGGGATTTTTGCATCTGGGGTTTAATGATACCTGTTTTTCCCCTGGCAAAAGTGAGCTGGGGTTTAATGTGGTGTGCTAGGAGGAAGAAGTTGAATGAAAATGCAGTTGTTAAGATGCAGGTGTGAATGGAGATATTTAAATGCAAGTGCCTTGCATGTCATCACAGAGCAAAGCAGAGCAAATGATTCAGCTCACCCTAAAATACACATGCTAAAACTGCCCTCTGCCCACTCCCCACCGCCCTGCTCCCCCCACCCTCCTGCTGCTTGTGGCTGTTTAGCCACTAAACCTCCAGTGCAAAAGGTCCTTTTTATGTCCTGTGCCCCACAAGGATGCTCATATGGTCCCCAGGGCAGCCCAGGTGATCCCATGGATGGCATGGATGGACTCAACCCCCCCATATTTAGATGATAAACCCCAAGCCAACCACACCTTGGCCATGTCTTGCTGCGGCATCAAGGCTGAACCTGCCTGGGACACCCATCCTCACCAGCTCCAGTGCCCATTCAGACTCACAGCTTGGAACTCTAGAACTCAGGAGTTTATGTCCTAAAGAGCATCCATAGCTCAATGCACAATTCTCGAAAGCACCAACATGCTCGGCACAGGTCTGAATTCAAGGCAACATTTGCTCCTACTCAGCATCAAGAGCTAAGGCAGGTGTCTTGACCAAGGAATCATCAGTCAAGCAGCTGAAACCAGCACAGCCAGAAACATGGTTATCTTATTTTATATCTTCTCTGAACACCCTAACTGGTTGGTAAAACCTTAATGAATGTTAAACCCGCAGATAGCTAAGGGATTTAATTTACTGTGCCATAAAGGAGGAGCGTGTATCTCTGTGCTGGTTTATGGTATATAAATTATTTGTCATGTACATTACTGCTGGATATGAGGCTCCTACTGTTATAACTGTGGTATGTGAATTGTGTGTGTACATATCTCTATAGATAAATATTTTGGACAAGATGCTTGCCCCAACTGATTTGCTGTGTTGGCCTTCCTCACTTCATTTCTAAAAGGCAACATAAAAACATACCCCCAAATTCAGATCCATCACGATTACCCGTCTGCTGGTGCCCAGGCCCAAGCTGCTCATTGGAGGGGTTTATTGTGAAACCAGAGCAGATTCAGTACACAGCCTAAGCAGCACCAATAAACAAACCCTTTGGACAATGTCTGAGTGTGAATGAGCCTGTAAAGATGCTCAAGGTTTTCTTCTAAGAGCAGTTCAGGCTACTTCTAAGAGTATGGCTACTACAGAGCCCTTTTTTTCACAGCGCCTCAGTTTCTTTTACTCAAATACAGGGGGAAAGAGTTTTCTTTTTGAAATAACATGTAATTAGCTGCCAAACCAACTTACTGAGGATGCTGCAAGTGCTCCAGCATTTGCGTCACACTCCTGGGTGGCATCTCACAGCCTGTGCTGGGCAGGAAGCGAGAGCAAATGTTCCAGCCCTTCCTGCCAGGACACACTCTAAGGAGGAGGGACTGTGGGATCTCCTGGCTGTCACAGCCAGGTACTCTTCCACTGCTGTCTCATGGTGGCAAGGCTACGGGGTGTGTTCCCAGCAGTGAGGTGGTGCCTCTCTCCCTTGTGTTGCGCAGAGATTGATGCCCCCAAAAATCTGCGGGTGGGCTCACGGACCTCCGCCAGCCTCGAGCTCGCTTGGGACAACAGCGAGGCTGAGGCACACAGCTACAGGGTGGTCTACAGTACCCTAGCCGGGGAGCACTACCACGAGGTCCTGGTGCCACGCGACACCGGTCCCACCACCCGGGCCACCCTCGCAGGTATGCATCCACCCACGCACCCTTCTTCCCCCTTCATCCTCCTCCTCTCAGGCAGGTAGGGCAATGGAGAGCCCAAATCAGCACTGATACTCAGTTGCCCTTCTGCTGGCACATGTTTGAGGTTGTTTTGGAGTTTATTATTTACTGGAGAGAAGGTTTTCCTTGGGATAGAGCTCATTTTCCCCTGTGGGGGTCTGGGTACACCTCCAAGTAATGCACCTCCAGCAAGGATCTGTCCAGGTGGCAAATGGAGCTGGCAAGGAGCAAAGTGAGAAATGGGGAGAAGTCTGTTTAGGCTGATCTACAGAAAAATATTATTTCACCCCTCTCTTTTTTGCCGGTTTGGAAAAAGCCATGGATGATGGTGCCCTGTGGGCAGTGAGGGGGAAGCCAGGCTGGCTGAGATTTTTGCCTTTTTACAAATTTGGCTCAAAGCAGACACAAATCTAGAGATGCTGTTTTTGAGCAAGTCCTTTAAGTGGTACATTATTCAGGCCAGCATAAGGTCTGCAACCACCACTCACCTCCCAGTGCCAGGAAAGCCCCAAACACCTTATGCAGCAACACAGCAAAGCACCATGTGAGATGTGATTTCCTTATTTTTTTTACTAGAACTGCTTGCCTTGTGGATTTGCTGCTCCAGTGGCATATTTTGAGCGATGAAAATAATTATATGCAAAAATTGCATATAATTCTCATTCTTCTTGAAGTTCTTCAGTATGGCAGGACACCAGGTTCTTCCATGTTGACTCTCTGCCTTCCCAGGCAGGAAGGGAAGCCCTTCCCTTCAAGGGCTCAGGAATCTGCCATATGGAGTTATAGGAGAGAGTTCAGTGGGAAAGTAAATAGTTAAGTTACGGGCACAGCAGCAAAGTCACAAGAAAGACTGGAAGACAGCAAGGCAATTAGAGCAGAAAAATGTGGAATGCAGAAGTTAAGGCTGGTTTCTTCTGTGTTTGTGATGAGGATGCGTGGGGAGAAGTAGGATGAGATCAGAGACTTGGTGCTGAACTCCTGCTAGCTTTCCTTTAGGACATTTATTAGCTTTCTAAGTGAGAATAAGCATTAAAAGTGGGCCAAATCCCCCTCCCTGGGCAGAGGCACAACAGTGACACACACTGCAATGATATCCATGGCTTGACTTGAGCTTGTCTTGGAGTACGTGTCAGCCTGAAGTCTCTTGTTTTTCTCAGTAAAACTAAAAAAGCTCCCAAGGCTCTGCCAGACTCAGGCAGGCTGCAAGAAACCCAACGAGAGCAAGCTGCAGAGATGCAGATTCTTAAGTCAGTTTTGGAGAGTGATTTTTATATAGTGCCTCTATCATCACACAAGTGCATTGCTTCCAGTCCCCAGGGTACTATGTAAAAAACCAACCAATCATTAAAAAAAACCCTAGTCACAGCAGAAAATAATGAAAAAAACATTCTGCTAGCAAAAAAAAAAGCTATGATCATCATAGTGTGGATGGCACATGAGCCTCTCCCAGTATGCAAAGAGTAGTCATGTCCTCCAGTGTTGTTGGATGCTGTGCAAAACCCTTTGGGCTTTTTTTTCCAGACACCCAGGACCTGGTGGGATCCATGGTATGAAAGCAACCAGCAATTCTTTCAGCCAATCTCATCTACCTGCAGGAAAAGCAGTGACAAAGGGCACTGAGCAGAATTTATCAAAGATTTGCACTTAAAAGTGCAGCAAGCCTGGCCCCGACCCATAGTCTCTCTTAAAAATCAGCATTTGCACAGGAATAATCATAATTTTGCTCTTCACAAAAGATCTGGGAGAGAAAAGGTTTATATCCTCCTGCTCATTTATTCCTTCTCCTTCCCTTCTGCCAAGTTCCTCTTTCCAGAGTATTTCTGACACTTATTGAGCAGGGCCAAGGGGGTCCATCTTCTCCCTATCACCAAGACTGCACTGTAGTAAGAGAAAAGGAGAGGAGGAGAGTGTCCTTCTCTCCTGACCTCTTGGGAAAGGTTTTGGTGGCTCCAGGGGATGCTGCTCCTGGGCAAGGCACAGTGAGGTTGAGCTGGAGAGTTTATGGCTTTTCTAACTTTGTGGGAAAGATCATGGAGCACTGGGAAGAGGGGAAATAGAGCCACCAGCAGCCAGCCAGAAGTGACAGAGGAAAGAGATATCTCATGGAGATAAAACTGCAAGAGGAAAGGAGCTGGATAAGCTCAATTCCCCAGTTCCTTGAAAGAGGCACCTCAGGATATGTCCACCCCAAGGAACAGGGCTTGATTTGGCTCCCAGAAAGACTGCATCTTTCCTGATTAATGTGCATTTCATTTACTCTGCATAATTTATTTCTCTCCAAGACACCAGTCCTATGACAATATTTGATGTTGCACGACTTTGGGAAAAAATATAGCTACTTTATTGTTCCCATCTCACCTCACACACACAAGAGCTTCTGTCTCACTGCCAGCAATTACAGCAGATCTCAGCAACAACTTTCAAAAATTTCTTGTTTCTGAGCTAAAATAATCCAAATTCCCTGTCCAAAGGCATCCACAGGGTTTTTAAAAAGGCTCAGCTCTTCTGCAAATGTGTAGAGGAACTGCTGACCTGTGGGAGAGCTGCTAACCCCAGGGATGCTCTGGAGGGTCCCCCCTCCCCTACCTGTGGGAGGGGGAAAAAGGGATCACACACACCCTGAGGTCACCCTGCCAGGTGCTGCTCTCAAACCCCTTCATGTTTTTTGCACTCCCTGGCAGATCTGGTGCCAGGAACAGAGTATGGCATCGGGATTTCAGCTGTGATGGACAGCCAGCAGAGTGTGCCAGCAACCATGAATGCCAGGACTGGTGAGTTTGGCCCCCCCCTTGCCTGCTCCAAGCACAGTTGGCTCCTATGGCTCAGATGCCCCCATAGGACAATCCGTGCATGGGGACAAAGCTCTGCACCAACCCTCTCCCACAGAGCTTGACAGCCCCCGGGACCTCCTGGTGACAGCCTCCACTGAGACGTCCATCTCACTGGCTTGGACCAAAGCCACAGGTCCCATCGACCACTACCGCATCACCTTCACCCCTGCCTCAGGAATGGCCTCTGAAGTGACAGTGCCCCAGGATGAGTCACAGCTTACCCTTGAGGAGCTGGAGCCTGGGACAGAGTACACCATCTCCATTGTCGCTGAGAGGGGGCGGCAGCAGAGCCTGGAGGCCACTGTGGATGCTTTCACAGGTAGAGAAACATAAGGTGGGATGGAGGCAAGGGCACAAACCTCTGCCAGCCCACTGCGTCCCTGGCATCAAAGCCCTTGCGGTGGTGATGGGGATGAGAGCTGGGGTCAATGTGTCCACACAGGAGCAACTGACCTCAAAAGGAGGATAGCCCTACCAACATGGTGGCACAATCCCTTTGGCCAGCAGCACTGAACACACGTGCTTTGCTGGAGGGTCCCCACAGAACAAGGCTGAATTGGGATAAACAGACAGCCCTCTGCTGTCCTCTGCGGTCAGGGTGCCTGTGTGTCCATAGGAAGATGGAATGAAGCCTTGTGGGATCTCACAAGGACCTCTGGCTGAAAAGTCTGCAGTCATGAAGTGCAGACAACACATACCATCTGTAGTGGGACAGTTTCATCACTCACTATATACGTCTGGGATGGAGGATGTTTGCTGGTGGAGCTGAGAAAAGTGCCATTTTCCCCCTCCTTGTTCTGCCTCTTGATCCCAGCACAGTTTCAGATCAATGGAGAGCCCAGATCTTCAGCTTTGCCACCTCTTTTAAGTATTTCCCATACAAGCACTGGGAAAAACATGGAGGATCTGCAGACAGTTGGGGTTGCATCCCTCCTCTCCGTATTCCAGGTGTTCGACCCATCTCACAGCTACACTTCTCCCAGCTGACATCCTCCAGTGTGAATGTCACATGGAGTGACCCATCCCCACCAGCAGACCACCTCATCCTCACCTACAGGCTCCGGGATGAGGAGGAGGCACAGCAGATCACACTCAATGGCACCTGCAGGCACACTAGCCTGACAGGCCTGCTGCCATCCACCGAGTACCTGGTGTCACTGGTGGCCGTGCACGGCACCATCAGCTCTGAGCCTGTCGTGGGCTCCATCACAACAGGTACCACGGGACACCCCCCACCAGGCACAGGACAGCACTGGGGAGGGCAGGCAGAGGGATGGGGAGTGAACCTGCTTCCCCACAGCTTTTCACTGTGCTCCATCTCACCAGGGATTGATGCACCAAAGGACCTCAGAGTGGGCAACGTCACCCAGGAGTCCATGATGGTCTACTGGAGCGCTCCCATCGCTGCCTTCGACCACTATAGAATATCCTACCGTGCTGCCGAAGGTAACAGGCCAGATCACTCCCATTCATGCCCTGAGCTCACAGCTGCCAACCCTCCCTCCATCCGCTGGCCCAAGCAAGCCACTAGGTCATTTTCACCCAGGCAGTGTCTCAGTGCCTTGGGCAAAGCAACCAGTAACTGGGATTGGCTACAGGGCAGAGGATGGGGTGTCTAGGATGAGGATGGGAAGGGACCACTGCAGCCAGCTTGGCACAGCAGGCACATAGAATGTCCCCCAGCAGTGTGGCCTCCCTAGAGATGGTTAAATTCAGGGCTCAATCTTGAAATCCCACCTCCCTCATCTGCTTCGACTACCTCATCTTCCTTGGCCCTAGTTCCGTCGATGATGCTGAAAAGGCTGGGCCAGCAGAGTGATGGGCACACAGGAGTGCACCTGCAGGCATGAAACACAGTTACCTCCAGTGTCTTGTGAAACTGCTCTCCCCCCCCCAAGCCTGTCCTGAGCCCCAGGGATGGGGCCATTCTTGATGTCAAAGCTCTTGGCTCCATCTCTGCAGGGAGGACAGACAGCATGGCCATCCCCAGGGATGCCACTGAGTACACCCTCCAGGACCTGCAGCCTGCCACCAAGTATGAGATTGGGGTGAAGAGCGTGCGGGGCCGGGAGGAGAGCGAGCTGGCCTCCATCACTGCATACACAGGTGGGAAGGAGCTCTTGGTGGGCAGGGAAAAACCAAACAGTGTCAGGTCCAGCCCTGCCCAGGGCTGGCAGTCCCTGCTTGCACTAAGACTCAGGTGGCTAAGAGCAAGCTGGAGATGATAAGCAGAGCTCACAAGAGCTCAGTGTGGGCTTTTGAAGTATGTCTCAGCAAAGTTTATCCCAAATATGCATGGGTAGTCATGGGTAAAAGTGATAAACCTGTGTACCACACACAGGGAAGCCAGAAATATGATGCTGGGCAATCATGACAGCCTTTCCTAAACAGAGTAGAGATTTCCAGAAATATTTCCTAGGGAAGCCCTGTCACAAACAGTATCTGCTGCAAGAATAAAACCTTCTGCTATCCCCAGACTCCTCAAAACCTAAAGAAAACCCCTAACATGCCTGACTGGGCATCAATAAAAGAGTGGAAGAGCAGCCCAGGTAGCCGAGTAGCACAAGCTATGACATCTCTGCACTCCAGCTTGGGCAGCAGTAACTCCTGTGCATGCGCAGGTGTCTGGGCAGCAGGGCAGGACATAGAGTGGTATGCCACAAGAAGCCCTTCCAGTTCATTGTCCAGTCTTCTAATCCTCTGACTCTCTGGATCTCTCCCCCATGCAGCCATGGATGTCCCCTTGGGGGTCACAGCCACCAACATCACTCCCACCGAGGCGCTGCTGCAGTGGAACCCGCCGCTGTTGGAGGTGGAAAGCTATGTCCTCATCCTTACATGTCGTGCAGGTACACCAAGGCTCTGTTTCAGCTCATCTCAACCTCTCTCCCATCCCAAAGTCCAAGGCTCAGTGGGTGCCCTTCACAGAGGGAGTAGGGAAGGAGCCCTTGCCTTGAGCTTTATAAGGATTGTGGGAAAAATTAGAGCACCCTTCAGATTGAACAGCACTACTACAGCTCAGCTGCTGTACAGTACCCTACAGTGTTTCAGCAATAGAAATGCTTTTATTCATGAGGTCATATCCAGAGACATTTTGGAGAACCACCTTGAATGTCTACTCTGACTCATGCCTTTTTGCTTACAGTTGCAGGAGAAACAATTCTCGTGGATGGAGACAACCAGGAATACCAGCTGACCAACCTGCTGCCCAGTACCACCTACACAGTTTCTATGTATGCCACCAGTGGGCCTCTCACCAGCCAGACCATCAGCACCAACTTCACTACTCGTATGTAAAATCACTTCCCTCACTCCTCATCCCTAGCCATGCTCCCACCCCAGGAAAAGCATCCAGCAAGGCTGAGCTGAAGCTCTAGTTATGTAGTGTGGGTGCTACAAACATGAATCCCAAATACCAGTGCAGAGCACAACACTAGAACAGAATTTTAATCAACAAGTATCAACTGGTATTCTCACTCTCTCAATATCCATCCATTCATCCATCCATCACTTTCTTTCAGTGAATTCCCCTGGATGTGGTTTCCTGAGCAGACCCCTGACCAGGTCTTTTTCTTGCCCAAGGCCATAGTCCAGAAAACAACCCATTTAGCTCATGGACAGCTTGACAGGTCCCATAGCACATGAATTTCACAGTTGTTACCCTTAAGGTGGCATGCAAGCAGAGAGAAGGACTTCTAGAGGGTTTGCAGAGTTCTGTTGAAGACTGGAGATCGATGATGAGGTCTTGAAACTGAGGGTGAGGATGGGCTTTGGGCTGTAGCTCAGTGTTGTAAGGTTGAATCCCAGTGAACTGAGTTGGGAAACAGGGCTGAGGTGGTTGTGTGTGAGAAACTGCACTTCCTTGGGTCCCTATCTATTCTTGCAGTTTTGGATCCTCCAACAAATCTGACCGCCAGTGAAGTCACACGACGGAGCGCCCTGCTCTCCTGGGTTCCTCCTGTGGGAGAGATTGAGAATTATATCATGACCTACAGATCCACCGATGGCAGCCGGAAGGTGAGTGAGTCCTCACACAAAAGAGGCTCATTATGTCAGGAAATAATACAATCATGGTAAAACGAGTGGGAGAAGACAAACAAAGCAAAAGAACGATGCTCACTGGCTCAGGGAGACCAGACGGGCAGACACTATTTCCTGCTAAGCAGAATGATGGGAAAAAGCAATAAGAGATTGCCTAAGGCAAAATGTTTATGCCTGGATTGGGCATAGAGGGATTACCTGGAAAGTTTGGAGGAACAGGGAAAAGTCATAGCTTGTGAAACACAAGCAACTTTAAGCAGGAGAATATTATTCTACAGAGGTGTTAAAAATGCCATTTTCCCTTCCTGCAAAAAGGAAAATATGCACAGACAGGTAATTAATCTTGCAATACAATGCATTTAATTATTTAATGAGTGCGTCCACATCTGCCTGTCTGAAGGAGCGGCAACAAAAAACACTATCAGAAATACCTCATGGCAAATAGTCCGATTTCCTTTGCTGCTGTGATTGGCTTGCAGCAGCCAGAGGATAATAGCTTTACAGAATGGGTTCAATAATGCTGTGTGGCACTGGCCAACAACCAGGAAAAAAAATGACAGGAATTGACGGGGTCAAAACTGTCTAATAACCAGGTTCGGCCAGCTTAATTCCTTGCACTGCTTGGGCAATTAGTCATGTCTTGTATCAAGGGCATACAGGTCCCAACAGAGCCAGTACACGGAGGACACAGACTGCAAACATTTAAATCCATCTCCAAACCAGGTTGCTCTCCCCCACCCCAAACCATTCTGAAATGTTGACTATATTCACTGATCTCACATTCACTCAGGCCAGGGGTCTAAGGAGTCATTCAATGCTCCTCAGCCAGTCTCCAAGGGCTACAGTAGTTTGTGGCTTCCCTTCCCTCCTCACTTGCTCTTTAGGCTCCCCACCATTTTTCTCATCTGTTGCTCTTGGTGTCTACCTCCTTCTGGGACCCATGTACAGGAGCTGATTGTGGATGCTGAGGATACATGGATCCGTCTGGAGGGGCTTTCTGAGACCACGGAGTACACCGTGCACCTACAAGCTGCCCAGAACGCCATGCGGAGCAGCCTCATCTCAACCACCTTCACCACAGGTGAGGACGCATCATGCTGCCAGGAATGGACTGTGCTTGGGGACTTTCCCTCCTCAGGTAGCATTCCATCATGATCCATAGATGGGTACTTACAATGCCATGACCCACAGTGCTGCTTCACTACAAAAAGTTAATGGCTGAAGGATCTATGATTCAAACACAAGACCCAGCCCAGGGCAAGAGGGTTTGAGCTTCAGACCAGGAACCATCTACCAGGCCCTTTGCCTTGTCCTCAAGTGAATAAACAGTGGAAAAATACCCACTAAAATCAACAACACATATTAACAGGTATGCTCCTGGGAGAGGACCCAGCCAATGACTCCATGCTGTAGACATGATCTGATTGCTCACAAATATCAAAGAATCATAGAATACTTTGGGTTGGAAAGAATCTTGAAAGGTCATTTAGTTCAGTCCCCCTCCAGTGAGCAGGGTCATCTTGAACTTGGTCAGGTTGCTCAGAGCCCTGTTGAATTTGACCTTAAAAGGTTTCAGGGTTGGGCTATCCCTGGAAATATCAATCAGGTGCATCTCCACCACCCCCAATGCAGTCAAAGACCACAGAGACAGCACTTAATCTAATTGCATTATTCCTCCCCACTCTCATTCTAGAATATTCACAACTCACTAAGGCACTAAAATAATGGGAATGGTTTCCTTTTGAAATCAAAAGGTGGGCATCCACAGCCACCACAACCCTCACAGACTCTTATTACTTACACTTCCAATAATGAAGCTTGCATGAGAATGCCACCATTGCTTCCAACCTCTGCAACCATTCATAATATAAATTATGCAAAGCAAATTGTCCCTCATCCTCTTTGAAAAGCATGGCTAGCCGGGGCACTTACAGACAGAATGTATCTTGTTCAGGGCTGCATCCAATCATGTTCTCCCTGGGCATCAACAGCACTAAGAAGCCTCAAGATGATGGAAAAAGGAAGTTTCTTCTCACTTACCCCAATATTGATGAGACAGAAGCAACCAGGAGCTATCATCAAGGCAATGCAAGTTATGGACAGCATGTCTCATCAAAGCATCCAGATCTGCATTTCAGTTTATTCTGGCAATGCATCAAGGCACTTCGCAGAGAACAAGGACTTGTCTTCAAGCACAACAACAGCAAAAGCCACCCAGGCTTAATTTAAATTGTTTTGCTTCCTTCTGCTTACAGTACACATCCCGGGGTTCTTCTATTCCCTCTGACATATTAATAGCTCAGCCTCTTTTGTTTCATGTTTGCATATGGTTCTTGGGGAATTGTATGCAGATGAGACAAAAGGAAGAAACAGATACAGTATTTATAATTTATAGTGGTTTGAAATGTCTTTCAAGGTCTCCTTGGCTCCTAAAGATATGAATATAAATTAAGAAACAAGCAACCTCCACAGAGCTCAGGGGAGCCCAAAGTCGTTATCGTTGAAGTTTTCATTGTTGGATACTATAAAGCACAAACAACATCTCACCAGACTGTGCTACAGACCATGAAGATGGGGATAAAAAAGAGGGGATCTTCAACATTTGGACACTGCAATGACCTCCAAGTCTTCAGGTCACAAGGTGGGGGAAAATATATCCAATAGAGAAGCAACAGACAAAGGTTGTGCCTTGGTCCTATGGGGCACTACACAACTGTGATGGACACACAGAGCATAGAAGATGTGAAGGTCCTTTACGCCTTCTCAGTTAGCTACAGAGACATCCTTGAAAACCACGCCCACATTGCCAGCTCTGCACTCATTTATTCCATCATCCATACATACCAACACCAAAGAAAAACATGTATTTCCCTCTTTAGTCTTAAATAAGAAAACGCTGTCCTCAGAGTTGACATTGCAATACTGCCAGAATAATTGTCATAACTAAGACTTTCCTAAACTCTGACCACAAAATGTTTTCTCATTAGAGAACACCTGTAGCACAGTCACACAGCCCACACTACCTACCTCTAGCATCGCACACAGCCTCATTCCTGCTCAGCTTGTGAGAAACAATTAGCTCAGCATAAGTCCACCATCATTTCCAAGGGCATGGAGAATCAGGAGAATCCCCCTGGAATGAGTAAAGCTATAAAACTTGACTGGAGCTGGCAATCCTGACAGGAGAACAGGTTTTGGTATTTTCACAGCTGTCTAAATATGCTGGTGACAGCTTAAACCCCAGGGTTTCAGACACAGTGCAGAAATATGGTCCAAGAAGTGACACCCCTCATCATTCATGGTGATGTTACCATGCACCTTTCAAATGTAAGACACATGGAAGAATAATTAATTAATATATGCACACATTTTTTTTCCAGTAAGTCCTCTGAGGCTGATGGCAGATGTAAAGTCTCATTGCCTCATGGAATAATTTGGAACATAGAAGCCAAGATAGATTTTTCCTGGATTGTAACTAGCGGAGCCTGAGGCATGGGGAAAATTCTTTTCTTGAATTTTGGCTTTTTTTTATTATTATTATTATTTTGCAGGAGGACGTGTCTTTGCTAACCCTCAGGACTGTGCCCAGCACCTGATGAATGGAGACACGCTGAGCGGGGTCTACACCATCTCCATCAACGGGGACCTCAGTCAGCGGGTGCCGGTGTACTGCGACATGACCACCGACGGAGGTGGCTGGATTGTGAGTATCCATGTGGTTGTCCTGCACGTTGTCCCCATCACAAAGTAACTGAGCCCCTACCAGCAAAGCACAGGAATGACAGCAGGCCCAGCGTCATACGCTTCATTTCCCACACCACAGGGAATGGCCCACGCTCTGGAAATAATAGTTACACTTGGAGAAATGCCCTTTGGTTTATTTGACATGCTTGTAGTGCTTTCGGAGAGCAAAATTTGTGAGTGAAGCTGATTTATTGTTCTAGAAATGAAATTAATGGCTGGTAGCTTTCGTGGGGAAAGATTCATGATGCCTGCAGAAGAAGGGTGTCAGGCATCACCCCAGTTGAGTCTGCACAGGAGAACTTTAGAAACAAATGCCTGTTTGGCTTCTGAACTACACAAACACTGCTTGTCCTGATGTAGCTGGACTGACACTGTAAGTAAATAATGCCATGGTGCTTTGATCTTATTCACATCAAACTGTTACCTACACACATTACACCAAACCCTGCTAGATGTATAGTCAAAACAAAAAAAAAAAAAATGGGCTTCCTCAAACGCTGATTTCTAGCCAGTAAATTTCCCTCTCACTCTGCTTCAGAGCATCCCCTTGGATCAGAGAAATAGCCAGCTCAAAGAAGAATTACATGCTAAAAAACGAGAGGCACCACGTATTAGTTAAAGCAGAAATCTCGAAGGCAAATTCCTTCCTAATCTACCATTTATTTGCTTTGGACATTATCTAATACCTCTTTGATTTCTACACCTGCACACAAACTAATTGTATGGCTGCAATTAATGTCAAATGGATGGGCATTGCAATTTTCTCCCCTGAAAAGCACAATGGAAAGAAAAATTATTATCTTTGCCTCGTGTGTCCAAAGCCTGGCAAAGCCTTTTCTCATCTCCATCATTATGATTTTCCCCCGGTCTTCCTCCACATTAGGTCTTCCAGCGGCGGCAGAACGGGCTGACTGATTTCTTCCGGAAATGGGCAGATTACCGGGTTGGCTTTGGAAACTTGGAAGATGAGTTTTGGCTGGGTATGACCTTCCCTGGTTGCCTTTCACTGATGTGTCAAACCTAAGTTCCATGAGCACTGTGTCAGCTGTTGGCTCCTTGCCCTTCACAACACTCCTCTACATTCTCCCTCAAACAGTTTTCCTTCTGTTCATTCTCTGCCCTTCACCTTAGGACCTCATGCAGAGGCACACCACAAAAAGGCACACTGTGAAGGTCAGCAGCTCACTGGTTTGCTCTCTCTAGGAAAGAAAGGGAGTATGCCATCAGTTTTCATGGATCAAAACCCATCATTGTCCATTGGATGACGACAGGTTGCCCTGGTGGCCAGAAAGTCAGCTGCCCAATGAAAGCAGGAAAGGAGTGAATGGGAGACAGCACAGCTCTGAAACTGAGTGTGCTCCTCCAAAACCTCACCATGTGCTAAAGGAACCTGCAGCATAAACACACTCTGGCTTGTATGGGAGCTTAACAACAACATAAGTAGCACCAGGGCTCAACAGCTGGATGTTCCAAGCTTCAGCAGCATGAAGAAATGTGAACTTGAGCCTTGAACCCAACACTCATAGACACTGGGAGGCGAATCTCAAGTGGGGACAGAGAGTTCAGACCCTAGTAGTGCCAGGAGATACTACACAGGCTCACCACAAGTGCTGCTGCTCTTTGATTCATCTCCTTGCTCTCATTTCCCACTACTCTTTTATTTGCCTAGAGCTTTCCTTGTTTGTTCATGGAATGGATCTGAGCACCAGGTTTCACTGGTGTTTCACTGTTTTGACAGGTTTGGACAACATCCACAAGATCACATCCCAAGGGCGCTACGAGCTGCGAATAGACATGAGGGATGGTCAGGAAGCAGCATATGCCTACTACGACAAGTTCTCCATTGGTGACTCCCGGAGCCTCTACAAACTGCGAATTGGAGACTACAATGGCACTTCAGGTACAGCCTCATTGCTAGCAAGGATCTTGGGAAATCCTGTGACTGACTGGTTCAAGACTGTAAAGGAAATCCTAACATGAAATCTCACTTGTCTAGAACAGCAAGACAAAAACCCATAGTCCTTTCTGCAGTCCGTTGTGTAACCCAGATAAATCCCACTAAGGACACAGAATTTTCCATTGGGGATTAGGTATTTAATAGTAGAGACATTGCTGTTCAAATAACCAGATCAATCATCAGAGGTGTCATCTCACTTGGCAATAGCCACAGCTGGCTATTGATGTCATGCTGGAGGCTGTATTTATTGCCTTTCCACAGCTGTGGAAAAATCTGAAATCCTCTGAGTCATTTCCTCACGTAAAGGCCAAACACTGCCCAGTTTTGCAAGGACACTGTCACACCTGCTTGCTTGGTTGATTCAGAGAGTTAGAGTTGTCCACCAGAAAAGAGAGAGTGCTAGAGCGAGGGCACAGGGGATCGCTTCCTCAAGAAGGGAGAAGGGGTGCAACTGTAGCCCCTTCATCTGGGATAGATGTGCCCTGTGCAAGCCTCCATGACAAAACTTCCACCATGTATTAGGTGGAATCCCACAACATTCCAAAGATACAGGAATTTCCCTATTCAATACCAGTTAGTTGCCACTGGAAGAGAAGTGTCATGAATCTTTATGGTGTGCAACAAAGCACTTGGTCTAACCTCAGATCCCAGGGCACAAGGCACCCAAACTATTGCCAAGGATGGCAGTAATAGGGTGATGCAGACATGATTCTGTCCCCTTCACCATGCAAACTCTGCTTCTAGCTGTCCAGCTGTCTTCTGCTCCACCTTGTGCCAAGGGAGCCAGGGTTCAACAAATGGTTCATTGCCAAGATGTTTGGTAATAAGTCTCTCCATGGCTGGATTGCACACTGCCAGCATGGGTCTACTTCATATGTCCTTAGGAATTACCAAGGAGCATATTTAGAATGTCTCCTGTAAGTATATCACTCAACTGACCGTATTTTACTCTGGCTTTTCTTTCACACAAAAGCAGCACTCTAATTATCTAGTGAGGATGAGGTTAGAAGTTTTGGTGGAATAAAATATCACACACCTTCCAAAACCTTCTTCCCCTTATCCAAAGAGAGAGAGGTGGTTCAAGAGATGAATGTTTGGTCTCCTTTAAGAGAAAAAGCTTCCTTTGGCTAACAGGAAAGAAGGAGGCTGAAAGCATCCTGAAGTTATATAGCAGAGCCAAGCCTCAGGAAATCAGGGATGCCAAAATCTGGGATTGAATTAATTTCTGAAACACTGAAATTCAAACTATCTGACAAAAGAAAGAAGTCTCTAAGATTTGCTATGGTCTGCACTGATCCTAAACAGACAGCAGAAGACCTCAGATGAACCAATTGTGAACAATTCCAGTTAATGTTATTCCCAGACTGCCATCTGTTTGAGCCACTAATTGGAATGGTTACTACATAACCAGAATATCCTAATTTCCTTGTGAAAAGACCAGATAACTCAGACTCCATCACCTTTAATGGCACCTCCTTCCACAGGAGACTCCCTCACCTATCACCAGGGCCGCCCTTTCTCCACCAAGGACAGGGACAATGATGTTGCTGTGACCAACTGTGCCATGTCCTACAAAGGGGCATGGTGGTACAAGAACTGCCACCGCACCAACCTCAATGGCAAGTACGGAGAATCCCGGCACAGTCAGGTAAGGGTAGAACTGGGTTGAAAGCCTCTGGAATTTCTTCTAGGGGAACATGTCAGCAAGCCTAGGTTAGGGCTGGGGCTGCGTGATTGGTGCACCAGGGTCAAGACTGGTGGCATGACCTCAAAGCAGCTGGAGCAAAGGGAGCCACCTTCAAGCCAATTCTGCTAATACTTTGTGTCTCACGCGTGCTGCCATAGTCATTTGCTGTAATGTGTTAGATTAAAAAAATTACCTACTTGAAATTTGATCAGCCTTTGAGCAGAGGCAAAAAAAACAATTAACCCATAGAAGCAGGAGTTGCTTGTTCCTGCTACAGCGAGTTTTTCCTTCTGGCTTCTCTTCAGCTATCAACCTTGTTTCCTTCCTCTCCCACTCTGGTTTCTTGTTAGGCTCTTTCCTTACCCTCTGCCTTTCTCTCCTTCCTGCCAGGGGATTAACTGGTACCATTGGAAAGGTCATGAGTTCTCCATCCCCTTTGTGGAAATGAAGATGCGACCTTACAACCACCGTAACATCTCTGGGAGGAAGCGACGGTCCTTACAGCTCTGAGCCAACTGAACCCCTCTTGCCTCCCACAACCTTTTCTGTCATTTGTTTGTATTTTATAATATGAAAAGGGAAAAAAAAAATTACTACTCGTCTGAGATAGCAACCTGCCCCTCACAAGTGCTGGAGGGAACCATGGCACAAGGAAAGGTCATGGGAAAGGAAAGACCTCATTGCTTTGCATCTGTCCCAGAGAAATACCAAATTTCCAGTCTCCCTATCCCAATACTCTGGCCCTTAATATGAGAAGAAAGAGAAAGATACAGATTTTTTTTGATATTTTTTTAAAAGACACAGAAATCTCCAGCAAGCCCTGTTAGAAATGTTTGTCACAGGGTTTGTGGCAGAAACCTTACCCACAGGTACCTTGTATGGCCATTTTCAGCCCAGTCATGGCCAGGGATGCCCATCTTCTCCCTGCCTCCCTGTCCCCTCCTGGCAGCGAGGTCCCAAGCTTCATGCCATTCTGTAGACACCAACTCCTCCAGCAGGCAGAGACCCCTCTCTCCCCTGTGTGCAGGCTCTGGACACATAGAGATTAAGTGAGGATGATAAAAGGCTCATCCCATCCCCAGTTTTCACAGGAGGGCTTGGCAAATATCTGCATATGTAGGCAAACTCCAGAGAGTACATAGCTCATGTGTTGATCCCACCACAAAGTGATCCTTGTGTGCATAGGGTGTATGGGAATAAGAACTACTCCACCAGCCCCAACCTTCATTATCCACTCCTCCAAGCTGAACTCAGCCCATTCCAGGTCCATGATATCTGCCTACATTATGATGAACCTGATAGAGAAGGAAGGACTTAAATTAGAAGACTTAGGAGAAAAATCCCTACTCATGGTCCTGAAATCTAGGACCCATTTCCTCTGTTATTTCTACATCCCATCATGCTCTCTCTCACTCAGGTCACTGGTCCCAAACAAAACAGTCTCAGAGAAGGAGCAGCAATAAAAAGATACCACACAACTGCAGCCCAGCCTGAAGCCAACAGTTGTCACAGCTCAGGTGTTCCTGTTCACTGCACACAGGGAATTATGACAATGCAGCTAAGGGAAGACAAGTGCAAGCTGAGGAATGTCCATATCCTTCCTTCTACACCATCCTTCTTCATCCCCCCCACAAGGAGGACACAAATCTCAGTGCCTTGGTACTGCCATCTCTATAACAGGAAATTAACTGTTTCCTGTCCCAGAAGGGGTTCCATTCAAATTTTTGAGCACTTCAAAGCCCTTGGAAGAATTAACGGGTTCACTCTTCCCATCCTTAACTTCTCCTGTCTCAGGGAAGATGGACCCTTTGCATAGTTCTGTCTGTGCCCTGTTGTCATTGATCCCCACCTCCACAGAGCCCAAATGACCACCATGCTTAAGTCACTCCTCTGCCAAGGACGTTGATCAATGCTAGGCATTGTCACTGGCCTGGTCTCAAAGAAGGGACTCGTCCCTGTGTCCAAGGACAATGCAGCTCATCACTGGATATGCAGCCAAAGAACCATGACAAATGCTAAATTCTGCTATCTGGTTTTATCACACTGAAACTGCTTTGTTTCAAAAGCATCTTTCAGATAGCAACATAAAGGCATCTTTGCAGTAGCTTATAATTCAGGCCAGTGTATCCTTCATGGTCGCACTCCTTAATGTTCTGACGTTACTATGGCTGCAGAGCTGAAGAAGAGCATTAAGTGGGAAATACAGCCTCCTTTTCCATGCCACATACTGGCACATGAAATCACAGCTAACACTGAGGTCAAGATTAGATACAGGGCCCAGTCCTTCATGTGGTCATCGTACAAGCTGGCCTGGAGAAAAGATGCTTAGCAACATCTCATATGTAAATGAGGTGTCCCTTCTTATTTCTCCTTGGCATCAAATCAGGCAACATATTAACCAGTTGAGGAACAGGTGAGTCAGAGGCTACAGATGATGGGATGTCTTGCAGGACATGGCCACTCACACAGAGGGTGGCATGTCACGCCTCCTGAAGACCCAAAAGCCAACAAAAAGCAGCAGATGGAACTGATTAAAGCCTAAGAAGGCTTTTAGTAGACCAGCAGAGTAAATTCTTTCCCCAGACCATCAAGAATTTATAGGAAGAAATATTCCAACAAAAGCTGTAATGGAGCAGAGGTTATCACCAGCAGTTATTGGCAGTGGATAGTGCTGTTTTCTTACCTACCCAGGTTAAAGAAAGATGTCAGTGGAAACACATCATTCACAGTCAAGCAAAAGGCAAGAAACCTCTCTTTTCAAAAGTAAGACTTAAACAGAAAATCAAAGTTTGCCAAGCTTTTCTAGGAGGTTCAAAAGAAGAGCTGCAAAAAGGTTGATTATTCTCTAAACAGGTTTACTGACATGTATCTCTCCCTTCCTCCTCATGTCTGTCATCCCTTGTACAAGTCCTGTAACCAGGATGAGTCAGCCAGGTTGACCCAACTGCATAGTCAGGTATGAAAGACACTCTTGGAGACCAGTCATATCCAATCTTTCAGTGCTATTACACATCAGTGCTGGCCCCTGACCTCTCATGTGATACCAGGATGTTGCCTTTTCATGGCATTGGTGTAAGACAGTTGCTACAATCTTTTAAAGGAAAGATTTCTACACATCATGGTTTTCTCCTGGTGATAACCCAATCCATGCCCAGGCACACAACTAGCAATGACAAGCCAGTGATTTGGGCCATCATCCCCTGTTCACATTGTCCATAAAGAAGATACAGTTTCCCAGAAAGTTATTTTTCTATATTGCCTAATTTTATCTTTTTTTGACAAAGCTCCTGCCAGCAATTTCAAGCAAATTTGTGCTTAATGTTGATGCTACAGAACAGCCCCACAATTAAGTAGTTTCTTCTCACTCTCCATCACTGGATGGACTAGTTCATTCTACAGCTAGACCAGGTTTGGCCCTGAAATTCCCAGAAACCAAGTCTAGATCTGGTACAGTATTAATCCTGAGAAACCTTGGCTTCAGCATGTGAACTGTCACTAGGTTCTGGTGGCTTCACTGCCATCCTAGGTTTGTGTGGCTCAGGCTTGTTCCAGAGCCCGAAAAAGGAACACGAGGCTGTTCCCTAAACCACACTATCCACTGTGAGATGCCACCTCATGTAATAGGAAGCAGGAAGAAACACATCAAATCCTTCACACATGGGTATATATGTACCCATGACCCTTGCAGCCTTTCAAAGTCACCTGTTATTTCTAAACCCAAAATCCTAGAGGAAAATACAAATGGACTTTGATCCCTTGCCTGATTTTAATTTCCCTCTGTTTTCATTCTCCGAGCCCACCTTCCCATTGCACACTGCACTGAAACACAACCAAAGAAAAAGAGTCCTGAAAGGAAAAACTGCTTTTAGTAAAGTGATAGCATCTATGAATTAATAATTTCAAGAAAGAGAGAGGCTAGTCTCTCCTCAGGGGTTTTGGTAGGAAGGTACTGGGAGAGTATCCACACAAAGACTGGGGAGAAGTCTGCTTCTATTCTTTATTTTTGCATTACTTTACCATAGGCATCTCAAAGCTTAGTATCAGCCTAAATGCACTCTTGCCTCCTTCCCAAGGGGATGCTTATCCCAGGTGAAGTGCCTGGTGTGCAAAGCACAGCTCATGGTACCTTCATTCATAGTGATGCAGCTGGTGAGGGCTCAGCCAGTGGTGTCCCCATGCCCACAATAGGCTCAGAGCAACCTGTAAAAACACAGCAGGAGCCAAAGTACCCTCCCAGTGCCTCACCTCCATGCCAGCACACAACTTTCATCCCAGCTCAGAGCTGTCCTCCTGCTGTGTCCCCACCATCACATCTGGGGGTGACCACATGCCCCCTATCCTGTGCCCCCCAGACATGCCCACAAGTTTTGACTTTACCAAACACTGCCAGCAATGAACTCTCACCCCCCCAAAAAACCTTTAATTCATGCTTACACCCACTAACAAAGGGCTCTGTCCCAGGGCCAGACAAGGATCCCATCCCTGCTTCTGCCAGCCAAGTGCCCTGGGATGGCCACAAAACTCAACAGAGTCCCCTGGGGACCACCAGCACCTCCAAGGTCACCTTCCCCTTTCCTAAAATCCTGATGGCAGGTGGCAGCTCCTTGCCCCTTCCAGAGGGAAAATTTGGGGTAAGTGGGAGGGAAAGGCCCTTCCCTTGGAAGATCCTGATGCCTAGAGCCACTTCAATACCGAGCCTGCAATTCTTCAGATGTCAGTGGTTTCTCAGAAGGACGGTGACACAAACACCTAAACAAACAGCAAGCAGCCCCCTGTGTACAGGTGTTATCCTGGAAATGTTCTTAATAGGTTAAAAAAAGTTTAAAAACATAAATAAGAAGGGAGAGCAGAGGCAACAAAATGCCTTGGACAGGTTCTGATGAACTCAAACGCAAACCACTGCAACCAAATGAGGGGGAAGAGAAAAGTAAATAAATGCATAAATAAAATCTATAATATAAATAAATAATATATTAAGCAACCCTCCCCACCCTGTAATGAAAATGTAGCTTGGAGAATGGGATCAACGCTTGTTAACCATTGTTAACTAGTATTTTTAGTCCTGATTGCTCTTAGGCTATGTATAGTTCCTTTTTTTAATGCATTTTCTATACAATAATAAAAGATACTGAAGGAGTGAGCTGTGTGCCTGTCTGGGAATGGGGTGGGACCAGGGTCCTCGTGTATCCAAGACCAGCAACATTCCAGCCCCAGCCTCATGCCAAGAAAGGACACACATCCCCTATCCCGGATCTTTGGTTATCCCATGGGAGGAGCATGGAGGGCTTAGCACAGATTCACATTCAAACCCGGAGGAACAGAGCAGCTGATAGATCTAGCACAAGCAATGTTATAAAAAAAAAACACAGTGAGAGGAAATTTTGGGGCAGCCCAGTTTTGGCTGGTGGTGCTATCTCCATCCTTGCAGGTGTTTAAGACTAGGATGGAAAAAGCCCTGAGCAACCTCATCCAACCCCAGAGCTGCCTTGGGCAGACAGTGGGACCAGAGACTCCCAAGTCCCCCTGGCCCAACTATGCTGTTAAAATAAATAACACTAATGTGGCCACAAAGTCAGGTTAGCACGGTCGGTCCATTAACCACAGTAAGGCAGGGAGCTGCACTTTGGCCTCAGCTCAGCAGACATTTTGCTAAGAAATTTAGCTGCTCTCATAAGCTAGAGAGGCTCTTGGCTCTGCAATTTGCAGCCAGAGAAAGCAAAGCTGTGGTATGAATGCTTGGGAACAAAGGGAAACTACCCCAAAATCTTCAGTGAAAACAATTTGCTCGATTTAAACAGCAATCTATTCCCAACATGATGGAAACCCCATCAAAAACAGATTGGAAGGCTCATTAAAGCAGACTACATTCCCAGTGGAAAACAACAACAACCAACCAAGCAAAACAAAAAAAACCCAAAAAAAACAAAAACAAAAAAAAAAAAACACCAAAAAACATAAACAAAAATCCAACCAACCAAAAAAAACCCAAAACCAAAAAAAACTTCAAAAGATTTTGAAATTCTTCTCTTATTTCACAGCAAGACTTTACCCAAACTTCTTCGCTTAAAGTTTTGACATTCAACACATAGCCAGACAGTATGAGAAAGCTCGAAAGAAGCTCTTCTGCCAGACCACTTCAATATTTTCTAAATTTAATTTTGGAGAGACAAAACAGGGTAGTTTTCTTGGTGGTAACTTCTCAACTTCTCTTTCTTGCTTGGATTCATGAGACAAAAAAAAGGAAGTTGTGAGAGAGGGGATGTCCCACCTTGGCCGTGACCCTTAGTACACAAAAAAGCGAAGTGTGAAGCCTCTCTCAACTGTCTGGAATAAATGAACTTTTTTGTGTGTGTCTGAAGGTAGTCAGTGCCATGGAAGACCCTTCATGCAAGACCTGTGCATGGAGGAGCTGTGGGATGAAGATGTGTTTGGGATGGGGAGGAAGGGTTATCTGTGACTGTATTTGTCATCCCAGTCTCACCATGCTTGGCCAAGCAGTTGACCCAGTCCAAAGTGTTTCATTATGGTCTATAAGAGAATGGCAACACCTTCTACTGTACCTCCCCATTCAGCATGTCTGGGGTCAAGTGAGGCCCCCGGGGCCTCCATTTCTTGCACAGAACCCCCCCAAAAAGCTCACCTGGAGGAAGCACAGTCTTCCTATTGCGAAATCCAATAACAACAGGCAGGTTTGTATCACTCAGATGTTGGCACCTAGAGCAGGCAGGTACACAGGGAGCTGCAGCATCCCTCTGGATCATAACCACCTCCCAAAATCACAGTCAAGGCCCAGCTCCATGTTTCAGATGGTATGAGAAAGGAGTGAGGGACAGCAGAAGCCCTTTTCTAAATGCTACGAGTTTTGATTTAAGCCAGGGAAGTGTTTTACCCCATCACACTAAACCCTGGCGTGCTCCTGCCCTGTCACATGTGCCCACCACCCTCATTGCTCTGGCCCCCACTGCCCTTGCACAGCTCAGAGCCACTACCATAATCCAGACACAGCCCTACGAGTGGTGGAATCTCATATTTCCAGCCACTCCAAGAAGCATGCCTCCCCAGGCATGCCACACTCCTCTTCAGGCACTTCCAGCCACCACAGTCCCCCATCTGCACTTTACACAGAGATATTTCATCACTGCCCTCTTACCAAAGTCCCCTTTCTGCATGACTGATGCTCAGGAACATTGTTCCAACAGCAAACATCAGGAGGGTGTACAAAGGTCCTCAGCAAGGACCTTGGGCACCCATCCCAAATCCAGAGCTCAAGTAACACATTCCCAACAACACATCCTGGAGCCTCAGCCCAAAAAAAACCAAGAGGGAAATGCTGGCCCAGAAGCACAGAGTGCAGCAGGAGGAGGTGCAACACCTCCAAGAGCAAGGCTGGAGCAGGTCAATGAAGGGGCAGCTTTGTGCCATAGATTCGCAGCTGCTTTATGGCTTAGGAGATGTGATTTTTATAGCACCATCTTCAACATTCTCAAATTTTAATTTCCCCTCATAAGATGGCATCCCTTTTAAAACTCTCATTCCCATTTTTATATTTTTAACTCCTAGGACTATAGGCTGTAATGTTTAGTTATGTAGAGTGTAAAAAAATTATAAATTATCTCTTTTCCTCAAATCTAAATGCAGGGATTTTAAATTTTATTGAGGTGTCCCCTTTCCCTGGGATGAGGAATGCTGTGAATAGCAGCCTCCAGGCTTATCCCCCTTCCCTGCACTATAGGCAACATATTTTCTGCTTGCAACTTGTTTCAACAAGCACAGAATCAATCCTAGAATGGGCTGGGAAGGACCTTGAAAGACCATCTAGTTCCAACCCCTCTGTCATGGGCAATGACAGCTTCCACTAGCTTCCAGCTTGCTCCAAGCCCCATCCAACCTGGCCTTGGACACTTCCATAGATGGGGCAGCCACAGCTTTTCTAGGCAACCTGTGCCAGGGCCATACCATGCTCAGAGGGAAGAATTTCTTCCAATATCCCTTCTTACCCTGCCCTTTGTCAGTGTAAACCCATCTTGCCCTTGTTCTTAAAGCAGCACTTCTCTCCCTTCCCAGTTTTTTTTTTTTTTTTTGACTGCTCTCTGCTGTCAGTAGGAACATCAAAGCATGTAGCAATCCTTTAGCAGGCTTCTCCCAGCAGCATGGCTAATTCTCTTGTTCCCACCCAGGTTATCTCCCTGGCATTGCTCCTCCACAGGGACCAGGGCCTGGCGTGGCTTCTGACCAGCAAAGCAGAGCACGACAGGACATGGAGGGGACACAAACTGCCTCTGTTCACCACAAAAGGCCTTTGTCCCCATGCTGTTCCCTGCATTTGTTGATGGCACAACAGAAGAGGGGGTTGAATGAAATAATTCTGCAAATAGTCTTAAGAAAAATCCTCCTTAAAAGTAAGAGATGGAGTGGGACGAGGTAGGAAATCCTCCCTCTAAGAATTTCAGAAGGCACTGGAAACAGGCACTTGGAAGGGGATCAGCGGAGGGGATGGGGCTGAAGGAGCATCAGGGCAGTACTGTTCCCCCACTCCTGGAGACAGTGTCTGTCCCTGCTCCTGGTCCAGTGGCCCCTGGCTGCACTTGAATCAGGCCAAAACCAGACGGCATCTCCCTGTTCACCCCTTGGACTGGCTTCCCAGTCACAACTTAAGGCTGCCTCTGCTCCCTGACCGAGGGGGATTTTGCCCCTCAAAATACAGGAACCTGCTCTCCCTTGCAGAGGGGCAGAAAGAGGGAAAACACCCCCAGGCGAAAGGTCACGGTTGTTTTTTTCCCCTCTTTCACCCATCACAATTTGCATTTCTCTCTCGGTTCCCTCCCGGCGGGTGGGTGAGCTCCCAGCAAGCCGCCCTGCCCAAGCCGTGACACCCAGCTGCATCCTCCCCTCTGAGCCCCTGCTAGCAAACAAGATGAGGAGCGGGAAGACTTTGATCTGTGAAGAACAAAGGTCAGACAGTCCCACCCCCAGGCAGGAGCTACGCCCCAAGGGCAGCACAGAACATTGCAGTGGCTCCGGTACCACCGGCCAAAATCCTCTCGTGATCCTGAGCCAAGGGACGTCGGCTCACCACAGATCTCTGAGAACAGCTTCCCCCATGGGAATGGCTTATGGAGAGGGACAAATAACGAAAAACATCAAAATACTGCTTCTAATTTGGCATCTGCATATCATTAAAAAGCAGGATTGGCTCTCCCTGCCCACCTCAGCCGGGCTCTGGGGGAAGCCAGCACCGAGGGATAGCCACTGACTGACTGCTCTCAGCAGCACGGGGCTGAGCCCAAGGAAGGGCTGTGAGACAGGGGATGGCTGGCACAACGGGTTCTTCACCTAAAAATCAACCTCGGCAGATCACACCCGACACCTGTGCAGCATAGGAAACCCCTGGCGGTGGCTGGCGGAGGCACAAGCCACCACTTCCTACAATTCGGGGCATATGCTGGTCGCTGGGGCCACCAGACTGTGCCCAAGTATCACTCGCCCCTCTGCCTTTGGTTCACACATTCCACAAATCCAGCCCTTGGATGCTGCTGCTGACCCCGTTTCCATGCTGGGGGAAGGACCACCGCCATTCATCAACAGGTTTTCCTTCCCTAGCTTTCACATAAGTGATCCTTGAGTGCTTCCAAACGGGAAGGCAGCACGTCACCCTGCCGGGACTCGCCCAGCCTGGCTGCTTTCCCCCCATCCTGGTGCGTCTCCTCTCTCCCTTGCCTGCACCAGTGCTGCCTGTAGGATTTCCTCAGGAAGGAGTTCCTGAAGGCTCACACGCACAAAACAATCGGCTCTAAACATCCCAAACACTCAACTGTACCCTGAGCAGACATGTACCACCCTCCTCCTCACCTGCACAGAGGTTCCTTAAACCACAGTTTTCTCAACACAAGCATCAAGCAGTATTTGAGGAGGCACCTGTGGACCCCACCTCACTCCCTGCCTCAGCATTCTTCTCGCCTAAGCACCAGGGAGGGATGATCCTGCAAATTCTGACCCACCTTGGTAAGCCCAGATGCAAAGCCTCCCAAGTGATGGGTGGGCATGAGGCACTCCCAAAAACTCACCAGCTTTGGGGCATTCTCCCTTAAGAGCAGCATTTGCCCCCATCACTGCCTACATGGGACCTAACCCAAACACTTAAGGGCAGCACTGAAACTGCCCAAGGTGGGACGGGGGCACCTGAGCCAAACTTACCTTCAGGCTCCTCTTTCCTGGAGGGGACAGAGCCCAGCTGGTACCAAACAAGAGAGGAGGGGACGAAGCAGCTTATCCCAAAACACCAGCCTTGTGTTTGTCCTCCACTGCTCAAGAGTCACCATCACCATCCCTCCTCCTCATTTTCCTCCCAAGCCAGAAAATCCATTGCTGCTACTAAATACCAAGAGCTGCTATTTTTATCCAGACTATGACCAGGGCATGCGTTATTTTTGGTGTTTAAACTGCAGGCTTTTTTTTGTGGGAGTGGGAGAGGAAAAGGCAGAAGCATGGGGGAAAAATGAGAGGAATGTTTCTCTGGGAGCAGAGTTTTCCATTGCTTACTTTAAGCCAAACCAGTGTCTGCAAATAGAAATCACCAACAGAAAGCAGAGGAAGCAGCTGGGAAAGAAAGGTGTGATGATGTCTGCAGTCACTCTATCACTCCCACCCATCCGAGAAAACCCCAAATAAACTGACCCTGGGTACCAGCTGGATGTTATCAAGGGGTAAAGACCACAGCAGTGTAACAGGGCAAACTGGTAACAAAGTTAGATGAATCCAATGAAACAAGGGGAAACCAAGAGGGTGTTTCTATCTTCAGTGTAAAATGAGTAGTGTCTTCAAATTCAAATTGGTTGAGGGGGTTTTAGGAAGCAATTGAAGTTATCAGGGTGCTTTTTGGCATGGGAAAGGCTTTGATACCACATGGAAATAAGGATTTTGAGAAAGATGGATGGAGAACAGGAGCTGGAGGTGGGATTTGATTTCCAGCTGGTCCCAGGCCTGGGCTCAGACTGACATCCCATGAGGCAACAAGAGCTTGCCTGGCATAGGCTCGTTCAGTTCCTGTGCTTGAGGGGCACCAGCAAGCAGGGAGACAATCTGGAGCTGCAGTGAGTCATCAGTGGCTGAGTCACAGCTTCCTCTCGTCCATTAAAGTTTCTCAGGAACAAAGCACGGTTCCTTGAATTCCAGATAAGCTGCAGTCCAAACAAAAATCTGTGCAAATGTACCTTTATTCATGCCGCATGGGAAGGACCCCTGGCACACCTTGCTGCAGGAAACATCCACAGGGTCAGGCATCACATGCTGTTTAGATTAATCCCAAACATCTCCTATAAACCACTATGGAATTTGAGTTGGAAGGGACCTTTACAGGTCAGCCATGGGGAGGAGTATGCTGGCTTAGACAGAGCAGGGGACTGATTATATTTGCATATTCTTGCATTAATTCTAAGTTTCTTAAAGTCTGCCTGATGCTTCCCAGCTTAGTTTAATGGCATTGATGGCATCAAGATTCTCCTTCACAGGTAGCAGCATTCCAAGATATCAGCATTAGCAGTGTCCACCACCTCTGCCACATCACCACAGCAATCCTGCCTGAAGCCAAGAGGCTGCCCTGGCACTGTGTTCAGGGGGCCCCCGGAAATCCAGGGAAGGTGCAAGGCCGGCAGCTCCTCCCTTGTCAAGGTCTCTGCCAAATTAAATTAGTGATACAAAAGTGTGGAGCCCCATTGAGGCTGTTTGCCCAAGGAATGAAGCAAATATCCCAGGTGACAGGGACAGGCTGGGCTTTCACTTTCCCAGGCCCATGGACAGGCACCCTGAAGCCTAACATTTTCAGATGTGCTCACCCTTGGAGAGCTCTGATAATAAATATTTTTATTCAATCCTGTTACAGGGGTTTCAAAGGTGTAATTGTGCTGTAGAGTGGTCAGGTACCCCTCAGGTGAATGCCAGCACCCAAGTGGCTTCTGTGTGCCCTGCGAAGAACGTTTTCATAGGGGGATTTGCTACCCACAAAAGAGGGAATGGCTGCAGCTCAGTGAGGGGGGAGAGCTGGGATGGGGTAAGCTGGGATGCAGGTGGCTGGGACAGGGTCAGGGAACAAAGGAGATATAGGAGGTGAGCTGGGACATGGAGAGATGCGGTGGAATGAATCAGGATAGGGTAAACTGGGATATGAGAAGCTGGGATGCAGTGAGCCACATGATGCAAAGTCCAGGAATCTTCATCCTGCAGCATAAAACCAAGGGAAAAGTTCCTAGCGTTAAACAGCAAATCTTTAGGGAAAAATTGCTTGGTGTTTCCCACAGGACATAAACGCCTTCCCCAAGGCTATTAGGAGACACTTAGTACAAGCTGTAGCCTACAGTGTGTGATTCTGAGGACCTCTCACCACTCTGACCCCAGCACTAAGGTGAAGGCAGCAGCAGGGCAGCAGCAACTGGCAGCCAACTTACCTCCATCCCTCCACCCTCCTCTCTATCCCTCTTCCCTCCTATTCCCAGCACTGCATAGCTCTTGGTGCTGCCAAGTCACAGCACTGGGAGCATGAGGCTCTTCTCCAGGAGCCTTGAAGGGTCAGATAGCCCTGGCTAGCCCAGCTCAACAAGTTCAGCACCAAGGCTGAAGCAGTAAAGCCAAGCCACTGGCTCTGGAGCATGAAGGAGGGCAAATGCAGAGATTTTACAATCCAACTGGACTCAATCCAACCAGAAAAATTCCAGCAGTTTACCCAGCTGTCAGCATCACAACACTGCATGGAGGCCATAGAGCCCTGGACTGGAAAGCAGACAGGATTCAGCAATTCCTGGATATCACTGCCATGGTGTTAAAAAAGAAATAAGTGGGAGAGAATGTAGAAAGTGAAGGGTGGGGGTAATGCCAATGGAACTGGAATCACAGTTTGAAAATACTGAATCACAGAATCATTTAAGTTGAAAAAGCCCTCTGAGATCATCAAGTCCAACCCTTAACCCAGCAATGTCAAAGCCACCACCAAACCCTGCAGAGCCAGGAGTGCCTTCCCAGGGTTAAACACCCATCATTATCCATGGTTGTATAGCACCCATAAAGCTCCTGGATGCTGCATGGACCAGGGGCAGTCCCTGGGGATGCTCCATCACCTCCTACTTGCCTGCAGTGTCCCCTTGCAGGTACGGAGGGTGGGTGTCAGGACAGTACAGGAGTGACAACATGCAGGATGCTGGTTGGAGGTGAGAGGGAGCAGGGTGGAATTCCTGGCACCGCTCTTGGGGAGCTGGTGCCCTCCCCACCACAGTCCCTCCCTGCTGTCTCCCAAAAACGCTTCTGGGAAAACCTGAGCTTCACTAAAGCCGGGCGAGCCAAACACTTCGTTCCCGCCCTCTTCCCCACAGCAGGTTCGGGGTTGGTTTGTGCCCCATCCCCGCCTCTCTCCCAGACTAAATTCCGCGCCCCTCCCTGTGTGTGTCCCCCCCGCCGTTTGGGGTTCCGCCGGAGGGTGCGGGGGCAGCCCCAGGTGGGGCGGGGCGGGCCGGAGGCGGGCGGGACGGGACGTCCCATCCCATCCCATCATTTCCCCCGGTCGGCCGAGCGGCAGCTACTGGGACGAGCGGGCGGAACGGGGCTGTGGCAGAGAGGTAGGTCGGGGGTCTGGGGGAGTACCTGGACAGGCGATCCCGGGGCTGGGCTTCCCTAGCGTGTTACTCAAATCCAGGGCTTTTTCTCGTTTGTTTTTTGTTTTGTTTTTTGTTTGTTTTTGTTTAATTTTGTCTGTTTGGCTTTCTGTTGTTTGGTTTTCTGGGGCTTTTTTTTTTTTTTTTTCCTTTCTTTTCTTTTAAAGCCGTATCATCTGCTTCGCGCAGCCCGGGGGGGAAGGGGGTGAGAACAGACTGGGGAAAGAGCGATGAGCAGCAGCAGCCCGCTCTCAGGGGACGTGTGTCTGGGGCAGTCTGCCTGGCACCGGGGTTTTGGAGCACCTGAGCTACACGCACACGTTTTGAACACCACAGAATCTTAGAGTGGTTTGACTGGAAGGGACTTTTAAGGACCACCTCGTCCCAATCCCCTTGCGGGGACACCGTCCGCTAAACTAACTTGTCCCAAGCCCCGTCCAGCCTGACCCTGAACACTTCCAGGATTGGGGTATCCACAGCTTCTCTGGCAGCTCCCTGAGCCTTTTGTAACCAAAACCACAAGCGATCGACCTCAGGAACGGCCATGGCTGGGGACTGCTGCCCGCCCGGAGAGGCAGCACCGCTCGTACCATAGTTTGGAGGAGCCAGGATGGCTGTCAGGGGCTCCCAGAGTATCCGGGGATCATAGTGGTGCTCAGCTAAACTCAAAACTGATTTTTTTTGGCCACAGTCTCAGTGATCCCGAGGCCGACGGCAGCTGCGCGTGTGCAGACGGTGATGAGTGGGTTCCAGGCAGCAGCTTGCAAAAAAATAGTTTCACTTTAACCCTGTTATCCAACATCCATATCCATAGTTTTCCAAATCACTCCCTTGAGGGAATGAAAGCATTTACGCGTGGCTTCTGGCAGAAGGGTTTGATGGTGGTGGGAATGAGATGAAACTTTAGCTGGTCGTGTTTACTGGGTGGTGGCTTTTGGTGTTTGTCTTTACGTTTGAGGAAGGTCTGTGTAGCCTGCTGCGAGTTCTAGGAGACCGGAGGCAAAACCCTTCTTAGTCACCATTTCCGAAACAGCAACGTGCAATCCCTGCTAAGGAAACTGTTCACCCTCGGTGTCAGGTTTCACCCAGTTTTTCTTTAAATCTGCAGGTGCAAGCAGGGAAAATAGGTGCCACTCGTGTGACAGCATAGCTGTGTCTCTGCTGGGTGGAACAGGGAGTTTACAGGCTGTAACGAAAATCAGCCTCTCCCTGCCTGAACCACAGCTGTCACTGCAATGGATAGTTGGTATAAAGCTGACATAAAGCTTGTAATAGACAGAAACGGTTGTTAAATAATGGGATTCCTGCTTTGCGCTCCTTAGCATCAACTGCACGAAGTGTGGTCTCATCTGCATTAAGGAAATGGGAGTGGCTGTAGGTCAGTTGATTTCATGTCACTTCCACAAGTCCTGAGTTGCAGCTGGCCACAGAGCATACCAGTGTTGAAATAATCCAGAAATACTTGGGGCACACCCCACAGGTCAGCTGCCCCCAGAGCTGCCGCTGCTCTCACCGTGGATGCGGGGAGCCCCTCAGAGCAGCCCCACTCCTGCCTGAGTCAGGTGGCATGTCAGCTGCAAGGAGCAGGCTGAGCTTCCTTAGGTTGGAGGGAACTTCATAAAGACATAAGAGCCTGTTGAGGGTTGGGCCTAAAGAACGTAACTGGCAAAATGACTTCTAGCTCTCTCCCCTCTGCCATGGTGACACAGCATAGCAGTTTCCAGTCAACTGCAGCTTTTCTGCAAACTCTACCTCCATCCCCAGTCGCTGTGGTTGCTCTGCAGCCCACAGGATGTGGACAAGCTAGCATTGCCAAGGCAACCCCCTCTGTTTTGGTTCCCCCACACGCAGGCTGGCAGCCTTTACCCCTCCAGCTCAGCCAGGCAAGCCCTGCATGCCAACGGTTTGTGGTGCCATTGCAAGCCGTCCCTCAAAAGGACCTTGTTTTCCACCCACAGCCTCCCATAACTCCAGAGGAGTGGCAGATGCTCCCCACCCTTGCAAACCGGCTCTTTCGAAGCCAGGGTGGATTAAAGAACTTCATGCTGGATGTGCAATGTTGATTAAAACTTACACAAGTGGCATAAAGCCCTGCTGTGCAGAGCTGCCATCAGTTGGAGCCATCCATCCCTGGCCACAGGAGTTCCCAGGCAAGTTTCCATGGCAGCTTTTCCCAGGCTCTGCCAGCACTGGCTGCCCAAAAACAAAGAACTCATTGAGCAGGATGCTTCACAGTCCTCCCTGTGTCTCCCTGAGACACAGCCCAGTCTCCCAGTACCTCCCTGGCCCTATTTTTTGGTCCCATATCTTGACCCAAAAAACAGCTGACCTCCCAATGGCAGCTCCACGTACTTGCAGCAAGTGGTTCACATCCATCCTGGACCACAGCATGTAAGCAGCTCTCCATGTTCATCTGCTCTCTAAGGGGAGATGTCACACCAAATTGAGCAGCAGCATGGATTTTCCAAAATGCAGCTCCTCATGGTACGCTCAGGTTTTCAACTGCAATGGGTGCCCTTGGAGTTGCTGCCTCCAAACACATCAGTTTTTTACTTTCTCCTCTCCCCCATTTTTTTAATATGAAACTGAAAAACCCCATTATTTAGCACACAGACATCCCTTCATCTACAAAACAAAAAGCAATGCACACACCATAAAGAAAAGGCATTTGAAAACCAACTGCATGGCCATGCTGGAAGATGGCCCTGGGATTTGGGTGCTGCTTGGTCAGGGTAAGAACAGGTACATCCACTTTTTCCTTCCAAGGGATGCACATTCGGCTTGCCCAGGGTGGCTGCATGTCCTCAGCTGGACATTTCCAAGCAGCAATCAGCCAGGGCCTCAGCAGTGCATTCAGCTCCAGTTTAAAGTGGAAACATTTCAAAGGGCTTTGCTTTTTTTTTTGTTCCCTCCCTGTTCTTTTTAACTCTGCAAACAATTAATTACAAGTTTAGAAGGAAGTTCCAGCCCTCCTTCCCTACCCAGAAGTTCAGAGGCAATAAATATAAGTTAGTTCAGTGCAGGAATAAAATGGTACATCCTGTTGTTTGGGTTTTTTACTTCTTTTTTGGAGTCTGTGTATCATAGGCATCCTGTATTCCTGCCTGGACAATGAGCTGTCAGGATAGTTATGGATAAATGGCAAACCTACATCACATGGATGATTATGCTGAAAAAAAGCTGCTCTGTTTATTTATGTTGCAATGCAACCTTTACTACAGCTGCCCCCCCCCACCCCAAAAAAAAAAAAAAAAAAAAAAAAGAACTAGGTGAAGATGAAGGTCACAACAGGGAGCAGGCTTTAAGAAGTGGCTCTCACTTCTCCCCTGTGAGCAAAAGCAGATCTGGGATGCTCCCAGTTGGCTCCATACAGGGGGTAGGAAGAGGTTGTTTGGGATTTGAGTCTCTGAGTGGTAGCCTATGATTTCTAAGGTGGGGATGTTGATGATATTTCTGTCCTCTGCTGAGTAATTGAATGAGGGAATGTGAGGAACAGCAAGTTTTGATGCAGCAGACTGGACAAAAATCCAGTAGTAATAATAGTAATAGTAATAACAATAATAAACTTCTTTCAGCCAAGGCCAAAACTACCTCCCAGAGCACCACATTTCATTTGGTAAATCTCAAATGAGAACTTCTTTGAAAGGCACCCAGAGAAATTCATGTTCAAAAGAGAAACCACCAGCTCACTGGGGCCAGCTCAGCTGTGTGTTTGTGCAGATTGAAACAATAAATCCACAGTGGTCAGTCTGTTTCTGAGGGATAAACCCCTTATTTTTTAACAGAATCTGAGCACTTGCGAATCCCAAACTGTGCTTTTGACATCTATGCTGAGGGACTCAGCTTGTGAGGTCCTGACAGGTCTGAAAGTCGGCAGCCAAGGGAGACCAGTAAAACAAGAGCTTGTACAGTTTTGTAGGTCCCAGGACAGCATTTTGGAAAACAGATTTTCCCTTTGGAGCTGATTTTGGGGGGCTGCCCAGGAGTTCCTGCCCAAGCAACATCATGAGAGCTGTGGTTAGGGCTGGGCGGGACCAGTGGCTGCTTTTTTGGGCGAGGCTGGTGGCTTGATCTTCCTTTAGGAAAGGAGTGTAATGGCGCAGTGAGGCAGAAGGAAGCACGGTGATGCTAGCTGGAGGATCCTAAAACATTCCATACAAGAGAGCATCTCTTAACAGGTACCAAATAAGGAATAAATGAGATGCAAAGCAAGGAAAGGCAGTGCTGTAGACAAGGAGGATTCAGCTGAAACCAGCCTGAGTCCCCTTTGTGTCCCTCCCTCAAGGTCCCCAAGCTCTGTGAGAACTGCCAGAAGGCAAGATAAGGAGTTGGTGTCAGAGGGCACAAGTGGAACAGCCCCTCTAGGATACCTTTGGTGTACAGGCTGTACCTCTCAAGTTTCTGTTACATGAAAGTGTTGGTTTTCCTTTTACTGTCCCTCAGTTTCCCCTCCTAGGCACATGGGGATTTAAACATTCACTCAAGAGGCTTCAGGGCTTGAATCCCAAAGGCTATTAAAGACACTGATGAAAATGCTGAGCAAGGGTGAAATAGGGTGTTGGAGCCTGATAGTGCCCCTGCCAGCTCTTCATCTGTACAGCCTCTAATTTAGTGACCCCTGTGTTGAACCAGAACTGCAGACTTGCAGCACAAAGGCCCCTGCTCTACTCAGAAGCTTTGCCTGGCCACAGGAGAGGAAGAAAGATGTGAGTAGAGGCAGCAGCTCCCTGCCCCTGCAGGAAGGCTTCCCTGAGAGCCCTGGCACTCAGCAGCACCTCTCCCTCCCTGAGGGAAGAGGAAAACTTTACGTCAAGCCACAGAAATACTTCTCAGCCCTACCCAAACCCTTGGAGGAATTCCCAGGTGAGGCACAGCAGCAGCCAGTCCTCCACCCCAGCCAACCCTTATCCTCCCCTGCTGCTGCCTTTGTGGCCAGCCCAGGGTACACAGAAGCAGCTGTGGGTAGGGCTACTCACAGGGCTCTACCAACTGAGCATCACCTGTGAGTCCCACTGACTACAGTCCTCATCTAAAATACAGGTGGTTTAGTCACAGGTACCACACCAAACCTGCTGGTGGTGCCCAGGGTGCCAGGACAGCAAGAACAGACCCTGCCTCTGTGCTGCCCATCTCAGACCATGGGCCCTGAGAAACAGTCTGGCCAAAGGTACCCAATCCCACAACTGGGAGTAAGGACTGATGTGACTCTGTGACATGTGGAGTCCTGGCTCCTGTGGCAGTACTGTGTATCCACAGTGGTCACTGGCTTACATCAGGCAAGTCCCTTCCTAGACAGGAAAGCTTCTGCAGACAATATTTCATCTACTACAAAACAAGCCCTACAGAGGACTAATAAGAGTTCCATGCTTTTATTAGCTCTGACTGCTCAGCCAGAGCTGATGTGTAAATCTAAAGGGGCAAAGCCCTCCTCACGCATCCCCACCATCAAGAACAGGAGATAGGAGACTGTGTTTCTCAGATGAAGAAACCCAAAGGGACATAGCAGGCAGCACAGTCCATCTCCCATGGCTCCAGGCCCCTCCAAGGCAGGAGACATCTTCCCTGTTGAGGTTTGGGCTGTTCTGGCAGCTCCATGGAGAAAACTGCTGAAGGAGCAGGCACCTGATCCATGTCATTTCTTGTCTCTGCAGGCACCATCCAAGGACTCTTGTGGAGCCCACTAGCTGCTTAGAGGAGCTGAGCATATCTCAAGGTGCCTTTCAAGTAGAGGGAGCAGCACAGGCAGCCTATTCAGGAGCTGACATGCAGCAGCAGATCAGCTCTTTCTTTAATTCCATCTTGGAGCTCATCCGTACCAAGCATGAGGAAGGCATCTTCAACACGGTCTGCCTGGCTGTGCTGTTGGGTCTACCCTTCGTTGTCCTCATGGCTTTCATTTTCATCTGCTGCCACTGCTGCTTCTGCAGACGGAGGAGAGAAAGCACAAGGAAAGGTGGCTTCAGCAGCAATGGGCAGCTGCATGCCGAGAGGAACAAGAAGAAAAAGAAGAAGCAACAGGATGAAGAGGACCTGTGGATCTCAGCTCAGCCCAAGCTGCTCTTGCTGGACAAGAGACCCTCCTTGCCCATCTAGCAGACAGGAGGGTGTTCAGGCTCTCTCCTCTGAAATGCCACCATTCCTTTCACCTGTGCACCAGGAGGGGTGAGGAGATACCAAAGCTGCTGCCACTTTGTGGTGATTTTCAACAGAGGCTGAGCCCAGCATGTTGAAGTGCCAACAGAAAACAAGGCGGTCAGGTACAGGTTGTGCAAGCCTCTTTTCCCCCACCATAACAGGGAGCCCCTGGGCAGACACCCCTGCAAAGGACAGGTGAGAACACAAGGGTGACCTGCCACTGGGTTCTGTGTACCTCCTGCCACAAGCACAGTGCACACACATGGGGCTGGCACACAGTGAAGGGGGTGCAAGGCTTTCCCTCTGCACTCAACTGCAAGCACGCGAGCTGCGGCACAAAGGTGCACAGGACAACATTCACCCAAAGATAAAGCCACCTGCACACTCCCCCTGCACAACACAGCTGTGAGTGAAGCAGGCACTGTGGTGTGCTTCACACACCTTGTTTGCTTGCCCCGCCATGGAGATGACACAGCTTCACTGTCTAGGCTCCATCCAAATCCAGCTCCCTTTGGAGACACAAAGAAGGCTGAGTTACCCCACAGCTCAAAGATGTGCCATCTCCCAGGCTACCAAACCAAAATCACTTGGCTAAAGTGACTGAAGCTAGATGCCCTCAGCCCAACCTTGGAGACCTTAGACACCATCCTAAGGCAGCACAGCAGAAGGATGCCTTACCACATAGGCTAGAAGCAGGAAGGAGAGGAGGAGGCTGCCAAACCAGCCCTTTTGCACCAGCACTTAAGAAAGCACATTCCTTGAAAAACTGTTTTATACAAACTTGCCACTAAAGAGCCCACCATGCTACTGCAAGAGCAGAAACACAACCTGAGGCTGTGTAAGAGCTTTGCTACAGGCATTCGAGTTAACTGTTGAATTACTACTGAAGAAGAGTAGGACCAGAGGCCCCTCTGGAGTGGGGGCAGGCACATGGAAGCAGTACTGAAGCAGAAGACATGGTTCCCTGGCACACTCAGCCATCACCTCTCCCTGCAGCCCTTGTGCCATGAGTCAGACACAAACACCCATAAGTATGTGCTGCCCCAACTGATGCCGGCAGCTAACAGGACCACACACAGCTCTCACTCCTGCTCTGTTTCCCACCTGCCCCACCCTGGCTTGTGTTCCCATCCTATGTCCCTTGAGCTGGGGGGGGGTCTCCTCTGCTCCCCCCTCTCTGCCCCACCAGGTTCTGTCTCCCCCATCTCTTCTAGCATTGAGGGATGCATGTGTGTGATGAGAAGTCTCATCACACCTGGGTTTTGCACTGTCTGTACACTGGATGTCTTCTCTTCCTTCCATTTTCTTCCAGTTCTTAAGATGCTGGAGCGCACCAGAGCTGCCAGCCAGAGACAGACATCTGGGGAATAAGCAGCCAAACCCAGATGGGCAAGCCTGGACAGAGCTGCTGGGCACAGGTGCTTCCAGCCCAGCCAAGGGTGATGATGCCCTTGCCTTTGGCTCACTTAGAGGACAAAGCCACTGGCTCGAAGCAGCTGCTTGTGCCACCCGGTCCCAGCACAGCCTGTTTTATCTGATGCAGGCAGAGCTATGATGGACACATCATGCCACAGGGTCTGGCTGTGTGCAGCTGCGCTGGGAACAGCCATGAGGCTAGGCTCCTCTTCACACAGCCCTTTAAATTGACCCCATATGTGCCTTATTTTCCAGTTTGCTTTGTCACAATTGAAATTAGTTACTCCCTTCTGCTCCAAAACAGGAAGCAACATATAATGGTAGAAAAATCTGGATTTGCCACATGCTGTGCTAGGAAACACAGAAATAGCTCTGATCTCTAGCTCAAGCTCCCAGACTAGCTAAGATCTTGGAGAGCTAGCACTGCACTTGTATTATTCCTTCTTCATTCCCTCCTTTCCCCATCCAGGTACTTTTCTCAGTCCTCCTGCCTCCACAATCACAGGGCGGCCAAAGGAGCCCATACAGGTGCTGTGATCCAGAGGCACAAACAGCCCTGGAGGCAGGGTGGTGCTATTTGGAAGATTCAAAAAAATATCGGAGTAAGGGGAACTCTATGGGAGGCCAGAGGCTCAGCCAAACTAGCAGGGGCACTTGGGCAGTATGCACCATCAGAGTACAGCCTACCTGGTGTGGAGGTGCCAGGCTTTGCAGGGCTTTCTGCAAGAAGGCTCTTCTGCAGAAAGCATAGCAAGTAACTCTTCAGGTGAGGGCAACCAATTCCTGCTAGAACCAGAGAACTGCCAGAAAAATGTGAGCACTGTATCACACACATCTCCAGATCCAGGCTTTGGGGAGTTCAGAGCTAGGTCTGAATTTCAAGAGCTCCCCAAAATCATCATTCAAACCACCTTTGGGCTGGGCAGGGAGGGACCAGGATACAACCCTGCCCTGATCATCCCACCGGTGGATAGTCCGAGCCTCTGCACTCCCTAAAGCATGGAGGGGCTGGCTTCTGTGGCATCTGCTGCTTGAGCAAAACCATGCACTGAATTGGCTGCTTCTGGAGGAAAAAGCAAAAGAACAGCAACAGCCTGAGGTGCACTAGAACCTGTTACACACCAGCTGGGCAGCAGCAACCCTGCAGCACCCACATTACCAAGGGGGCAGAGATGCACAGTACAGAAAGTCCCCTGTACAGTCCCTGCTCTGCAGACACCCCAGCCCTGCCTCCCACAACTGCATTTCAGTATCAACCTTCAATTTTCCTGAACAAGTCTGTGCAACAGGGAAGAAAACAAATTTTGTGCAATCTTTTTTAAAACCAAAAATAATAAATGACTCTTGAACTGCAAACAAACAGTGTATCTCAATCTCTTGTTCATTTTCTTTCTTGTACCTGTGTCCTGGCCCTAGATAAGAGACGGGAAGAGCTCAGCAGCAGAGGCTGTGCAGTTTGCCTGCAGCCAGCTGTGCAGCTTAAGAGATGTTTTCTTAAAGAAACAGCTTAACTTAATCAGGTTAACGGCCTCACTTTAATAATGAGCACAGCCAAGCTATTCTACCCAAGGGCAAGAAGTAGTGGGAAGAACAAAAGGTGTGTTTCTGCTGTGGGAGGTGGGCTGCAGGGTTGTTTTTTCTTACAGAGGGTCAGCAGCATGGACTAATTAACCCCAGTTGGTTTTGATCAGACAAATACTTCATGGCCTCTGCAGCTTGCTGGGCAGAGCCTTTCCAAATCCTACACCATGGAGCTCTGCCTCCATGAGGGCAAAAAATGAAAACCTGCTTCTCAGCTGGATGAGGCACCAAGCTGTCCCTTGCCTGCAAAGTTGAGGCTTTTTTCCACCGGAAGAGACTAGTGAAAGAGGAGTGCAGGACGGCAGTGATGAGCAGCACAGAAATGGCAAAGGCCCACTTCCTGGAGAAGAAAGGAGCTTCTTGCTTCTCTCCAGGTATTAGACACTGGATTTAGGGCAAGGTGATTTTGGGTAGCCTGAGCTGCAAGGGGAAAGGATAGTTCCAGGGTCCTAAGTTAGAAATACGCAGTGGTTGAGATGAAGTTTAACATCCTGGAGCAGTCTGAAGATTGAAGAGAAGAAAAAATGCCCATTAAACCCCTCTATGACAGAAGAATTGGATCATCAATTCCACTGTTTATTCAGCCAACAACGTATACAGCAGTGACTAAAAGTAACAGCACTGCTTTCCAAGCAAGTGTCCATTGAAGTAAGACACTTCAGGCTTCTCTCCAGATCACAACATTACAAAAATGCAGTACCTTTGGAAAGAGGCATCCTCTTCCTCCTCTTCCTGAGTGAATACAGAAATGTTTCTCTGGGGTCTCACAAACAGCAGATACATTGCAACAGATGGGTCCTGGCTGGTAGGACCCAGCTGCAAGACAATCCTCATCAACACAGCAATGCCAAAGCAATGAGGATCCTTCTGGGATTCAAATTCTGCCCCGGGTGTGTTGCAAATCAAACTTTTAAGTGATCTCAGAGCAAGGCATAGGTTTTGAGAATGTATTGGCTCTACAGCATCACTGTTACAGGCCCACATATTATAGCAAAACAAGGGTAGCAAAGGGGTATGACATTTTTATGGGACTACCCCAACCATCTTGAGCCTCGAAACCAGAACAGCCAGTTCCTCAAAGCAAACTAACTGCATTATCTGAGCAGTCCCAGCTTCCCAGGCTGTAGCACAAACTCTAGTTAACCCCAAAAGCGGTTAACTAACCCTAAAGGGGTTTCATACAGGCCAGCTGAATACCGGGAAGTCTCTCCTTCGTGAAGAGACAATGCCATCCTATGGCTGTTTGGGCATACTGACTTTCTGCAATGGTTTTCCAGCAGCTGTCAACTTTGCCCTTCCCGGTGAGAGACACACACGTTAGGAATGACAGATAGACCCTCCTCATAAACTGCAAATAAGGTGCCCATTTGCATTTAGCTCAAAAACAAAGCTTATACCGCGTAAGAGAATCCCTGCTCCCAGGTGGGATTCAGCTTTAGGATGGGATTGTTTTGCTCCTGGACAGGAAAAAGTCACAGGTAACAATCATGCCAACTGTTTTTAGAGCATACACTTACTTTTACAGTGGCTGTGTGTGAGACTAGTTCTCTCCCTCTCACTTTCCCGAAGGAGTCACCTTCCTGATGACTTCACTGAGCCCTTTAACTGAAAACTGAAATCTGCCCTTGCCTACAGACAAGTGGGCAACAGGGAGAAAACACTTCATAGTAAAGAGCCCTCATTGCTTTCCCATGTCCTTCTCTCATGCTCTTAGCACAGAGCCTGCAAAACACTTCAAGTGCAATTTTCCTTTCTACTTCTCTCTTCATTAGTCTCCTCCCCACAAACCAGGGCTTGGCTATCCTAATGCAGCTCAGACCAGTCTCTGCCCACCGAAGAAGCACAGCCCTGAAAGTATGATGAACAATGCAGTCCTCACCTTTGAGAGAAACCCCTCTAGCTGACTCTCCTCGGCCAAGTCCTAGCAAGCACAGATCAGTTAAGTTTTTCACAGAGTTAAGTCACAAAGAGAGCACAATCCCCATCCCTGTTTTGGAGCAGACTCCAAAGAACTAATCTGCACAGTCCCACTCCAGGCCTGGGTAATGCTTCCACTTCGTACAAAATGCTTTAATAGGAAGAAAAATAATTCTACCACCAAAGCAAAGAAGACTGAAATATTTTAAGACCTCCTGTATTTGCAATTTTATTACTTTGTCCAAAGTCTGGGAAGGATTCTTTAAAATGTATTACTCAGCTTAGTACTGCAATAGAAAAGGCCAGTAAGACATGGGACAACCATGTCCCTGTGTGGTCAGACAAGGAAGCCTTTGAGCAAGCAGTATTTGTTCAGCTCATACTTGTTTAGCTCATACTTCTTTCCTGGCTGGAGCTGGCTGTCCAGAATTTTAATATCTTCTCAGGGAAAGAAAATAAACCTCACCTTTATGGCTGTGAGTTAAAAAAAAAAAAAAAAGGCAGTCAAATGTGAAACCAAGCACTGGGGCATGCAGGATCAGTTTAACTCCAAGAGATGTTCATTTTAGAGGTGGATGACAAGTGTTACCATTTCAGCATCACTAGCTGCCACACTGTTGATGAAAAAGCAGAAGGCAGCAGATGGAACAGTTGCATAGGGAATTTGGTTAATTGTCTGTAAGCAAGCAATACAGGGAGGCAAGTCTGTGATGGTGAGCAGGAGGAGAGTGGACCTTACATTCACACTGTTCTGGGCCTTGCCCTAGAGTGTGAACATCAATCTACTGCATATCTCCCTGTTTTTTCTCTGGGCTGGGAAATGTGAAAAAAGAAAAATAGCAAGATTTTTAACCTGCAGAGATGTGATACTGGAGGCTGAGGAACCCAGGCTACAGAACACACATGGGTTAATGAGCCTTGTCAGCAGACTGACAGCATTTCCCAAAACCCAGTTTGGCGGGAAGAATAGGGAATATGCCCAAATAATGAGGAGAATTTCAGACCAAAACAGGGAGAGGTGATAGTCTCAGAAAAGTTTGCTCTGATCTAAATTAGGGACCTATTATTTGTTAGTAGGTTCAAATTTATTTTTGGAAGTCTGAGGTAGATGGCACCAGAGAAGGACAGAATTAAGAGGAATCTGCAGCCCAGGTTTCAGAAAGAACAACCTATATTAAGGTTTGTTTTACATAAAGTTCACAGAAGTTGCATGTATTGGATCAAGCAGGTTCTTGTCATGCATAGCCAACCAGAGTATCTATAAGCAGAATGCCCCCACAAGCCCCCTCCTAGTCTCTGGAACATCACCCACCTCAAATATCATTCAATCCTTCAATAAACAGAGACTTTAATTATAATTAGTCTTTCAGACACTCTTAATATAGATCAAACCTCTACCTAGCTTGGAACACAACAGGACTGAGCCATCTTCAATCCCAATTAAGCCTGTACGGTGAGATGTACCCCAAGGAGTACACTAAAAACCAAGGAAAAGGCTGTATCAGACAGTGAGCAAGTATTCCAGTGTGGTTCCTAGTGAGTTCAGGTGTTCCCCTCAGAGATCAAGACAGCTCCACCTCAAGCATCTTTGCCCACAAGAAGCAGAGAACCATGAGCTCAGGTCCTCTGGATCCAAGGAGAAGAGAGTAAGAGCTGTAAGTTTTGTTATGGATCATTTTGCTTTCTAATGAAATGACTTGGGAGGCAATCCCTCCTGCTCCAAGGAAAGACACTCCCTCCTTGTGTTTTATCCAGGCTATGAAGAGAAAATAAGCACACCAGCTTTGCTGCTCACCTCACTAAGATTGCTCTTCCCATGCTTCCCATTTAGGTTGGCCAGATGGCAGTTCTTATACCACCAGTCACTGTGGTGCATCACAGCACAGCTGCTGAGAGCCACATTATCCCTGTCCTATGTTGTGAACTTCCAGACATTGTGGTAGGTCCTTGCTCCCCCTAAAGAAGGGATCAAAGACACAGATCGTAAGTTACTACAGCTGCTCAGCCTGAGGGCTTATCTACCTTTCAGATGGGACGCAGCAGGCCTGGCAGGGGAAAAGCCACAGCTCAGGATAGGTCTGGACACAAATCTCTAAAGCACTGCTACTGGAGGGCATGTCCAAGGTGGGGGGATCCTCCCAGCTGGAGATCTAAACCTCATGGCAAGAGGCTATTAAAGGACAAATGGAAGACTGTGGACACAACAGCAATAGTAATGATTTACCAGCAGCAGAAGCCATCACTGCTTTTGAGCAAACTCCCATCTGAATAAAAGACACTTTTATTCCCTCTTGGCTGGGAAGCCCCGCAAGTTGCTGCCCCATCAGCACAGGTTACTTCGTGGAAACTTCCCAGCTTGCCTTTTCAGGCATTTCCCTAGGTCATAGACACCTCTCTTCCCCATGAACAAGCAACTCTTTCTCCTGTCTTCAGCATGAGACAGGCCCGTGGGCACACTCTCCTCAGTCTCCCTAGGAAGACTTTCCTCCTCAAAGAGAAACACATCTGATCCAACCTGACCTAAGGAGCTCCCTCTCTACTGGCAAAACATACACAGGCCCCAGAATTTTCTTTCCTGTGCAGAGACAGCACCAGTAAAAGGCCCTCCTCACCAGCACTGCCTCTGTTATTCCCCACTGACAGCCTGTATCTGTCTCTGCTTGAGGCTACCTGGAAGAAGTCATAGACAGCACAGACAGCTTCACTGGCTGTCCACAAACCCACACAGAGCTCACAGAAGATGGAGCTGCTGCTTGTGAGGTCGTGCAGCTTGTCAAGGCCTAGAAATAAAAGACAATTACTCTTTAAAGTGGGAAGCCAGCTCACTTTTGCAGTCTTAGACTCTCACCCCAAGACCATTTTGGTTAAATCAGCTACTTCCTGCCTCCTCCTTCCCGCCTTGAGGCTTCGTGGCAATTTGTCAAGTTTATACTGTCTTATCTCAGTTTCTGAGACAGAAATATCAGAAAAAACAAACAACCTTAACTAGCACAAGACTAGCTGTACTGCAGCATTATTTTTCCCAGAACATTTGAAGTCTCTTACTCCAAAAACTTTGCCCTATTTAATGCTGGATTCTCTGATTCACACACTGCATTTTCTGGCTGCACATAAGCACTGAGGAAAATAGTTGTAAAAATTTGACAGTTTACTTCCCACAAATCTGAGCATGATCTGAACACTTAGACAAAACAAGCTTAGACAAGATCCACAAGGCATTTGGGTTTCTAAACTTCACCAAGATCAGAGGGGCTCGGCAGTAACACACAACAATTTATTTCAGTGAAGAAAACCACTTATCACTGAAAGGTGAAAAAGGTGATATTCTTCTCTGGTTGTTTAGGGAAATTGCTATCAGAGAACCTTAAACCTCACTCCTCCACATTCACACACACTCCCCACCTCAAAGCATCCATGCTTCTGCCTTAAAATTCCTTTGAGTCACTCAACACCTCCTGTGTAGCAAGAATTGAGGTGCACACTCATAGCACTAGCAATGAAAACACTAACAGGCATCAGCTGAAACTGCATTAACTGTACACATAACCCCAGACTGTGGGTATATTGGTATCCACTACCCTCCCTAAGACATGGGAGGGTAGTGGATTCAGGAAGGAAGCTGACACATTCAGGAAGGAGCTGACACACAGGAGGGCACCAGAGAGAAAGGAGTCTGAACTAACATTTGTGCCATGTCTGTGTGATTACATTCATCAGAAAGCAGGAAGAGGACCAGAGCCTCACTCGGTATCCACCCATCTCCCTCAGTGCTCATGTCACAGTACACCTGCAGCAGCCTGCTGCCATCCCCATTCAGGTACATGGTGTACATGCTGCTGGAAGCATTTCTATTCTGCTGTACTTGGCTGCACTCCATGGGATACCAATAGAGGAAGTGCACTGTGTGAACAGAGCAAGAAAAACTGTCCATCGACAAAGCAGAAGGAGGCACTTCACCTTGGGAAGCTCCTATGGACAAGGGTACTGGAAGAGAAACACAGAATGCAGCACCCCTGCTCTGCACTCACACAGGGCCAGCTGTATCAGCAGGTAGCAGCTGTTGGCCTTCCCCACTCCCTGGGATCTGGCACACAGATAAGAGTCCCCAAAGGCTACAAGAGATATAATCCTAGAATGGTTTGGGTTGGAACAGACCTTAAAGCTCATCCCTTTCCAAACCCCTGTTATAGCAGGGATGCCACTCATAGACCAGGTTGCTCAGAGCCCCATCCAGCCTGGCCATAAACACTTCGAGGGAGGGGGCAGCCACAGTCCCTGTGGGCAACCAGTGTCAGTGCCTCCCCACCTTCTGAGTAAGGCACTTCTTCCTGATCTCTAATCTAGATCTGCCCTCTGTCGGTTTAAAACCATTGCCCCTTGTCCTGCCACTGACTGCCCATGCAAAAAGACCCAGCCTTGGCTTGCAATAAGAGCAGGAAGAGGAGCGGCAGAAAAAAAGGGACTTTAAATTCTCTGCATTTCACAGTGAATCCACAACTGGCAGCCCCTGTGGGCATTCACACAGTCCAAGAGGCTCCAACAGCATGCTGGCACAAAATGTTTGATTTGCTGCCACTCTGGTGTGTGTTCCCTGACCTCTGAACAGCCTGGGCAGCTACTCGAGGCTCTGAGATTACTTACACTGCTGTGCCCTGCCATTACTAGAATGTGCAGAAAGATCTCCTGCATTATCATCCTCTCTGCCCACTGGCTGCTCATCAGCAGGTTTTGTCCTGCACGTGGCTAGCAAGGCTTGCCAGCACTGGTGACCAGCTTCGGCAATCTCCACTCACAGTCACACTGTGTTCCTAAGCATCCAGATGGTGCGGGTTAGAACGGACACTCAGCCAGGGGTAACACCACTGATTTACTAATAGGTTTGCTTATGATCACAGTTTCCCTGTGCATCTGCAGGACAAAAAACCTCTTTGATCTCTGCTGTGATGCACAACAGCTGCAGAGCACATAGGAAAAATGCAACATCCAAGGCCAGTGTCTATCTGTTGAGAAGCTATGCTCTGTCCATTTGCTCTGGTGATCTCCCTTGTAGGACATCATAGAGAATGTACCTCACTCCTTGCTCCGGCCCTTCCAGCACAAACACTTGTTTGCTGGACTACTCAGAACAGCATTTAGCTTTTCTGGACCACAGTACCTCAAGCCCCAGGCTTTTCTTGTAGAGTTCAGATAGGCAAATTCACCCTGCATCCTTGAAACATGAAGTCCATCTCCTCAGAAGGAAGACTGGGAGCAAGGTCTCAAGAAAAACTCCTAGGATACTGAGGACACCCTGCCCCTGGTGAGCGCTGCCCTTCCAGGTAATAACAACTTATTCTTAGTGAAGAGGCAACCATGTTTTCTGCACCTGAAGATCTGTTGGGAAGAGGATTCCACTGTCATTAAGTCCCTCAACACCTTCTACTCATGACAGCAGCATATTTCCATCCTTGAGCTTTCCCTCCCTGGGTCACAGATAGCATAGATTACCACTCAAAATTTTTGTGGTCCACATACCTACATACACATACATGTTGGTCCACAGTCCCAACTGGCAGAGCCCATAATCACAGGAGTGATTTCAGTGGGGTCTACAGGCCAAAGGAATTCAGGGAATTCACTGTACCTTGCTTGTACCATCTCCACCCTGGTAGGTCAGAGAACAGCCATCAATTTGTGCTGAGGGAGGAATCCAGGTAACTACACCTGATGCATGGAGTGGGAGAATAGATTGTAAGAGAATAGAGATGGTGCTGTAGGCAACCCTGCCCCTGAGTTGCAGCTGAACTAACTACCAAAGAGTGGAAGCAGCCTTGCCCTTGACAGGTCACAGCTATGTCCAGTAAGGATGTGTGTTATAAAAAGAGAGGGTAAAGGACTGATGCTTGCCACCATTTTTGGTGTCAGTCATTTGAGCCCACTGTCAATCAGTGGAAAGGTATGAAAGTTTTACTGTAGGATAATAAAGGGCTGATGCTTGCCACCATCTTTGGTGTCAGTTGTGTGTCCACCATCAACATGGAGGTTCTTGGGAGGATCAATCTCTATGCAAAAAGAAAAGTCAACTCCCATTTGTTATAGATCAAGTGAAAGCATTAGACAAGCCCTGCCTCAGGTTCAGATTTTTGGCAGCAGGCTAAATTCAGGTGACCTGTACCTAAACTGCCTTGGCTCACAAGTTCTTAAAAATGGCAAATCAGGTCTAATATAAATGAGTTATTTATTGAATAGACAGAAGATTAATAGACAAAAGGTCTTAAACAGAGTTACTTACTACACAGGTTAAAACAAAGAACTACTAGGAGATTTACATAAAACGGTGCGCAACATAAAGGCACCTATATTATAGCTAGCAAAGAAACAGTATAGATTAGGAGTCAACATAGTTTACCACCAACTGATGATAGGGTATAGATATTCCCTCCGCTCAACTTCCAGAAGAGTAACTTAGGGCCAGGGTCCCAAACCTTGAGGAGAGGTTCCCCATACATTTCCAAGGAATGCGCAAAAGACTTCTTTGTGAAAGTTTTGTGTAGCTTTAATTTGTAAAGTGAAGTGTCTGTCAGTCAGAAATTCAAGGCTTATTTCCCTTCAATCTGCTCTAAAGGCAAGCTGTTTATGGTCAGCCAAGACTTCCACCTCCCTGGTACCAGAGACAAGTCACTATAGGACAGATGGTTTTGGGTTATCTCATCAAATAGCAGATTCCTGTAAGGGGGGAAGAAGCCCTGAGTTATCAAACCAGCTGATAGAACAGATAAGCTCTTCTGTGGCAGAAGAAGTCCTGCTACACCACTGCATAAATGAAAGACAAACTGCAGTGCAGATCTTGGGCTGAGCTGCAGTTGCATGAAAGTCAGTCAGTGGCCTTCAAAGCTAGCAAGCAGCAGAAGCCTAGACCAAACACTGCAAGCCTTCTATGGATCTGGTTTGGGATTTCTGTGATCCCGGCCACTGGCTCAATTGTGCAGTGTCCAGGAGCTCCTCACCTGTCTACCTGAGGAGTCTCCATCAGGCTCATCTCTGAGGAACACTCACAAGCTCTATGTCCCAGTCCTGGAGCACAGCTCTAATGTGGCCTGCTGAAAGCCTCTACCCTTTGTTCCCCTACTACACATGAAGAACGACTTCACAGGCTTTGCTGTTGTTGTGGTTCAGTTTTCTTTAGTAAATGCAGGAAGACAAAGAAACCCAGAGCTTTACAATTCAGTCTGTGTTGCATATAGGCTTACAGCTCCTTCACTGGCAGCAAAGACTTGGACAGACTTTTCCTGAGCAGTCAGACTGCCAAGGGTCAGCACAAGGAGAACAGAATTATTTTAATGCAATGCCAGTTAACAGCAGTTGTCAAAAAGTGTCTTATTGTTGTCTGTCTTTTCCATATAAACCAGGCTACAAAACTTCCCAGGCCTTGAAGAATGCTATGAGGATAAGCCTAACAAAAATTTTAACGCATCAGTGAAATAATGCAGTCGTGAAAAGGCCACAGAAAAACACAAGGCCATGCTTTGTCTGTCTTAGATAAATGAGAAGAGTCAAGCAGGCTGGCTCCTCCCAGGAAATGCTGCACTCCTTATGCACAGTGTTACTGCTTAAAAAAGATAAAAAGGGAGAGGAAGAAATCAAAACACCAAATATAAAAGCAGGGACAGTAGCACTGTAGTTCACAGCCCATGTTGTTTAAAACACTGTCTATTCATTACAGCAGAAGACCACTTTTCACCAGGCTCACGAGTTAAGCAGTAGTCCATTATCTAATGAACTTGTGCTTCATTGAGGAGAGCACTATACAAGTGCTCTAAGTGAAACAACCCAGAAACCTCCTCAGACAAGTACGCTACGTGTGTATCTCCAGCTGGACAGGAGAGGGAGCTAAGAGGTACCAAATCCATCCTAAGAAGCAAGGGATGGGAAGGGCAGCCTCAGAGACTGCAGTCTCATAGCATTGCCCTTAAAGGCCAGCTGGCAATTCCCGTGGGTGCAGGGAGCCACCACAGGGCAGCTCCCTGCCACAGCCAGTTTTAATGCTAGGGAGTAATCAGCCAGCACCTTGAGTGGGAAAATGTATTCTTTTTTTCCTCAAAAGTTGTATTATTTTAGCAGAGGTATTATTTTTTTGTGTGTGGAAATATTTTAAAAATATCACTACTAACATTAAATGCATTACCTCTCTGCAGTTTCACTTCATGCAAAATTTGCAGGTGCCTTCATTTTCATACCTGTTCAGGAAAAAATTACATTTCAATTGCTGAAGCTCTCCTTGAATTTCTGGTTTCAGATAGGTTCTGCCTTTTAGCCTCAAGATTTGTCCCCATCAGCTGCCCTTGATCTCGCTAAGCACTGGGGAACTCTTTGGCATCTTACCCTATATCCAAGCTTCAACTGTTCTATCTCACACCAAATGAATTCATAAACTAGAAAAATTACATTAGCAAGGTCATGGATATTGAGTAACCCCCAGATGTCCCCAGTACCTCACAGTCCTTATGGCTAACTGAACAGAATAGATTTAAGCCTACTTAGCAGTCTCCTAGGACTGGCCTAAGGTCACAAGTCAAATGGTAGACCATTATTTTTAACTGTCTCCAATTCTAAAATGGCTTCATTTTGGTTGTTAAACCTGCTATTGTTAGGCTTGATAGCAGCACATAAAGCACTGCATGCTTTTGATTAAGACCTAGTTAAAGAAAGACCATCAGCTGCCATCACTCTTGCATTAATACATCTGCCTCTTCTATAATAATCTATAGCAGCAGTCTCTGTTATTGGTAAGTCTGTATGCATGTATTTGAATTACTAAATTTAATGACTTAAGTGGGGCAACCACTGTGCAGTGGTAGCAAATGCAAAAAGTACTCATAAAACATAACAAGACAGCAGGATCCTTCTGTTGGGAGGAAAGGGTTAAAAGTGGAATAATGGTGAGGAGGATGGTACATTCACTGACTTTGCAGCTGGGAATGCCCAGGCCTGAAGAGCACCAGTGTGGGAAACCCCACATATTATGCCTACTGCTGTTTATCCTGTCTGTTTTGAGAAGTAGAATTTCTATGTAGACATAACATAGGTGTTTGGAGAGACTTGGAGGCACTGTCATGGACTTAAGCTCCCTGTTTTGGAAGAGAGGAGATCAAAGCTCAGGTGAACTACATGTGCGTGGGCCCCTGAAAAATGGGACTGAGCCTAATGGTGCCAGTGTACCTGCCTGTGTGTGTCTGCCCAGCACTGCTTTGGGATCCTCCAATTCGTGAAGTATTGAAATAGATCTACCCTTGGTGTTTCAGCCGTGGTTTTGTGGTTGTTCCAGGTGCCTGCCTGCCTGTGTTGATACACTATTTCCACCCCATTTCCTTTCCCTTCTGCCCACATTACCTGTCAGAGTGTCAGTGCTTGCCTTCTCACTCTGCTTGCCCCCCAGATCTGCCCAGAGGTGGATGGTGAACTTCATGCTAGGCTTCAGTCTTGGAAGGGTGGTAATGCCCCTGTCCTTCCCCATTTCTGTTTCCTTCCTTCTGTTTCCTTGGTGTGCCCAGCAGCAGAAGTGTAGCTCACCACATACCCGTCTCCAGGAGCTTGGACTCTGTCCCAGGAGATGGTGGCTTAGTCTTCTGTCACTTGGTGAGTTACCAGACTCTTTGGACTGTCCATTATTATGAAATAAAGTGTAGAGTAAAAAGGCACACACCCTTCCCTTGAAATTTTTGTTTTCCTACCCTCAGGAAACAAAGGATGACAAGGACTAACTTGTATAGGTCTTAACACTGGGTCTCAGTGGCTAATCACTTCATTGGTATTGATGATGGAGGAGTGGAGAAAGGCAAGGTAAGGCACTGAGGCACAGCCAGGTGAGCCAGAAGTTTTCTGCAGTTAAAGGAAGAACACAGGCTGTCATAGTCAGGCTGTGCTGCCACCTGTGACACTGCTTCCCCCCCAGTTTCTTCCTTTTTCACATTGTATTTCTGATCACACGTTGACTGGACCCACAAATCGCAAAGGTGACAAGGTCTGAGGTAGTTTAAAAGGTCTGTCTTTAATTCTAATAGATGTTTTCCTGGGAAACAGCACAGCCACTCCTGACCTTGACACAAAAGCCCTTACAAAACATGATACTGTAACTTTCCTGTTTTATCATGGTCACAAGCCTCCAAAGCACACATACATGCCATTTGTCCAGAAACTGCAAGAACAACCAAAGCTCTTTCATAAAGAGGTCAGGGTGACCCAGGTACACATTTATTCATCTCCCTCCAGCAAGTCCCTGACTTAGAGATGAGTCTTCTCAACACCTGCCACCACTTCCAGTGGATTCCAGTGTTCACATTTACAGTGTTGTTATAAACAGGAAACACATTAGGAAGATCCCTACACATCCTTAACCAGGACTAACCAGGACACAAGAACAGCTGAGGAACCATGATTACTCATTCTATTGCAAAGCAAGATGGCCTGCATGCTGTTAACCTCTCTGCACTTCAATTTCTTCATCTCAGGGAGCTGGGTATTTCCCTGTGGCATGATGAAGGATAAACAAATCAAACAGTTAAAATAACGCCAAACAAACACATATGAGACACTGCTGCAAGAGCTTCTTTTACCCTAATCCTTAGTATTAGCCATGTTGTTAGTATATACAACATGACCTGTTTGTAGTACCTATAGGTAATTGGAATCTATCTGTGATGATGCTGAATAGGCTTCACAGCAAGATCCACTAACCTGAAGACTTGATCTGTTAAGCCTGAATCTGCCTCTGCTGTTAAACTGTCTTAGGGTGGGCATCCTCAGTGTCAAGGCAAAGCTGGGCTTTAGCTTATACTCAGCAAATTCTGTTGTCCACTTACCTCTCACAGCCTCAGTGCTGGCCCTCTTGCTCTGCTGTTCTGCCTTCTCTGCCCAGATATAAATTATGTATTCCGTACCTGGCTTCGGTCCTGCCAGGGTAGAGACATTATTGCCTTTTGCCACCTCTTTTTCCTCTGTCTCCCCTTCAGCTGAGGTGTAGCTCACTCACTCTGTCTGTTCAAGCCTGGACTGTGCTCAGGAAACAGTAATTGCATCCTCTGTAACCTGGTCAGTCAACAGCTCAGATGGGCTGCCAATTTCTATAAGAAAATGTCATAGTTATTTGAATTTTAGTATAGCGCTGTGGTAATTACAATGGTCTAAAGACACAGACAACACAAGTTGTACAGATAAAGGTAATGTGTTTTATTAGACTATCAAATACATTTGGAAACACAGATGAAATCTGGGAAATTATTCTGTGTCTGAAGACCTGAAAAAGGTTTTGTGTATCCAAAAGTTTGCTTGTTTTTTTCTCTCCAGCCCAAATCAGTAAACCTAACAGAAGTTTTATTTTTAGCTGTAAACTGTGTTTTGACCATGCAGTGTAAATAACTGCTACTTAAGGGAGTCACCACTGCATATTTGTGGAGCCATGTAATTTTGTACTGCTGGACACAGTGCAAGGAAGACAAAATAGGCTAACTGCTTCCACGTCCTGCCATTCTTGGTACACTGGTAACCATATCTGCATGTCAGTGCCAAGGTAGCTGAGCTTGGGCAGGGTCAGTCATCCCTCTGCCCTGCATTGAGTGAGATGGGCTGCCAGTTTCTGTGGAACAGCTGAGTGGAAAAAAAATGGGTGTCCAAACAGGCCTACTCTTACCCCTTCCTCTCATGGGCTCTGATTTCTTCTGCCTCTCATCCTTTATTTCTTTCCAAGGATGGACCTGAACTAGCAAGTAGAAGGGTGCCTAATTCTGAGGTATTTCAGGTGGGGTTTAGGTCTCCTCCTCACAGGTACAAGAGCAGAGTTCTTCCTTTGGGAACAACAAAAGTACAGCCACTGCCTGGGCAGAGACTGAGGCCAGGCAGAATATGGTGTTCCTGGCTTTTGCTTTTTGAAGATCACAACATCTTACCCAAACTGTTCTGAGAATTAACACCAATCCCCCTCCCCCCAACAAAAAAAAAAAAAAACCAAAAAAAAACCCACCAAAATACCCAAAAAAACAACAACAAAAAAAACACCTGCTCAGAATCTGTGAAATGCAGCTCTCTGTCACTTTCAAATTCCTCCCAATTAAAATCTTTTCCCTGCCCAGTTCTCAGTTGCAAACACAACACTAGATTTCAGGAGTCCTAAGTTTGTATCACAGCATAACAGCCTGCAGTAATGTGGCACTTTGATGACAGCCCTACAACAGGTGGCCTTTACAGAGAACAACATTTTTTGTTTGGTTGGTGAGGATTTTTTAATTCACTGAACTACTGAATACATCTTAGCAGCCTGAGCAGTGAAGGTCTTGCAAACGCCTCTCAAATTAATGGAACAGCATTTCCTATTCTGCTGGAGACTCTAAATTCCAGGGCACAAATGCACAGCAGCCACAGTGTAATTTACCACATACCAGCTTAGCTGCACTGTGATTTACCACACATTAGATATGGTAAAAGTTGTGATTTTCCACCTGTATGTACTAATCTCAGCTCTTTTGTGAGATGAAAATAAATTACTTTTCCTTTTAATGAAAGATGGTGAGGCTTGTTTTGTGCCACCCTAAAGCAGCACATGCTGGGAATTGGGAATTTATCTGCTCTGCTCGTATTCTACCAATTAATTTTACCATCTAGAAAAATAGCAAGTTATAGACAATTACATCAGAGAACTAAGTTTGAAATTCTCCCCTTGCAAACAGCAGAAAGCTACCACAGTAAGCACCTAGGAAAGCTGCTGTCTGTAGCACAGATAATAAAATTTGATTAGCTAGCCAAACTAGCTACTTCTTCCAGATTATTGCATACTTCTGGACCACTGTAATATACCAAACATCTATAAAACAACTAGCACACACACACAAAAAGCAGCTTGACAAGACAAACTGAGAGAACCAGGTTCTTGAATGACTTTTTGAATGTAGCTAATGAGCTGATACAAACAGAAAACTATAAATTCAACATCAAAACCGTGATGCCTGTTCTCCCTGAAATCAGGAAATAGATCTATTTTAAACACTGACTAAGCAAAGTCCCAGTCAGTAGAACAGGACAATGAACAAGAACAATGGAAGCAGAATTTGCCATTTGCTTTTCTCTGTTTGGGGTTACGATTATCCAGCGTCGTCAGCAAAGTGCTGTAACTTACCCAAAGGTTTGGATATTAGGAAAAGCTTGTTCCCCCAGAGGCTGGTGGGGCACTGGGCTATGCTCCCTAGGGAAGTGGTCACAGCACCAAGTCTGCCATGGTTTGTACAACACTCTCAGGCAGGTGGTGGGATTCTTGGAGTTCTCCTGTGCAGGGCCAGGACTTGAACTCAATGATCCCCATGGGTCCCTTTCAATTCAGAATATTCTACGACTCAAAATTCACAATAAGAAAAAAAAAAACCGTGCAAACCACAAGTACAAGTTCAGGAATTAGGAACAGTCCTAGGTGATAAACAAGCAAAAAAAATATCTAAGAAACAGAACTAGGCCCAGCCTTTAGCAGACCTGCCGGCATATAACTATCCCGCAGCAGGACAAGCCGTCAGGACGTATTGTTCCAGACAGGGACCCCCACAACGGCGGGGCGATGCCTCTTCGACAACTTTCCTGCTCGGACAACTTTCCCTGTCATTTTTACAGCCGTTCCTCTTCAGCCCGGGATACCTTTGCCGCACCCAAGGCCGGCCTCCGATGTTTCTCCATCAGATTCAGCCGCCTCCAGTGACGGGCGGTGCCAGCGAGGTGAGACAGAGGCAGCACAGCCCTCAGACGCTAGGGAAGCTCCTCCCGGCACACTGGCGGGCGCAGGGCGTTACGAGAGCCGGGCACGTCGGGAACGCAGCGGGGGAGCCGGGAGCGGCCTGAGGGCGGATACCCGCCCTGAACGGGCGCATGCGCGGCGCAGCGGCAAGATGGCGGCGGCCGCGCTGTGCTGGGCGCTGAGGTCCTTTCGGCAGGTCAGAGCGACTCCATCCCTTCCGTTCCTACCGTCTTGCTTCCCCGCTTCTCTCCGGGACCCCGTCCCCCCGACCGAGGTGCCGGGGAGATGCGGGTACTGTTGGACCGCTGCGGGCGCGGACCCTGCCCCGCGGCGCGGGAATATCGCGGCTCCGGTGTTATGTAGCGTTCGGTGTAGCTTGAGGCTCTTTGTGTCTCTCTGTGAAGAGAACTTGCTAACGCTTTATATGAAGTTCGGAGTTATATACTAATGCAGTACGGGATCTGGAAAAATATAAAAGCTAAAGCTCTCAAGGCATCACTGTTACTCGTCAGAGAAAGCTCGGCGCTGCCCCTCGTGAGGAACATGTAGGCAGCGATGAGGTGCAAGAAGTGTAACGTGTGATCCTGGAGTTGGACGATTCTGGAGACACAGGGCCCGAGGGATCGGCTGGAGCTGTGTCAGGGCAGGATTAGGCTGGATGTTAGCAAAAGATTTTCCCCATGCGGGTAGTCGGTCACTGGAGCAGGCTCCCCAGGGAATGGTCACGCAAGGCTGCAGCTCGGAGACTGTTTGGGCAGCACTCTCAGACCTATGGTGGGATTACTGGGGCTGTGTTTGGGCCAGACATTGAACTCGGTATTTGTGGGTCCCTTCCAATCTAGATATTCCATTCTTTATGGAAATAACAATTCATGCTTGACTAGGGCAAACCGTGTGCAACAGGAAGGTATCACAAATTTTCTTTTTTAATCAGGTTCTTCCCTCGCCCTGCCCAAGGCAGGTGCGGAGCTACTATGTGGACTGGAGGATGCTGCGGGACGTCAAGAGAAGGAAGATGGCATACGAGCATGCAGATGAGAGGCTGCGGATCAACGCCATCCGCAAGAACTCCATCCTTCCCAAGGAGCTGCAGGTACCGGCAGTGGGCTGTGCCCAGCCATGAGCCCACACGCTGCTCTTGCTGCTGCTGCGTGCTCAAGGCCACAGCAGTCACTCTGTAGATCCAAGTGGCTGTCCCAGGTCACAAGCGTTGCGTTTCCTCAGCTCAAAAGCACAGAATCGTGTCGTGTTCTGCACTGATTCCAGCCTTTTGGGGGTGTTTACAAAAACAGCACATTCACCTGACTGGAGGTTGTGTACATTGGGTTGTGGGGCTTTCTGAAAACAGTGCTTCTTGTCTAGGCAGTATACGTAACACTAAATAGAGTGAAGTCACATTCTCTCCCCTACCACTGCCCCTAACATATACTGACAAACCTATCTACTTTATTTGCAATAATAGAATAATAAACTCTAGATGTATTTAAAATTCTGAAAGCCTGATCTAGCCCCAACCACCAGTCTGTGCAATTAGAAATATTTTTTACTTTCTAGCCTGAGTTACAAGCACATGAAACCTGCATCAAATTAGGGTGTTAAAATTGTTCTTAAAAATTCACTGCCCTGCTCTCAGCTTGCCTTATTAAGCATCAAAAACATTTGCAAGTATCAGATTATTCCTGTGTTTGGTCTGGCCTTGATATTTACACATCTTGGAAGAGAAACTGTACAAATTTGCTTTTATATATTGACTTTACTGTTCTTGGGCAAGTCTGACTGGTGCTGGATATCTTTATGAGGCAAAACCAATACTGAAAAAAAACCCCAGAGGAAAATCTTGGAACACCTTCCAAAAGTGACATCCCTTTTACTGACATCAAAACATGCTACCTCAGCAGGTAGTTAATAAACAACATATATTTAAATTCAGCTCCTCTGAAAGGACTAGCCTACCCTGCAACAAGGAGAAAGCCAAGTTGGTTTCTGACTAACTATATAGTTCCTGTCTTGAGGTTATTCAGTCTGTAATAAGATTAAATCTTGGGTCTCTTAGAGGGCTAGCCCACCCTGCAACAAGGACAGAGACAAGCTGAGTTGACTGGTTATAAGTAGTGGCTTGGGATTGTTCTGTCTGTGTAATAAGATTAATTTTGGGGGGGGTCTCCTTGTGGGTCAGTTTATAGTCACTGTTCGAATGCCCAGAAAGGGCAGGCTGAGTGAGGAGGAGAGGGGAAAGTTCCCAATTAAATAGCAAAGTTTATTCGTGAGGTGGCACAGAAGCTTGTGACAGTACCTACTCTATGTCTGGATTTTGAGATCTGGCAGTAAGGCCCCTCTAAACCCAGGGAACACAGATAAACTTTTGTGCTCTGGTCATCTGTCTCAGGAAGCGGCTGATAAAGAGATTGCTGCCCTGCCCCGGGACAGCTGTCCTGTGAGGATCCGGAACCGCTGTGTCCTGACATCCCGCCCTCGAGGGGTTAAGCGGCGCTGGAGGCTCAGCAGGATTGTCTTCCGCCACTTCGCTGACCATGCTCAGATGTCCGGGGTACAGAGAGCCATGTGGTAATAATCACCACGTGGATGGCCATTCGGGCAGAAGCAACAAACCAGGCTCATTTGTGTGGGTAGTTAAAGCAAATCCTGCCTCAGAGTGCAGCATCAATGTCAAACTAATAAGGGAAGGAGGAGGAGGAGTTGTGCTGATTCATTAAACTCGCTGGATTACAGTTGCTGTCAGCTGACAAGCAGCAGCACAACTGCGCTAAACTCATTTGTGTGAGAGGCAGGTTTGACTGTGAGGAAGAAGTTGCTACGTGATGGTTCCAGAACTAAGCTGAGGTTTGTGGTATGGGCAACATTAGAAATAAAGACATACAGCACATGGCTCGTTTAAGCTTTTTTTTTTTTTTTGCCACCATACGGTAAATTGTTCATGGTAATTTGGGTGAAAGCATCAAAAAACTGCACAACAGGAAAAAGTGATAACTCTGCTGTGAACAAGGGCAAGCACAGAGTGGGAATAAAACATAGCCTCAAGTTTAGATACTCTTGCTAGGCTAACTAAATATATACATATATTAATGAGCAGACAAAGTGGCTAAAAGACTTGTTAGAAACTACACTGTGCTGGTATTTCTCCTGTTTATAGTGCAGTGCTCAGTCCAATGTTTCAACAATAAAGTAGCAAGGAAGCCCTAGTCCAGACTCTTAACAATGGCTTCCTTAATTCACAGGTAGCAACAAATCTGTCCTTGGGAGACACGAGAGAAGGAGGCAGGAAAGACACAATTAACAAGAATCTTGCTGCTAAGGTCATGTTTGTCCTGTACTCTTCTTCAAAGCAGAGCAGTTAAGGGGGAGGCAGTGGCTCTCTGTCCCCCTCCCCACCAGCAGGGCTGAGAGGTGGCAGTAAAAAGGCAAATACCACTAGCAGCAAACTGACCACACTGAAATGAGTCATATTTTGGCATATAAGCCATCTTAATATACTTACTCTCTTACCTTAAAACCCTTCTGAAGTTGAGGGAGAAAATGGAGTTTATCCCTTGTTTCCTACTTAACACTGCTGGAGCCAGGGGAAGCTCCCTGTCCAGCATCACAGCTCACTCTGCTCTCCTGCTGGTGACTGCAGATTGCATCCTGACTGATGCCATCTCAAAGATGTCCCAAGATGCTCACAGCTGGCACAAGCACTTTCCAAAATTCATAGCAGTATTAGACAGTAACAGTTTTTGAGAGTAATCATTAAATTTAAATGGCACAGGATTAACACAGTATTGTTTCTGCTTAACTATCAAACTGCTTTCTTCAGCAGTTCTCCCTTTGTGACATGCTTTACAGTTCAGCACTTTCCCATTTTTATCAGAAAGCTACACCCTGTGAAGTGAGCATGACACCAGCCCCAGCAACCACATATAGCTGCCACTGGCAACAGAGGCCTTGACCCATCCTAGTTCAAGATGCCTTTACTTTTACTGAGTTTCACAGCACTCCTCACTCATCTGAGAGGCTCCTTCAAGGAGGGTAAGGATACATACCCTATGCTCCACTCCTCAGGAAATGCTGAACCACTTGACTGATGGAAATGCTTTATAAGCTATTTTATTTAAATATTTTGTCCAACCTGAAATGGAAAATGACTGTCTTTGCTTGGAAGAAGGTTATGTAAACGATGATCTTTGCAGCACAGCGTCTCACACGGAAGATCAGTTTTAAGGCGGCCCTTAGAGAACTTTCAGATATCCATTGGTATGTCCCCTTTGTACTGCTTTTCTCTGCTTTCAACCCAGGCCTTATTGATGGTGCGCTTCATCTCATCGTCCCCTTCTGCATACATCTTCTTTAAAATGTTCATAAGCCCTTCACTAGGATCTGCCGTGTCATAGGCAGCCTTCCTGCAAGATGGATACGTGAAAGGTCAGGTATACCCAACAAAATGAAAAGCTAGTATTTGACTGAAACATCCTGGTAACGGGACTTATCGTGGCACTGTCAGTCAGTTCCAAATAGCAAGTCCTAAGAAACACCCTTAAACCAAGTACAAGTTGAGTAGTATACCTACAGGTGTCCCATTGGGTGGGAGAGTATTTTGATGTGAAGCATTTTGCAGTGAACATGGCCCTGGAAGCACTCCCAAAATTAATTGCAGGAAGCGGAAGTGAAATATAACAGACACAGAGAATGCCAATACCTGCCTTGTGTGATGTGACAAGTGAATAAAAACTGAGAAATGACGCATAAAGCTCTTTGGAGAGGCCACACTTATAACAAAAAAAGGCCTTTTTTTCGCTTCCCATTTTTCAGATGATCTCCAGAGATTAACCGACCTCTTAACACAATGCATTTCAAAGCAATTTTCTCAGGTGATGAACAGTGCCACCTGCAGTCAGCACCCACGGAGGACATGGCCTGTATGACCTTGACTATAAATAACGCCCTCTATCTCATTTTCAAAAATCTTGCAGGTAGTTCCTGGCTCAAAAACACAGCAGATGGTAACAGATCAGCAGAGGGAGCAATTTCCTCGTGCTCGGGGCCAACCATCAGCTGCACAGACCCTGGCTGGGACCAGCATTTCTGGAGCCTGTCATTTGACAAACAACAGATCTTCGGGAATTCTGTGCACAAGATGCAGGCTTAAAGTGACCCTGTCCCTCCAGAAAACTGCATTAATTGTCAAGTCATTTGCTCTCAAATCTGTAAAGCCATTTGAGTGGTGAAGGCTATTTTACCCTAAATTCAGGTACTTACGCCTCATCAGTTTTAGCAAATCACCCTAAAAACATACACAAAATGAACTGTTGGCAGGGATAACATTCTCAATAGTGTTTTTCATTCTTCAAGGTACATGTAAAATAACAAAATCATTATATGATATACATATATACATGTATTAGAAAGTCTCTTGTCCCCAGGTGTTTCCTCCTGTCATTTACCACCCTTAAACCTATGTGTGTCTAAGCTGCCTGCTGCTCCCAAGCACTTGAAGTGTTGCAAAATGGCTTGAGACTTTGGAAAAGCACCTTTGCCAAAAGCACACTGGGATTTTTGTGCAGGCACTTCACACACAGGTGACAATATAATTACTTTGACCACTAGAGCTGCAGGGGATATCTCCATGTTTTTCTATATAATACACACTTGATCTAAAAACAGTCACCTCACTAATGCAGTTTTCGCAATTAATGCAGCCATCAAAATGCAAATTAATCTTTCATTGGTTGATCCCCTTTAGAATTCTCACTGCAGGTCTTCCCTATCATATGTCCTATGATGCAGCCTTCATCATTAGCAATAAAACAGTGGAGGAGTGGCAGCTACTCAAAATACTTCTTCTACTTGCAGTCCTACAAGTACCAAAAAATCCTAACCTAACGATCCTCCAACATCTCAGGGCCTGTCCCCCAGACCAACAATCCTCAGAATAACTGCACAGCTGGTACAGATCTCTACCAACAGTCCTAAAATACAGAGAACAGGAAATGGAAAACAAGACTGAGGGTTGAAAAGACACTTACTCTTTCTCTTTGCTTTCTTTTTCCACTTGAGTGAGACAATCCCATTTTTCCTCCCACTTCTTCTTACACATCACAAGGACCATGTCTGTCTTTATCTGTACAGTGAACAGCAAGGCATGAATTTAGAATGCTTCATAAAGGGATGCCAGACAAAATGAATAAGGTTAGTTTACAACAAACCTCTTCCATACTCACGAATTCCTGAAATACTTCTCTCAGCTATCCATTATTAGGTAGCATAAAAAAACTATAGTATGTACTCAGCCTCAGGGTACAAAGTATTAACTTCTCTGTGGAAAATTCACATATGTGATTAATATAATACTAGCACAGACTTACAGTACCAATACAGAAGAACATAAAGACCTGCAGAAACACCATTCAGTGATTTAAAGGATGCTCAAGTACTCAGGACTGCCTTGTAGAGTGACTGTATTTACTGGACTTCTCCAAACATACCAGGTTCAGACAGAGGCTCCTCCAACTTATTCCCCCAAGAACAAGAAACTGGTTTCAGGGTATTGCTTAATCTTGCAGTATGTTTTCAAGTTACAAAGCCTGTTGACTTGCAACCCTGACCTAAATTTCACAAAGAACTCCTCCGTGCCACAGCAGACAAGGGTCTACTGCAGCTTTAGCTCTGCTTAACAAGTACATGACCACTGATTGCTTTCCACTGTGTAAAAAAAATCACCAGAGCATCACTCTCATTTATTTCAGCTGGTTTAATTTCACTCTGTACTTATTTTAGGGCAATTTGCAACTGAACCAATAGTTCTTCACATCTGATGTCACTAAGTACAATACAGGATTCAGAGCAGGTATGTGACATATCTCAGCCTGGAAAGGTGCCACAAGCAGCAGACTATGGCTATCATCAGTCAGCAGCAGCACAGTGTTACTAGTTGTCCTGGTTTTGGCTGGGATAGAGTTAATTTTTCCCTTAGGAAATTACTGCCCTGGTAGGGTTAAACCACCACACCAGTGCTCAGTTCTGGAGCAGCACACTCTTACTAAGGCAGAGCAGGTTCCAGACTTGGCTTTGGGAATTAAGCCTATTTAAGCTTCCCAAGATTTCAGTCTGCTGCCAAATCTCTTAAAATCACAAACAATTTCTCAGGGGTATTTAAAAACACAAAGATGCCAGTGAACGCTTGGCAGTATTTTCTGCTTAATTATTTCTGAAATCCTGTTGGTGAGCTATTAAATATTCAGACATGATCTCCTGAAATGGGATTCCAGAGACTAATTCCGCAGTTATGACAATCACAGATGAGAAAGATTCATATTCACAATGCAGCAGAAGGGAAGGACTGAACATTAGAGCAGTGTGTCCTGAGGTAGCCAGGCAATGAACACAATACTTTGTGAGGGCCCTAAATTACCTCCAACAAACAAGGTGCACTGACCTTTCTAGAGCTGCCTTCCACAGAGATGGGTTTCAGGAGATTGTTGAAGGTCATGGTGTAGTTCTTCCCATTCAGATTCTTCACTAGCAGATCAAATGACCTGGACCCAGGAAGTGGAGGGAGGAAAGGCACAAATATTCCAATCATTACACTGTCTGAAAACCCTTTAGCAGGTCAACAGGCTTGAATTACTTTATTACCAGGGCTCTGGAAATATTCAGTTCAATTTTAACAGAGAAATTAAAAGGACCAATCCAGACTTCACAGCAAATCAAGATTTTTAGGACTTTTTCTACCTACAAAATTCGAAAATCAAATTTCCTTAATTTACACCTCACTTCTGCCACCACAAATATCCAGGACTAACATTATGTGCCCCGTCAAGCGTGGTGAGGTGCACTTGTAAAATGAAAACACCATGACACCCTCAAGTGCTACTAAAAGCTAATACAGCAGAAGTTTAAAAAAGAAAAAAGGGAGTGGAGTTAAAGAAAAAAAAAGCTGATCCATCCAACACTCCTGCATTTCAGAGTTTTTGTTGTGCTACAAGATGAACTTACCTCTCTGTGAAATTCACCTGCACATTTTCAGCTGGAAGCTTCTGGACACCATTTAAAGAGATGTAAATCTTAACAAACTTATCTGACTGATCCCAGCCTGGAAGTGAAAGAAAGTGATTAAGTTCTACCTTTCCTCCACAAGCTTCATGCATTCCAACTTCCCCCACAAAGCTCCCCAGAACGACTAGGGTCTTTGCCTTACTGAAGCAATTTTCAGAGCAATGAAAGGACAACATGAATTATTCAGGAATAACCTGAGAGGAAAGGGGAGGTTGTCATCCCCCCCACCCCCAAATCCCTGCACACTCTGAGAAAACCCATGTATCAGCTCAGGTCAAAAGAGAGCAACCTGGGCTGTGCAGGGGGAATCAGAGCCAGTTGTTTGCTCCCACTGCAGCTTCCTTGACCCACTTCTTCCCCTACTCCCTGCATCTTGAGCAATTCCCTCTCCTCTCACCTACATAGCAGGCAGAGAAGCCAAAGCTTACTCTTTCATTCCTGTTAAACACTAAGGAATAGAAAAATACCAGCTGGTACAGCAGGGATACTTAATGCACCCCACCAAACACTATCACACAAACATGATCAACACACATCCAGGCTATGGAGGGTAAGGTAAGCATACAGTAGCTTTTAAAGTGGGATCTCCAGTCCAGAATGAACACCTAACGCTTCACTGTGATGCTAAGTGGCAACTCTTAACTCCCAGTAATGCCATCCTGCTACGTCTTCAGAAAGATGGTGGAGCTCTAGAAAAATAATCCTACCATAATTGTTTATTTTCACTGTGTACCCTCCCAGAGATGACTTTTCTTCCTCTGCCACATCTTTTGGCTTCGGCAGAGGCTGATTCTTGATTTCCAGCTCCAGCTTTTGTTTCTCTGCCACAAGGACGTCACGCACTCGCTTCCTAGTGGCATTGGTGAGCAATTCTTTAACCTCTTCCAAATCTTTCTGCAACTGGTAAATACAAAGGATCACACATATACGTTAGATACACTCTTTGTGCTCAGGGCTCACAGCTTTTTATGACAATTCCACGTGTTCCAGATGTTGGAGCTTCAGCTTTATCAGATCAATAGTCTAGTTTCTCACTACAACCAGTTAAGCACGGAATCATGCCTTCCTCACCCCCTGTCCACTCCTGCAGATATGTACACCCATAAAGTATTAATTCACATTATGGGTCGGGCTGGAAGGCTGCAACTCCCCTGCTCAACCACGGCCATCTCAGAGCACAGGGCTGGAAAAGACCTCCGAGGTCTTAAACCTCCAGACAAGGTTTAAGCTTTCACTGCTTAACTCTTCATACATTAAAAAAAACAACAGAAACCAAGAGAAGCAGGGCGGATAGCACAGCCCCCTCAACACTCAGGGGGAGACCTCCACAGCCCTCAGCGAACGCGGGCACTGAGGGCTCTCCTCCTCCCAGCCCGGCCCACACCGCTGCCCCTCGCACAGGACCCCGCCAGCGCCCGGCGAGCAACTCCGGGAATCGCCTCACCTCCTCCCGCGCCACGGCCATGGCGGCTCCCCGCGGAACCTCTGGAACCTTCCGGCCGCAGGAAATGACGCGTCCACACCGGTCCCGCCCGCTCCGCCCCTGAGAAGGCGGGATCAGGAGCTATCCCGCCCCTGGGCTCTGAGGGAAGGGCGGGATCAGGAGCTATCCCGCCCCTGGGCTCTGAGGGAAAGGCGGGATCAGGAGCTATCCCGCCCCTGGGCTCTGAGGGAAGGGCGGGATCAGGAAAGGCGGGATCAGGAGCTATCCCGCCCCTGGGCTCTGAGGGAAAGGCGGGATCAGGAGCTATCCCGCCCCTGGGCTCTGAGGGAAAGGCGGGATCAGGAGCTATCCCGCCCCTGGGCTCTGAGGGAAAGGCGGGATCAGGAGCTATCCCGCCCCTGGGCTCTGAGGGAAGGGCGGGATCAGGAAAGGCGGGATCAGGAGCTATCCCGCCCCTGGGCTCTGAGGGAAGGGCGGGATCAGGAAAGGAGGGATCAGGAGCTATCCCGCCCCTGGGCTCTGAGGACCGAGTGAGGCGGGCAGGGGCTGAGTTTTCGTTTGGCGATCAGAAATCTCCTCCTCATTTCATGGCAGATGCCCCTGAGCTCGTGGTTGTTAAGGTGCTCGAATAATTTTGCAAAATAAAGTGGTGTTTCTTCAGGCAAAGAGTATCAGGCTCATGTGGTGGAGGGAAATAGTGATCAAAGGGGAAGAAATCTCTGTTCCCGGCCTTGAAAGGAAGATGGGCTTATAAACTAAGTGCCCAGTTCTGTGTCTGCTCCTCATTTTCATGGTTATTAAGGTTGGAAAAAACCTACAAGATCAGTTCCAGCAGGGTTTAAGCTTTCAAGTTCTAAGATTTCATCAATTAAAAAACAACCCAATCCGAGTTGTGCAGATGGCACAGTGCTCCCAACATATACCACCGCAGATGGAGACCCCCACAACTAATGCACAAGCTTTCTACAACAAACCCAGAGGGTAAGTAACTCTTGAGAGATTATTCCTGACCTGTAATGTCACAATGTGTACTCTGGGAGTGGCTTTGTGAGTAAGACTTAGTTAACAAACCATTTACAAGGAAAATGTAGCTTTTATTTGCAGAGCATTTGGCTATATGCATGTAAAAACATGGTGTAATGCTACCAACATTCTCTTTTAAGCATTTTCCTCATCAAAAGAAAAACGTGACTGTTGACACTTACAAAATCAGTGCAGTATGTGCAGGTATGAAAGCATAATTAAGTTTTCATGTTTTATTAGCTGTCTCCTCTCAAAGACCAAACTGGTGTATCAGCTGGTGGAACTGCACTGTCGCCAATGAAGCTCTTCCAATTCACATCAGCAGATGATCTGGCTTTGTCCTTCCCTTTCAGGTACTGGCATAATTTGTTTAGGATCTTTATTTGCCCCTAATTAGTCAGCCAAAATCCATATGTCACAAGAAGTATTGGCAAAAAAAAAAAAAATCCGGATTTTTTTGTCTGCCCTCCAATAGTAAAAAAGAAAAATAGAGCAGCTGTTCTTGTACATTTAAACACTAGAGAATTACTGTTCATCAGCGCAGTGAGCACCAACAAAAAGAAGTTTTTATAGCCCCACTGGGCATTAAAATTTCCCTGGAAGAAAACAATAAGGCAATGGTATTCTTTCTCTCAGCAGGAATGTAGAGGAGGCAGCATTTTCCCCTGTATGTCCTTATAAACAGTGTGAGCCAAGGTAGAACACAGCCCTTCAGCACTGGAAAATCAGTTTCTCTAGAACAAGGTGCCAGTTATAACACCTGTTTTACCAAATTGAGGAATGTCAGCTCATTTGCTGATATATGGGCTTAGGATCTGGGTTTTTTTTCTCAAGTGAACATGCAGGAAGAGATCTGTAGAGGTAGTGAGGGAAGAAGAAATTTGATGAAAATTAATTCACAGAAGCCCTGAAGCCAAAGATTTATGTTCAAGTTGGCATTCCACAAAGTGGTTTTAACAGATGTTGTACTGAGATGTTTATTATAACCCTCTGCTGCAGTGCTTCAGGATCTGCAGTGGAGAAAAGATCTGCAAAATTAACTGTGGTTATTCTAAATTTTCATAGGACTGTTTGTAAGCCTGACCATCTTCAGGAATGACATTTGGAGACAGGACAGTTGATTTTATCCAGGAAATACAATATGGTCAGCTGGAATTTACTTCTATGGCTTTTTTTTCTTTTTTTTTTTAATTGGTTAAGGGCAGTTGCTTATTCAGGAATTACTTCCTTATAATTTTTTCTGTGTAGCAGCAACTGAGACAAGGAAAAATTTTGTGTTTTTCAATTTAGCTACTAATCTTTGAATTTCTCCACACTTCATTGTGGTCTTATACTAGCAAATGCTCTTATTTTTACAATTTAAATTGGCATTGCTTTCTAATCTAAGTTCTGGCTAGAGGAGGAAATGCTTTTGTTAATGTAGAAATGCATTTGAAGTGAACCTGTAATTTGCTTTTCTCCTTGAGGTTTTTTTTTTTAAGTGTTTATTTAGTTTCCTTAAATGACAAGCTTTTTTTGTATACATGGCACTTCCTTTTGAGTGGCAGCTACCATGTGGAAGAGTTGTCACTCTTGTCATGTAAAAACAAACTCCACAGACCTCTCCTTTGCAGAAAGCTGCAACAGTGTCTGGATGCTGCCTCTTCTCCTGACAAAAGCCTTGGTAGTGATCTGGAGGTAAATCTACACAAAATGTTATGGCTGATAAATTTGATCTTCAGCTTTTGTCCCTCCTTATTTTCCCCTGAAGTGCTGTGTGCTCTGGCACACACCTGGGAACAACAAATGTTCATCTCAGTTAATAGAAAAGAAATCCTAGAGCAGTTGCTTACTTGGAGGAATAGTTTTAGAAAGCATTTGGATACTTTTGACTGTGGCACATTTTGCTCTGTCCTGTTCTTGCTCAGCCCTGCCTCTCTCCTAGTAGTCACTTGCTGTTTCCTTCTGCCCTCCATGTCTCTTCCTGCAGGCACCAAGCTGCCTCAAGGCTTGTGTACTCCAGGGAAGCACAAAGTCCTTAACAACTATTGTCCCACTGCTGTGTATCACCAAAGTCTTGGAAACGCAGTCCCTGTGCTGAAAATTGTGGAAGGGGCTGACAGCTGGTCTGTGAGCCAGAGCGAGCTGACAGAAGAAATTGGTAAGATTCATTTACCCATGAGGGAAAAAAGAAGACAAGGCTGTTCATGTGGGAACTGAGAGAATGGAGATAAACACCAGACACCTGCAGTTGGAAAAACAAAACTACTCTTTGTAAAATTCTCGTAGCAAGTCTGCCCAAAAACGGTGACACTACTTGGTACCAATGAACACCATGAGCTGTGTTACTGTAACCAATCAATGAAGTAGGAACTGTGTTGAAGAGTGTATGAAAAGAGAATTGGCAGCCATAATAAAAAGGCCATTTTACCTGTTGCTACATGTTGCTTTGTCTGTGGTGTCCGTCCCAGCAGCGACAGGAAATCTCAGACTGGCATGTGGAGCAGAGCACCAGGGTCGAGCCCTTAGCTCTCTGGCACAGCTCCCTGTGAACAGGGACATTATCATAAGGAACAGGCAGGAATTAGCACGCACCCCCTTTGGACAGCCAACCTGCCAAGTCACTGTGTCCCCACGCAACAGAGCTGTTGGTGGCAACTGCATCACAAACCCTGACACAGCAGCTGCTTCTTCCTGCCAACAGATTTGCTTCTTAAGTAAATGGCTTTGGAAAATAAGCATCTTATTCCCAAGTTGTTTTCCATTTCCATTTATTTTACAAGGCATCGTTCACACAATGATAACAAGGTACTGATCTGAACAATTCTGTAACAATTAAAAAAGTAAACATTTGTTGTGACCGTGTACACTGAATTGCACTTTTAATAACAAGCATTACACTTATCTTCATGTCATACTTTATATAATACATGGATGTGTTACCCAAGTAGTGGTAGTACCGAATGGTTCTCAGTTGTCAGTCTGATCTCTCTGTGATGCTCTTTTTTTTCTAACTCTTGAGGATTTGTGAGTTTGGGACACACCCAGATCATGATGGCAGCCCCAAATCTAGAAAACTTCATTGTCAGGGAGTCAGTGATTTGAAGCTGCTCTGTCTTCAGTGTGCTGGAGTGAACCCACCATAATGGCAGACAGACAGAGGGAGATGGATTATGCTTGATTAGAAACTTTTCTGCATTCATATGTCATCTTTTCCCAGTTCAAAGAAGTCAGAGAATCTTCTTTCATGGGAAAGAAAGAGTTCCCAAGGCTCAAGAGAGCTCCTGGCACAGCTTTTGAGGGCGATATAGCAGAATTGCAAACCCAGGGATTACTGAAAGACAGTAACTGAGGTCTGAAAAAAACTCTGGGAACATCTGCTGTGGTTTGCATTGGTAGTACCATCCATGTACTATATAAAATACAAAAATAAGAGAAACTGTAAGGAAATTAGTACAGCCCAGGATTCTGGTGGTATCAAATCACAAATGAAATTTATGATACCAAATCCTTTTGATGTATTTATCCCCTTGTTGTTCAGCTTCTTATATATTATTCTATATGTACGATATAGTTCTCCAAAGATACATATATATTCCTTTACAGGTTAAATAAAAGCAAGTCCCACTGAATAAGAAAATAATAAAAAGTAATACCCTAATTCTCTAACCATTTTTTTTGTCTTTCAGGTAAAAATAGCATGAAATACATTCAGTAGCAAAGCCATTGAGACCCAGGAGAAATGGAGAGCCCTGTATTCCTGGAGAATAGACCTGTATGTGTTAAGTCACAGTTCTGAAATAAATTGTGTGGACTTCTGACCTGGGAAGGATAAGTTCTTGATCAGTGCTGAGCCTTATTTATCCAGTTGCAAATTCCTTGCATTTCCCAAAAGTCATCTGTAGATTAGCTCAGTTCTGAAGGCTGCTGTGACATACACCTCCTGTAAAACCTGAGAGATCCAAACTTGAGCGTTTCATCATATCTCCCCTTAGTGTTCTTACCTGGAAGGAGCTAATGGGACAGTTCCCAGTAGGATATTAGCACAATAGACAAATAATTTAGTTTTTACCTCTGTGTTTGCACATCTGGTGCAGCCAGCTCTTTGCACAGCAGCCCCTTCAGCAAGATCCAATAGGGACAGGGAGTGCTTGCCAGCCACAGCAATCCCTCAGACCTGAAGGGAACATCTCTGCCCTTTCTTCACAATCAATCTGACACCATACTACTGTTTTCTCTCCAGCAGCTGGAAGAACACCAGCACTGTAAGGTAAGAGCCAAGGGTGTTTAGGCTTAGGAGATGATACAGAAGTTGCCAATTATCCCTGAGTCTAACAGTAAATGAAAATCCTCTGAGTAAATGAAAACCACCTGATTGTACTTCTCCAACACATGCAAGTAGTTTCATCACTGCAGCTACTTAATAGAAGGAACAACAGCCCTGCCTTGATCCTGTGGAGAAAGATTGGCATGTGATTTCCAAATTTTGGTACCTTGGTGCCAGTAAATGCAGATTTTTATTTACTCCTAAACTACCATGTTCAGTCAATGAGTGGCATCACGACCCTGAAGTCAACAAGACAATTCATGCTTTGTGAAGGGGCTAAACTCTTGCAGTTCTTGATTTTTTATCTCCATCTCCCCTTGTAAATGGCTGGTTTTAATTCAAGTTGTTCTTAACACAGTGGCAGAGATGATAATTCGTCTTAAAAGGAATTTCAAGGGCCAACTAAGAGAAGTCATTTAAAATGTCCAACAAAGAAAAAAAGTACTGCTTACCCGTGTAAGCACTTTAACTTAGTTCTAGCAATGTAACTTGGCTGTAAAATCAAATCATCATTAATGAACAGGAGACAAGGGTGGGTTTGTCTACTGGCAGTACTGATTACATGGCTGACTATTCTTCCTGAGACTGGTTCTGTCTGCCAAACCCTAATGCAGATGCACCTCAGGGATTTTGCAGTTTCTTGGCTTCTCCACCCATTGTGTTTTCAGTCTTTTTTCTTTTTATGCCTCTCCAGGTACATTTAGAAATGTTAACTAAGTGGGAAAAGTCCTATTACTTTGGGATATTAAGTTTGGTTCACAAAGATAATACAAGACTAGTTCACAAATGTACCATGTAACTAAATCAGCCTTGCTTCATTTAGCCTGTAAAGTGTTACAGTTAAAGGAAAAGCAACTTTTTAAAGTGAGAATAAGGACTTTTATTTTTTTTTTGCCCCCCATATTGGGCATCTCAGGAACAGATTATAGTCCAACAAGACAGAAGTTGTAGTAAAAACATTCTTTGGAGGTTTGTTCCTAATCAAAGTAAAGACTTTATTTCAGAATGGTGCATTCTTAATAAAATTTAAAAACAGGTTTTAGTTCCACATATATAAAATTAAAAAAAAATAATTAAAGTTTAATGTGAACTCATAGCTTACTACAGACTCAGGGAAAAAATAATCACTCCAGACTTAGGAGCTATGTTAGCTGTTCCAGTGCCATGTGGAAACAACAGTCTCAGTGATACTTTGATGATGTTTCCTGCTGAAAAGCTGAACAATAAGCCAGCTATCCCTGACAAATCACCAATGATATGTGTGTAGGTAGTTCTGTCACACAGAGGTTTCTTTTCTAGCAGGAAACTAAATTTCACAATAGCATCTATGGTCAGCAGAAAGAATTTTAGCTTGCCTGGGTTAACCATGGAGTCCTGATCTTTTCCTTCATTCTGAGTATTCATCAAGATAATGCCATAAAGCTATTTTCTTACTCTTTCAGTAATGCTGAGAAGATGGACTTTCCAGCTAAATATTACTCTTCCAAATGCCACTGCTACAAATGCTGCCTTGGATCTACAGTTGGAAGGTGGAAATTATTTACTGCCTTTAGGATCATTGCTCTCTGAAACTTCCTTTGGGTGAGGTAAGCCAGCTTCCATCCTTACAAAGGTTTAAAATCACCTCAGCTAGCAGGTAGCAAATGTGGTTTTGTTCCTGAAACTCAAATTCCAAAGTCAGAAAGCAGCTACACTGAGAAAATTAATGTTGTGTCAAAGCTCATTCTGTGAAATGTGGTGACCTTATTTACCAGTTCCTTTTTGACAACTTGGAAAGTCCCACTCCCATGATCTGCTTGCACTCATTGGACCCTTTGAGGTGATTTAACTCATTCACTTGACAAAAGATGAACTGTAGTGGAATAAATCCACCCACATCTTTTTTTGTTGTTGTTTTTAATTACATACTACATACTACATTTTTTAAAAGTACATACTACAATAAGGACAAGGGACAGGACTGTACAATGGGGAGTTGGAAGAGTGAGCTCTTAACTCATCTGCTCAGGGAATCACAGCCCAACACATTTCTTTAATCATTCTCACTGAATTTTTCCAGTCATGGTTTTAAATCCACTTGTAAGTATGATGCAAGATAAATGTAATGAGAAATTAAGATACATGTCAAATAACCAGTTTCTCCTCATGGGAACTGTACTCTCAAATGCAACAATCAGATGTTCACCAGGTATCATTAAATGTCACTTCAGATTTATCATTAATTCAGATTCACATTCTGAATGTGAAGTGGAACTGGTAAGTGAATGACTAACACTGGGTTTAGTGAGTCAAGAGAATGGAAACATTTATGCAAATATTGTAAGCAAGAAAGTGACAAGGGAAAAAGACCTTTGATAACATTTGCAAAAGAAATACCTTCTGTTTCCCCCCCTTTGGTTCCTCACTGTATTAGTAATTCCAGATAATCACTGTTCTTAAAGGTACATTGTAAAATATTAATGCTTTGTAACCCCTTATTCTTAGAAGACAGAGCTGTGTCAGGATGGTGATTATATTTTGATCCCAACTTCTATCAAGCTGACTGCCTTTTAGACTCTTTCCTTTGGCACTGATAACATTAAATTTGTACTACCCTGTTGAAAATAATTCACAATTATGCTTGACAACAAAGCACAAGATGGGTACTATTAAATTTTATTGTACAAAACCGACAATATATGGCATTCCTTAGAATTAAAAAAAAAAATCAAAACAGAACTAGAGTCCCTGCAAAAATCTTGTAAATGAAACAATTAATACACATTTAGTCCAGCAATGACATTAACCTGCAAGACCATCTTCTGACATGACACATATAATTAAAAAAATATTCCATCAGTTCAAGCAACAGTTTAATTTTCCATGAAATAAGTATTTCTATGGACACTTCATGTTTAGTCAAAACAAATGTTTTTGAAGTTTCTTACCTTGAGAGATAAAAAACAACCAGACTGCTTTGGGAATCACCAGAGAAGTCTACCCCCACAGGAATGTCTAGGGCTTGTATTCCACTTGAAAATGCTTGTTTTTATAAAAATAAGTAATATCAACAAAGTGTTTCCTAACCAAACACTTCCAGCAAACTGATCTTGTTTCTGTGGTATTTTATTCATCAGTGCAGCACAAGCCTCTTTGAGTGTTTTATTTAACTGATACCTCATTTCTGTGTCAAATTTGGAATCTGACTATAGACCCAGGGCAAGGTTTTCATTACCTTTATACATAAAACCCACCCTTTATTGCACAGGATTTACAAAAGGTCAGAACCATGCAAGGTCTCCACTCTGCTTCTCAGCAAAAACATCAAGTACACGTCAAAATGGTTCTCCCTTTATCCCAGTGGAAGGAATTATTCCTTGGAATTCTTAATATAAACATGAATTTTAAAAAAGGGAACCAGGGGACTTTGTGTTAAATTCCAGTTGAGTTGTAAATAGCTTTTAAACAATAGTATTACAAAACCTGCACTACCTGCATTTCTGAAGAAAAACCAATCCAAACTAAGTAGCTGTGAGGGAAGCCCATAGCAATTGTGCCAGGAGAGCACAAGCCTATCTTTGCTATGGTCTAAGCTTTACAAAAGGTGCTTCTCTGCAGGACACAGTTGCTGTGATAAACTTCTGAGATGGTCCCAGGGCCTAAGTTATCCTCAATGTGCTTTCTAGGTGTATTTTTTATACACCTAGATTATGCTGCAGTATTGTACATTTTCCATTCTCTCCCTTCCTCCAGAAGAAAAAAATTCTATGCAAGACAAAAATAATTTCAAATTAGATGTGTATTAAAGACCTAGTTTTGAAATATTTATTTAACATCTAGTCATATAAAATAAAGTGTAAAAGTACGAAGGTATCAGAACGTGGCTTTCAGCAAGGCAGTATGGGAAGTAGGAATTCAACATAAACCAGGACTTTTTTTTCCCCTTTGAAAAGGGTCACATCAGAAAATGAATGAAAAACACTGAAGAATTTCACTTCAAGCCTGCACTCCTGCCTCACTGTCCTTTTCCCAGGAGGAGAGACCACAGGAACAATCCTCCAAGGTTTCAGCTGTGTTGTCCTTTGTGCTCTTGTGCTGGCTGCAGCTGGAACTATGTGCTGCCCTCTCTGGGAGGCAGGGGTGGCTGGGGTGCCTGTGTGCCTGTGGCTGTTTTGATAGAGTTCAGGGTTTTGCTAAACCAAGAGTTTTTGGCAGCTTGGATTTCATTCATAAGGGCTCCTCTCTGGTGCTCCAGCTCCTAAGAAAGCAGAATAGTCAGAATTGATCAAAACCTAATTAACAAAGAAACATCTTCTTACTCAGTCCCTGCAGGCCAGCACTTCCCTTGCAATCTCCCAGGCACTGGGGAGAGAAGACATTCAAACTGCTGAAACATCACAAGACATTTAGACGTACAAATAAAATCACCTTTTTCTTTTTAAGACAGATTTTTTTTCTGAAAGTTCAGATATACAGGCATGCAGGTACATGCTCCTTTTTGGAACAATTTTTTCCATGATTCAGAATAACTTTGGACTAAGCATGAGGTTATGGTGATCACCCTGTTGTACTTGAATTCCACATACCTGAATTTTGCACTTGGCTTCCACGAGCTGCAGTTTAGTCTGTGCAAGCTCCAGCTCCATCTCTCTCAGCTGCTTCTTCAGTGCATCCTTCTCATCATCTCTTTCAATGCCTTTGTTGTCCATGCTTACAGCAGGCACCTTCAGTGCCCCCTCCTTGCTGAAAATCTCACTGCAGTGTTTGCAGGCCATCACTTTACCCTGAAATACCAGAAAGCTCATTCTTAATCCATGTTACAGGAGTTGCTGTACTTCCTGGAAGAGCCTTTTTATTTGTCAGACTGCGTCAATCTCAAACCATGTAGTACTGCAGTTTTTATAATTGGCATGAAAAGAATTTGAGTAGTTCATGAACAATTTCCAGGGTATGTTAGCCAGTATAAAAATTCCTAAAATCTACTTGGCATGCTCTAAGCATGGAGACTTTGCTCCTATACTAGAATCTTCTTGCTACCCAAAGCTTTGTAATATTTATGTCAGTACAACTCAGAAGAGTAAATTAAATCTGAGTAGATGAAACAGCTGGCCTGGCCTGCACAGACTGTAACAGGATGTTGAGCTATTTCAGCAGAATATAGGAACATCAATCCTAGAATTATTTTATGTTATTATCAGTAACATTAAAAGGTCACTAAAAAGCAACAAATCCAGTTCAGCTTGAGTGCTGAAGAAATATGCAGAAGCTACATCAGAGGGTAAACAACTCTGCCTACTCAGAATTAGTAGTAGTAGTAGTAGTAGTAGTAGTAGTAGTAGTAGTATCTATCAGGAAATGTTTACCTCCTACGTAGGTGTTCGTGGTAAAGGGGTTTAGAGAAGGGAGAGGAACCCCTGTGGATATTCTGGGGATGGTCCTAGCTGTGCCATTTAGTTTAATGACATAAACCCTTCTACTTAAATTACAGAAATCCAAATATAAACCTTGTCCAATCTGGCCAATTCCAATCCCTCCCCTGTGTACACTTGAGAAACAACATGTTTTGTCTTCTAGAGTCTTTTTTTTTTTTCCCCAGTTAATCAAAACATCCATGTAAATACTATTTTCTCTACATTTTTTACCAGAAGTATATACTTTAACAGCAAAAGGAAAAGCCAAGTACTAAATGCACTTCAGTTTGAGAATTCCACACTGTCTGATGCAAGATAAAGAACCATGAAAGGAAATAAACCCTTTCCTTGTTTACATCTGCTGAAAATGCATGTGTGGCTATTGATGTACTTTAAGCTTCAGTTCACATTTCGTTCTGTATCCCTGGCATTCAGCAACACTTGTGTTAGAAATATCCCCTGTGCAGAGACATTATTCTCACCTTCACAACTTCCAGTTCATCTTTACTGGCCGCTTGTTGTTTTTCCAGCCTGGTACTCAGCTGGGAACAAATCTGGAGCAGAGAAAGCAGTCTCTTAGCTCAAGTTTACTATGCTAAAGTAGAATCTGTACTTTTTTAACAATGGTTTTTGCTAGAACCAACATTTCTTAAATTCTGCCTCACTCAGGTATATGGATTCCCCCTTAACAACTCCACTGCTGCTGCTAATGATAAAAACCCAGCAGTATTCAATACAGAACCAGAACACTGAGACAGGGACATTGTATGGATGATTTGCTTAATGATGTTTATACTGCATTATGTCACAAAGTACAGAGGCATTCACCCTACAGTACTAAAATTAGCTGAAAGACAGGTTATTCCTGACTGCCTAATTAGGAGACTATTAGGAAAGCCACAAGAAGATTTATGACAAATTACAACATGACTCTCCAAAAGCCTGAAAGGTGGATCTTACATGAAGGATGAGATCTGCAATGCTGAAAATTCAGTTCTCGTAACAGGCTGAAAGAAGAAAAATGAGAGAGGGTCTCTGGAATGGTACCTGTTTATACTCTGCAATGATGGCTGTGGTTTTCTTGATCTCAGATTCTGCCTTCTCTAGCTGCTTCCTGAAGACTTCCTTCAGCTAGGAATTGAAGAAGAGAAGTTACACAGTATACTGATAGAGCTTCTCAAAATGTGTAATCAGATTGTTTTCTTTGTGTCTTGCTGTCTTTACAACAGCTCTATAGCTGCTTCTTATAAAATTCCAGTTCTCAGACAAGTGTCTGATTTACTCAGTTTACAAATACTGACTGTTATCAGTGATAACCAAAAAAGTCTATGCTGTGACCCTTTATCCCTGGTTAGAGAATTCTCCTGTAACTTAATTCCCATTCTCTGTGTTAAATGGTGGTACATCATGGTCCACAAAAAAAAAACATTACTAAGAAGTGGGGTTTACTGATTTAGTTTTTGTTTTTCTGTACATTGTCACAGCAGGCTTGGCTAGATTGTTTGGAGATGGCACAAGAAGAAGAATCTCTCAACACTATCACTGTCATCTCCAGAACAGGAAAAAAAAATCTGTTTGGATCTATGACACTGAGTGAAAACACAGCTAACTCATCTCTCCTTCACAACCACTCCACTTGAAGAGCCCTTTCAATAGGAAGAAAAAAGCCTCACTGCCTTATTTACAGCAGAGAGCTCCATTTTAGAGAGACACAATAAATTAATGTTAATTGTTGCAGTCGCTGTTGCCAAATAGCAAAAATAAAAATCAGGGTATCAATTTTGAAACATACACGTTAGATATATAGGATTACAGAATGAAGACTAAGTATTTTGCAGCTAAGTATGAAGCCAGGTCTAGTCAGCAAAATTCTCCCAACCCCCACTCCTGTTCTTCTGCTCGTGGGTGTAGCTTCAGGGAGGAACACTATTTAAGAAATCAAGCAGCTGAATCCAGAATGGGCTCTTACAAAGCAACAACTCCTCTGGTTCCTTCATTCGGATATTTAAGAGGTCTGATCACATCTCCTCAGCTGAGACTGCTCACCACCAGTGACAACAATTGTTACAAAACTTGGAAGAGGATAAGCTATGAAAAACTAAACATTCAGAGCTTAAGTGAAGAAAAACACTGAAAACCGTACATGAAAAAAAAAATTACACTGGCACTGTACAATTTTAATTGAAACTGCATTTTGAGGACAAAATCTTTTTCATAATTGCAACACATCCACACTTTTCTGCGTATCACTTTCCTTGCATTTAATAACTAACTGGGAAAAGCTGGAGAATGCCTTACCTGAGCAGTTTCCTCTTCCTGCTTTCTTTTCTCTTCCTCAGTTTCCACTAGCTTCTGTTTGGTCAGGAGAAGTTCCTTGTTCAAAACATCTGCTTTGTCTTCAGCCTAGAATCAGAGACATTTGTTATCTGTGCCAGTACAAACACATTGGGATATACAGCTCAGAAATACCCCAGGTTCAGGCTTCAGCATTGCCTTTTCCTGCCCTCTAATGGCTCATGTAACTTTTTGATATGGAATTCTCTTTGCAGTTAGCCCTTTACTAAATTATTTCACTGTGTTTCAACAACTGTGCAAAAGGACCCTTTGGCCAATTGTTTACCTGTCCTAGCACAAACAGTGATGTATAGAATATTTTTGTTGGAAGCAATATTATTCTAAGTGAGGGCAGTATGATTTACCTCCTGTGTAACTTCAAATAACTCATCTCATTTTTTAATCTGCAGGGAAGAGCAGGGAAAACATGGACCAAGCTTGGGGGATGACACATATTGGGAATACTTTGTTTTTGTAAGCACTGTTCTCATCGATCCATCAGGAGAGAAATGTATTTCTCAATGTTTGGATATATTCTGTAGGCCTCCCCAGCTGGGAAACACATATAGCATCTCACCACCTTTCCTGTTCATTAATGAGGTCCAGGACAGGAAATGGTTGTGGTCAATTAAACACTGACTTTGCTGAAATTACAGGAGGGAAAAGAGCATTGGAAACAAGTAACCACAGAGAACTTGTCTCTGAGTTGAAGTTTGATTTTCTACCATTGTGGTGGTATCAGCTTATCTTTCTGCCATGGTAATAATGATTAATGATGATATTAATGATGAGTGGTGTTTGTGGGCAGCAGAACCAGCTCCACCATCTCCATGACTGAAGAGATAGATTAAGGATTTCCTCATTGCTTAGTGTGTATAAGGCTCTGTGGATGAAGGGAAAACAAACAGGACAAGAATGGAAAACTGATGAGTTTAACATCTTAGAACAAAAGGACCTGGGGATTGCAAGGATAATTTTGATGAAAGACCAGTTTAAGATACGCTTTGAAGGAACTACAAATCTTTCCTCCTTTCTTGTGCTCATTCCAGTTTCTCCAAGCACCTGCAGTGCAGAAAGAGAGGGCTGGATGTGTGGTCCTCTGAAAATCACTGTCTCTGAGGCAAAGGGCTGTGAACGCTGCTGCTTGCCACGTACCACAGGGAATGCAAGCAGTTATCAGTGAACACCCAGGAGCCCTCTGAATTTTTGCTGCAATGGCACTTCATTATCTCTGAATTTTGTTGGCTATACTAAAAGTGCTTTGAAAGGGATCCACACAGACATTTTGCAATGCAGCTTTCCTTGAAACCAGTCTCCCAAGAACTATGTGATACTTTTTTCAAGGAAATGTTTGTTCTTTGCTATCTGCCTAAAGGTTATGGCCTACATTTCCTAAACAATCCCCAACAGAGAAGATGCAATCAGTCTTGGTCAGACCCCACTGAATGTCTACAGTGGCACGTGGAATTCCAGCTGAGTGTGAGGTTGTCAGGAAAATAAAGGCAAACATTAATTACACTTTTACTGCTGTTGCCAAGCCTGAGCTGGGACTCAACTCTGCTACCATTACCTGGTCCAGATCATTCCGTAAGGCAATTTTGCTTGTTACAAGCTCATGGGCAAGGTCATCATTCTCCTGCTCCAGCCTCATGCTTGCTTCTTGGAGCCTGCGGTTTTCCCTCTGTGGAAAGAAAGGAAGAACCAGGAAAGGAAGTTAATCCTTCTAATGAGCAATGAGCAAGTGCATGGTGTGTGTAAAACACTGAAAAGGCAAGAGTGCACATTAAGACAGGACCGCTGCTCTGGGAAACAACAGTGAATTAAGCCAGCAGTGCAAATGCAGCTATTCTACTTACATCCCACTGATTTGTGATGTGTAAGGGACACACTGGTTGTAGTGTTTTTCCCTGTCAGAAGTAAGCACTGACCTCTCCACAAAAGCACTTGGGTTTGCTTGCTCATCATCTAAAGAAATCAGGCAGATAAAATCCTACCCAGCAGCAGTGAACAGGGACCAATTAAAGAGTTCCTCATAATAATGCTTCCAATCAAAGTAGAGAACTGTCCTGCTCCACTTTACAAAATTCTGTCTGCAGGCATCCATAAAAATAGTCCACTTTGTAGGTGATGCAGTGCCAAGTTCTCATCTCCTGTGGAACCAGCAAAGAACAGCACTTAGCAGGGAACTCCCTGCAGCTCATACATCCTGTATCACCATTTGTGCACTTCTCTGTAACTCATGCCACTGACACCAATGTGTGCTTTCCAGTGCCAGGTGGGGAGGGGAGCTCATCCCTGAGCACAGGCCCAGGACCTGCTGGGGGCAGTGACTGGAACACAAAATGAACAACACAGAGGCTGCAGGTTCTTGCTTCACTGCCCTCCCTACCCACTCCACACAGGCAGAAATTACTGACTGGAGCATTAACCACAGAAGGTGAGTGAACAGGAGAATGAACAGCAATAATTCATGTCTTTTAGAAATCTGTGACTGTTGTTTTAGAGTTGAGAAACAGAACCATATTCAGAAGATCCTGTGGGTCAGTGGACTTCCAGGGGTTCAACATCAAATACAAGTTCTGATTTTCAGAAGAACACAGCCAGGTGGGGCAGACAGAGGTGCCTTACTCCAAATGGATTTTAAGAGAAAAAAAAAACTCTGCTGGCTTTCTGTCACTATGTATCTTCCATACCAAAACAAGCTTCAGAGGGAATCTCTGCACTATGGAAATTCAAGGAAAAGCACCACTTTAATATGGAAACTCCTAGGTGGAAAAACAATAACCTGTATACTGAGATCTTCAAAAGGGACTTATTCTCACCTGAAAGGTAACATATGTTCTCCAAAAGAAAACAATCAAAGTCCAAAAATATCAGTAAAAGTCAATGATATATAGTAATATATAAACACTTAACACGTTTTTCAAGAGTTGTTCAGTGAATGCATTCCTACAAAATGCAATTTCTTGCATAAGTATGTTAATTCACCTGTTTTTACTTCTTCCTACTCACCAGCTATGCTCAGATATTTTTTTTCCTTCCAAACTCTCAACTATGAAATTTGAATTTTCATTTCTGTTGCAAGCAGCTTTTGCATGTTGGTCTTAAACAAGAGCAGGAGCTCTAAGAGAATGCAAAAAAAGGTCTCTTCTGTGTGGGAACTTCCTCTGTGGCAGGAAGTGGAACCTCTACAAATTTTCTCTCCTTAATGTGACCCTATTGTGTAACTAGAATAGGCACTGCCCTGTACAGGGAAGTGAGTTTGTTTCCCTTCCAAAAGACTGTACTTTGAGTAACTTGTTTTGTAGAGAATCTAAATAAAATGCTTTTGTCTTAACACAGTTAAAATAATCACTACTGAAAGACACACGATTTTGGGGATCTTTCTTATTTTAAATGCACTGTAGTCTGTTTGGGACAAGCAATTTTAGAAATTATAGTAAAATTTTAAAGCTTATATTATATTTACAGAAAAGTGCAAAACCAAATTGCAGTCAATAATAATAACAACAATCTAACACATTTTTATTCCTGTATTTCATTCAGACCATCTTAGAAATGCTGATTTTTATAGACACAGCTCTGCCGGTTGTCAGAAAGTGACCCGAGTTCACTTAAAACTTGAGACCTGAGTCGGACCAGGTTCTGCAGCACCAATACCTTTTCACAGGGATGTTGCTTAAGAGAAAGAAAGCAGCAAATTCTTATGACTTTCACAAAATAACCGAGTTGGCTTTACCATTTTTTGCTACGTGTTTGCTAAAAGCTTCAGTGTCTGCAAAGCAAGGCACGCAGTGTGAGGTTGAGAGTTCCTGCTTTGCATTCGCAGACAAGTGGGTAAGCAAGCTCTGTGCTTGGAAATGCACTATCCTCCTCTCAAACCAGAATTTGCATGGCATGTTGGTAGTGAATTAAAGATCTCTTACCTTGGGCATCCAGTCAATAGCTAAAATATGTTTTTAGCTCATGCACCAAACTCTGAATGTCTAGCTGAGAGGTTCTCACAGGGCCAGCTTTACTCTTCCTCCACCCAGGGCACTATGCCCGATTAGCTGGTTTGTCTTTTTCAGCTCCTCCCCCCAGGTCTAGCAGTGTAAAACTGCCTCCCTTCTCAGGAAGAAACTCTTAACTCTACCTAAGTCTAAATAAAAACTAACAGGACACAATAAAGACAGAAATGTGTAGTGAACTATTTCCATAGGCTGTGAAATATTTAGAACTTTATGAAATACACTTGCAATGACGAGGTCCTACAGACGGAGTTGGTCTGTTACAGCAGGACTCACATCAGAGGCAGCATTTTGTAACTGGCATCAGCCAACTAGTCAGACCTGCTAGTTGTCCCTGGTATAAGCAGACAGCTTCCTGCCTCCTCTCCACAACACTAAATTTACTATGACAACCATTTCCTTCTCCTCAGTATTGCTCAGTTTCTACAGGCAGTAAAATAACAGATCCATCTTTCCCAAATTCCTCCTCCTGGTTACAAAAGGTGGCTGGTGAACTCAGGTTAGTTTTTAAAAGGAGGATACTGCATTTCCAAAGAAGACAAACAATGCTGATACACACAAACACAAATCAACTTACCTCCTGTACAGTCACAGACCAAATACTGCTTTCAACCATTGGTGTAAAGACAGTGAAAACAGGATATAAAGAAATTTCTAATTAAAAAAAAAAAAAGTTCCTTATTCTTCATGATGTTTTTCGTTATGAGTTTTAGAGAGATATACTCCCACTTCCATCACACTCTGGGTGGAAAGAAGACAGCAAACTTGAAAGTAGTAGGCAAGCCTCAGTTCAGGATGACTGAAAGGCTGAACTCCACCCTCTGCTCCCTTCCAGGCTGCACCAAGGAGCAATTCCTGAGGGTAGTGGCCATGATGCATCCTCTCTGAGCTGTATTCAAGTGAGGTGTAATGAGTCACCAGCTTTGTTAAGCAATTCTCTTTCTATTCAGCAACACCCTGCATTTGGTAGTTTTCTTCATGGTGGTTAGTAGGTTTTGGGTTTGTGCTGGAAAAGGTGTTGATAGGATAGAGATGGTTTGGTTATTGCTGAGCAGGGCTTGCACAGAGCCAAAGCATTTTCTGCTTCTCATACCTCCTCACCAGTGAGGGGACTGGGGGTGCACAACGAGCTGGGAGGAGACACAGCTGATCCCAACTGACCCCAAGGGACAGTCCAGACCATATGGCACCATGCTGAGTATGTAAAGCAGGGAGAAGAAGAAAGAAGGGGGGACCTTTGGAATGATTGCATTTGTCTTCTCAAGTCACTGTTATGTGTGATGGAGGCCTGCTCTCCTGGAGATAACAACTACCTGCCTGTGGGAAGCGGTGGCTGAGTTCCTTGTTTTGCTTTGCTGAGCACACAGCTTTCGCTTTACCTGCCGAACTGTCTTCATCTCAACCCACAAGTTTTGTCACTATTACTCTGGAGATTCTCTCCCCCATCCTGCTTGTGTTGGAGTGAGCAAGCGACTGCCAGAGTTGCTGGCTGGGTTAAATCAAGACTTCCAAATGCCAGACCTCTGAGTGTGAACAGATCCTCGATGGAATGAAAGCACTGATTAAAAGTCATTTTCTGGATTTGAGCAAATGGAGGTCTTCATAAACCCAATGGAAAGAGCTCTTGATATTGGAGGAGCTCCAAAGGAAAATCCTCCATCTAGAAACCCAAAAATCTTTTACAGGAAATGATCAGGGAAGCTTTTCATGGTAAGCAACACAGAGGCTCTGCGAGGCAGTCGTGTTTTCTGTTTGGTGACTCTGGAGAAGCATTCCCCAAAGTGCCCCAGCACACTTCTTAATGAAACAACAGACAAGGTCCCACAACAAAAGTCATCATGATTTTCCTCATGGTTAACATTCAGCTGCCACAACTGAATAAAAATGACCAGTGTATTAATTTTTGCTTCCCCTACAAGACACAGAGAAGGCTGCTACAGAGAAGGCTATTATGTCCAAATTACACATTTATTCACGCAATGTCTCCAGTGCACAAAGAGGTCAACAGAGGAATAGGTGGAACAGAACAGCAGCATTTGCTTGCAAAACTCCAGCCCTTCTTTTTACAGCTATATCCTCTTTATTTTAAATCAATTCCCAGGCTCACTTCTGGAAATTTCTCATCAAGTCAACCCAAATCTTGTTATATGAGGCATTCTCAAACACAGAAATAGAACTCCGTAATATTTAGAAAAACATCAACCTGAACTCTATTACTATTTTTTTCTGCACATACAACTCACTTTTCTTCCTGGCTTCTGTATGGAATTTGTAATTTATTTTAACTGTAAGTCATGAAATTTGGTGACGAACAACAATTTAGAACATATTTCTCTTTTGCACTTTTAAAAATCTGAAGATTTGTTAATAAGCAATGGAAAATAAAGTGAAAACGTGTCCAGAAAAACCTCTACTTTTCCTAAATAATACTTGTAAACAGAATGAAAAAAACACCAAAAACCATGGCACTCCTTAATACTGTTGTTTTTTTAAAGTCAAACCTCAACATGTAAAATACGTGCTGGGCAGGAACCGCTGCGTGTTTAACATAGCTCATGGGAGCACATGGATTTAACCTGTCAGGCAAACACGACTGGTTAATGGGCCAGAGAGTGCAAAACCAGCCCATCTACCTCTCCCTCAAGACATCCAAGCATTTCCTCTGAGGGCTGTGTCACAGGGAGGGGTCTTACTCAGACATCCTTCATCCCTGCAGCTCTCAAGTGCCCATGTCTCCGTGGGCCTAATTTCTGCTGGGAACAAAAACTCTAAAAACTGTAACTAAAAACTATAAACCAACTGAAAGCTCTTTTCCTTCTCGACCCATATGAGGAACATTCTGCAGGGATCTCTGCTCCAGTGATCCCATGCAAGAAACATCCCATTCCTAGGCAGCAAAAGCCTCACTTTGTTTTGGGAAGAGAAACTGTAAAAATTACAAGGTTGTAGGGCTGTGGGGCACAGCCCACAGAGCAGGAGCTGACAGCAGTGCTGTGCTTGTACACAAGACTGGCTTTTGTGCTTTCCCAAGCCAAGCTTGGCTGGTGGAAACCCTACACAGGTGCTGCCCAAATTAAATGCATCTCTGACCACGCAGGCTGCAGAGCGCTCTCCTAAAGGACAAGCAAAAAGCAAGGGTGGCTCTCCACATGCTACCTGGGGGGACCCACACAAGTAGCATTTTCTTGCTGCCCTTTGGAAACACTCCCGAAATGTCAGTTCCTACCAACCTCAACTTCACATATCAAGTAAATCTAGCAAGCAAGACAAGGAACAAAGAACATTTACAAGCATTTTTCCAGGACACCCATCAACTGAAGAATGTGTCCAGACTTTGAAGTTAATGTGCAACTAACCTATCACAGGGACTCTCTAATCACAGCATTCTTATGAGGATCAGACCCAATCCAGCTTAATAAAAAAAATCCACAGTGAGTTTCAGAAGTGCAAGCCAAAGCCCTGGGCTGTGATCTTGACTGTGACAGTGACTCACATCAACAGTGGCCCAAGAGTCACTTCCTATATACTCATTTGCAGCTTGAGATAATGTTCTTCACTGTCCATCGACCAGGATTAACTAGTTAATATGCTTCCACCCAGCTTTAAAGAACCCTTATTTGTTTTGTAAGCAGTATTTTAATTCCACAGTACTATAAGCGAATCACAAGAAAAATACTTAAAAGCTAATCAGCAGCCAGTTGTGTTTTTTTCCAAGTAGGTCATACTTGCTATTGGTTCTCGTCAGCTACAGCATTCCTAAATCTCATAAACAATAAAATCTCCACCCTTTGACAGCAAAAATCTACACCTAGAATATATAAAAAACCCCCTATAAACTATAAAACTATAGTTAAAAAAACAAACCTATAAAACTATAGTTAAAACTATACTTAAAATACAATTTTCTCACGGGCAAATGCTTTAAAAAAAATAGTCAGTTTGACTTAATACCTGTGTCCTCTTTGTCACATTTATGAATTAAGGCACATACTCTCACCACAGATTTCCATACTTTGGTTTTCTGAACATGGTGCATTTTTCTCATGTTCACAGACCATGTAAAACCTGTTGCACTCTGTGTGATTATTCACCACTCCAGAATCCTTTTAGACTCCGTAACAACCACAAAGGCACTTAACATATTAAGGCACAATGAAGAACAGCAGGAAAACACTACAAGGATATGTAAGAAATGTCAGTTCCCAGCTATCCTGGGCAGTGGGCAGTAAAGTGCTTCACCCCTGACAGCTTCACCTAGAGCAAACTGAATTGCTTGCAAAACAGAGTGAGGAATAACCAGATCCTGAACACTCAGTAAAGTCTGTGCCCAGAGGCAGAGCCTGCAGCACACAAAATCTCTGACAACAGAACACAGTTGTGACAATGAAAGCAAATACATTGTAAAGATAAGTTAAGCTGACCCAAAATTGAAGAACTGTTCTTTTTCAGTGAACTATCAAGCTATCATATTAACAACTGAACCTTGTTTCTTTGCTCCTTTAAAGAGGAATATCCATCACTATTAATTCTATTGCAGTAGTACTTCAGGACCCCAGGAGAGCTCTGGGTCCCACCAAAATAGGTATTATCTTAACAAAAAATTAATGAAGCTTGGTATAAACAGGAATGAATAATAAAGGACAGCATCAGCCAAGGAAGAGTTCATCTTCCAAAGTCTCTGTGGATGCCACTGCACACAGCTTGCACTAGAACAATGTGTATTTTCTCCTTTCTGTGTCTGTAGCTGAATCACCCTTTATTTCTGCAGCTCATGAAGATCTCCCGTAAAAGTGCAACAGCAGGAGAGTTACCTATAAACATATAAACTGAAAGAAGAAAAATATTATATGTGGCTACTTGCAGATGTCTTAAGAGTTACAAATTGTGATTGAAATATTCTTGGAAAAAAAAAGACAAAGTACAAAGTTTTAATGTGCTTATTCAAGAAAGGGGACGAGTTTGCTTTCACTTCCCTAAGGCCTGCATTGGCACATCCCAGAGAGGTGAGCATGGTACACACACCTGTGCTTAACTGCTGGAGACAGCTCACTCCTCATGGATTCACCAAATTCCCATATAGCATCACCCTACCTTATATCTGTCCATAGGATCTTCCTGCTGCAGCTGGCTCTCTCGCATTGTTTGGTATTCTCTCTCATATTTCTTCAGCTTTTTCGTTGGCACCTGTGGAGTAGATTCAGGAAACATGCATTTAAAAATTAGAGGAATGCTGGAAAAGCTAACTGAAAGCTCTCCCTACAAACAGGAAACAGGCAGTGCTGGAAAGCTGCTGCTGAATAAAGTCTCTCCCACTGTCCCCCCTCCCCTATTCATTAAGCCTTGTCAAACAGCTCACATTGACAAATCTTTCTGTGCCCACTGCTGCTAACTATTCAAACATTTAAAGGGAAATAAAAGTGGAGACATTTTAATAAGACTAACAGTAAGAACAAAAGCACAAACAAGTGGGAGAACAGGGAAGAGGAAAACACATTTTGACACATATGATTCACCAAAACAATTCTTTAGCAAGACAACTGTTAAAAGTGAGATGAGAACAAAGGAGTGCTCATACAAAAGGACTTGACATTTCCCTGGGGGAGATCCAAGTAATGGTTTTTATTGCTGAGAGGGTATTAATGTCTGAATTATAGCCTGCTACCAATGAAATCTGGCATCAGAGCCTTCCTAGGCACAGATGGAGAAGCTGCAGTGCGAAAGAGCAGAGAGGTAGCTCAGAGAAATCACAAACAAATTTGGTAAACAGCCATGCAGAAAGGTCAAAACCCAGGCTGCTTGATCCTGGGAATGCTTCCACTTCAAACACTGATCAGAAGGAGCCTGTGTTCTTTTAAACAAAGTATTGGGATCCTCTGCTTTCCCTTCACCTTTTGGTTGTGTATGCAGTGCTCCCATCTCTCCCTGGGTCCTTTGACAGCATGACTCAGGTCACATACTGGCAGCTGAAAATATCCCATACACCATGTACCACCATGACTATAAACAGGCTTTCCCTTGGTTTGTCCTGCAGCTATTCCTATTGCCTATACTGATCACGTTTAGCTGCCTCCTGCTATGAGGACATGCTATTGTCACATTGCCTTAGGGCAAAAACTACTGCCAGTAAGCAGAGATATGAGTTTCTGTGTAGTTTTGGAGTTGTTTTCTCTTTGTTGGTTTTCATCCCAATACCTCTTTGCTCTGCAATACCCAAAGGGACCGAGCAAGTGCTCAGTGTTGCTGCAGAGGGAGGTGCAAGTAGCAAACATGAAATCCATGCTCTACAAAGCATTAATAAAGTATCACCAATTCCCACAATTACTGATGGAATCTGAAATCAACCCCCCTAAAGCAAACAAAGAGAAAACAGTAACAATAAAAACATGACGTACATTGGGCAAGCATACAAGAAAATTTCATTTTGATGACACTTAATAGGGCAAAACACCATGAAATTAAAGTGACTAAGAGATGCTTTTATACATTTCAATCCTAACACAAATCCAGCCAGCTTTGTCCTGCCTGCAGCCTGAAAGTGTTGAGGCAACTTAATAATCCTAAGAATAAGAAATCATCTCACCATAGTGATTTAAATGAAACCCATCACAAAGCTGGAGCCTGATCCATCCCCTCCTTTCACCTGAATTACTGAACTTTCACTTAGAGAGCCAGATCAAGGCTCCCTGGCTAGGGTGTGATAAGGACACCCTCCAAACACAGTTCTCAGGTTCTGCTGTGGAGTTTTGCACTCCAATATGCAACCACCAGGAAATAAAGATAAATACGAGGGAGATTTTGTGGTGCAGCATGGCAAAAAGTGACAACACAGGCGTAACTCAGATGATGGTCTCTGTTCAACCGAGAATCTTCCTGATTCTTGATGCTTTTCATTGAGAAGACTCTTATTCACAAAACCACGAGAGTGCTTCAGTAAGAATCCTGCCATCCGAAGGAACAAGAGATGCAAGACAGATTTTGTGTCTGTGTGTCAATAGGGAGATAAGAGTGGAAAGTGAAGGTAAAAATTGCACAGTCGCAATCCTTTACCCCCCTATGCTTATGTGAGCAGTGCTGCCTGCCTTAGCCTGGCACTGGGGGCTTCCTCCACTCACAACTATCAACCATTTCTTAATGCCTGCTAACTCATTTCATCAACTGTTCTTGTCTATATAGTCTCCTTACTTGCTTATACTTCAATTCACAACTGTGAGCAGGACCACATATGGGTCACTGGAACATTGCAAGGCATCAGCTCCCTCGTTCAGCACCACAGGAGCCATCCACAGCTGTGGCCTGGGCTGAGGGATGGCTCACGTGCCTGCCACACTCTCCAGCAAGGAAACAGCACAGGAAAACTTTCTTAGGAATACTGACAGTAAATAATACCTGAAACAAACATCAGATCATGCAAGCATCAGGTGTGACATAGAAAGCAGTTTCCAGCTCTTTGGAAGATGATAGTGACTGATGCATGTTAGTATCTATTTGTGGTACAAATCTTGTCTTAACTGGGAAATACCTAAATACAGTGAGAGTCTATCTTAGGGGGCTGGGGGGAACTCCAACCAGAAACCAGTCCGTACTAATGCACCTATCTTGTAAAACAGAATCTGGAGCAAGTATGCCCAAGAACTTTGTCAGGGACTACGCTTCACTATTACTGTCTATTCAGCCACATTTCTCAAAGGAGTTTGATAATTTACTACAGCACTTTCTTCTTCTAAGTATACACTAATAAATGGAAAAAAAATTAAAGCCCATTTCTGTATTTCCCAATTTAATTCCCTGAAACAGTTTGTGAATTCATCAAGGGATTTTTCAGTAAGCATTTTCATAAGTAAGGGCACAGTGCTAGCTATGCTTCAGTCTTCACGGACTGATCCTGAAAAAAGTGCTCATCAATTCTCTGAAAAGGCTTCTGCAATATTGATTCCCTTTTTCTTTCTTTAGCACCATAGGGTATACTGATGGTTATCAAATTTAAGAGACTCTTACAGTGTATAAACTTTCCTCATAATTGTTTATCTCACTATCTCATCTCATTGAGTTGTTTTATTTTATTGCCTTCAAGTATAAAATCATGTTATAAGTAGTTGCATGTAGGGAAACACCCATGCAGAGTATCTTAATACAACATCCACACAGAAGAACTGAACAAACACAACCTCTTTCTGAAAAAACCCAACGACACCAAATGCTTGAAGGACTCACTGCAGGAGGGTGATATGTGGAAGGTGAGAAACAAAACCACTTTGGTTTCAGCTGCCCCTGTTTAGACAGGGCTGGAGAGATTTGCTTCACTTCCTCGGGCAGTCCTGTGCATGGACAGTGTACCAAGCATCAGCATCTGCCTAGCTGCAGGAGACCCTTCCCTCATTCTCTCATTTGTTTAGCTGGTTCAGGTAGTTCAGCCTGACCTTGCTGGATTCATAAATCACACCTAGGACTCCTTGCTCTCAAATGTTTTATTGCTCTAATGCAGCCAGAGCACTCAGCAGCAGTTATCACTGTGTTTATTTGACAGCCAAGGAAATGGAAGCAGAGATGGGAAGTGATTTCCTGAACATATTACAGACAGCCAGAGGCTGATGCAGATAGTGAAATCCTATTACTTGATTTCTTATTTCCAGCACCACCACAATGCCAAACTGAGCAGGGGATCTCTTTCCCGGCTCCCCACTTCCTTTCTCCATCACTGCAATAACACTCCAAAAATACACTGTCCCACCACATTAACAATGTAGCCAATATTCTCTAATCTCCTCACTCTTAGCACTTTGTCCTCTCTGGTTCTTGCCTCAATGCAAAAGAAGAAAGGGAAAGAAAAGAAAAAAAAAAGGAAAAAAGAAAAAAGCCAACAACGAAGAAAGCATACAGTGCTTTCCTTTCTCATTCTTTGAAGCAAGTGACATAATTTTCTGTTTAACTGGCCATGGATTTGTTTGGTAGCTTCAAGCTGAGGTGGGGGTCTTGCATCCCTCCAAAGGCAAGCCTCCCAAGCCTGCTTTAAGTGAGCACTGACAGTGACCACAGACACTGGTCCAGCCCAGCCTCCTTTTTATCCATCCACCACACACCTATGGGGTGGTGATCCCCAGCACAAGCCCAGACTTTCCCACTGCTGCACAGCAGGACCATTGCCAAGTGGAGGTGATGCCTGGGAGCCTGGCTCAGCCCCTGCTCACAGCCACAAGGGCAAGAGGCTCTCACAAAACCACACGAGTGCCCCTTTTGAGGAGATGGGAGTTACACTTACGTGTACTTTATTTTCTTCACCTTATGATTTAAAACAGTATCAGAAGAAATTTCATGAAGAGGCTTGGTTCTCTGAATGTCAGAGGAATACTGTGAGCTTTCAACAGAGGCTCAGAAGATTAGCAATAAAAAATTTCCTATCACGTGCATCATCTCAGTTCACACTCGAAGTTGTACTGTGTTGTTCCAGTTAATGCTTTATATTTGAAATACAACTACATCAAGTTCCAGGAAGGAAGCGGCACTATTTTAAGGAATACAGCTCTATTTAAGTACTTTATTAAGCCAAATGAAGGTTTCAGTGTAAAAAAATTAGATGAAAAAACGGACTTGGTGCTACTCATCTGTGTAGTCATTACTATGGACAAGTCTATCATCCTTTCCTTAAAATGTGGTTGGCCAAAAGCAATGAAAGCTATCCTGCCATATCTGTGTAGGAATAAGGCTCAGAAGTAGATAAAGCCATTTGTTTTCTTCCTGGGAGGAAGCAGTAATGAAAAAGAACAAACCCCAGACACAACATATTGACACAACCGATTTGTCTCCTGGACTAGACTTTAAAGGAGGTGAATGGGATATTGTACTTAGCTGTTAGGCAGTATAATCTAAACATCAGTATCTCCAATGAGATCTTAGCCACAAGCATGAAATCTGAAAGGGAAAATAGTAATTGCTCACAAAACTCTATTTGGGATGGGTATTCTACACAGAAAACTCACAGCATTCATTTGCAAAAATTAATGTAGAATTGACATCAGCTGCCTGAAAAGAAATTCCAGGCTGGAGCACAGCTTGAAGAATTCCCATCTCTCCTTTTTACACCAGAGAGGGGCTCACAGGCAACAGGCTGTTTCACCACCAGTTTGAAAGTCTTGGAAGAGCCCTCCCCCGGTGTTTCACCATACTACAGTATCCCATTCATCCCACACATCCTTCATTCAACCCCACACTGTAAAGCTCATTCAGCACCTTCTGATTCCTGGTTTTGGGGCACAATAAAAGCCCCAGCTGTCAGATGCTGTTTTACCATCTGAGCTGGAAGGAAGGAGTTGGAAACGTACATGGTGTTGGAGAGATGTCCTGCTGAATGCATGCCTGAGCATCTGCTGCAGAACAGCATCTCTCCACCTCGTTTGGAAACAGAACTGAGAGAAATGCTCTTTTTACATCAGCAAAGCAGCTCCACCCCAGCACACCTAAGTATCCCTTCTACGCAGGGGGAGATGTTTCTTCTTGCTGCAAGCCATCTCCTTGCCAGCTTTGTTCATTTAAAAATTCCTGAAGAGAGTCATCAGGATAACAGAAAGCCAACCTGAAAGCCAGTTGAAGGCAAAGGAAACCAGCATTGCCATGAATTTTTTTTAATTTCTCTGCATTAGTCCATTATCAAAAGGTCTCATTTGCAATGCCCCATTCAAAGGAATTTACAGAAACAAAAGAATGGCAGGTAGCAAAATTTACAGAGCCCCAGCACAGTTTACTGTGATTCAAACCAGCAGCAGCATAGTCAGTGACGCTGGATCATTTCCAACACCAGGTCCTTTTGTCAGATTTTAATCTCTACAATGTATTTCCATTCACAAAAATCCACTCAACCAGGTATAGCTTATTATTCTTCCACAGCACTGCTGTTTAAAGAACTGCTTAGTTAGGCTCACTTAGCAGAGCATTTAACTAAGAGTAAGTTGAGACAGAGAGATGTTCAAAAAGCCCCATTGTACAGCAGTCCTGCAGCAACACAGGAAAAGAGAATGGAATTTGGATTCCCTGAACTGTAACTCTAAACACCAACGTGTACTTTTACACTGACCACAGTGCTTGCGTTTGAGAGACTGCAAGGGAACCTGCATTAAGAAAAAGGCCAAGGAAATTATGTTCTGCCTGTGGAAGATGCTTTTCAGAATCCCAAAATGTATTTCTGCAATCAAAAATCCATTTTTACTGTGACATATGGAATGTTTATTATTCACTTCAATTATCTTTTGTTTTAGTAGAGAAGAGACACCCTGAGTGGCTGAAAAGCAGTGCTTGGAAATGGCTGATTATTTTCTGCACTTGCAGCTGATGTCTCACAGCTCCACCAGACACAAGTGCTCCCTTCTGTACAGATAAGGGCTGCAGCAGTGAGACACACACCAGGAAAGGAACAGCCAGACCCAGTGTCAGCCAGCACAGTTTGCATTTCAATGGCTCTGGTCAGCATCTGTTGGTCAACAATTCTTCAGCTGGTGAAGGACACCAATATCAGAAACATTCTAGATGGAAAATATCTGCTTACAGGTCTTTTTTATTATCTGCCCTAACTTAAAGAACGCCTGAACAATAAGACCTCTGCCACTGAAATTATCCAGACTTGTATATGCCACAGCCACAGTGAGGACTGGATAACTGGGAGAGTGATGCTGCCCAGCCATCTAAGCCAAGGCTCTGCTCTTGTCTCTAACACACTCCTATGAGCAGCAGCTGTTTTTCTAGCACAGGATTTATTCATCATACATACTTCATAAACATAACAGCTCCAAGTGATTTGCTGCCTTACATACAAACCCCTTTTGATATACAGCAATTAATGCTGACGGTTTTGTGTCTCCTCAGTGACTGTGCAAAATCCAACTCTTAGCTCTCCCCACCAGTGGTATACAATTAATTCTGACTGAGATCTAACCCATGTCCACAACAATTCCAGAGCTATGGTCACATTTCTTAGCACATCACAGCAAGGGAGGAGAATGACAAAGCAGAGAGACACACAGAGCCTTCACCACAATCCATGTGACAACAGAATCAGACATTCAGGAGAAAGAACCAAGTAATTTTCTTGCATCAGACAGCAGGGAAACAGCCTCTCCCAGCTACATGGTGTTAGGGTTCACTTCCAACCTTGTTTATTCTGGAACTAACAGACCTACAGTACAATTGCCAACACAAGGCCAGCAACTTATCAGTGCCAAGGTTCAAACTAGTGGTTTTACCAAGGCTTTACTGTAAAACCCCTCTTATTCAACATATTTAGCCCACAGAGTGCATAGCCTTCAGCTAATGAACCCCTGGCTCAATACATTTTCTGAAACCTGCTATGAGACTAGTGAAACCTGCTGTCTGCAAGACAAGGTTCTGATTCTGCTGAATGATTGAGCCATATCTTGTCTCCTGCCGCACTCTGTGTCCAGCACAAGATGAAAAATAATCTACTTTCCGAGATGGAGGATGGGTACTAGATGACAGCTCTGAACCATATGCCCAGGTAGTCAAAGAACCTTGCAGTATTCTGTGAATACACATTCTATGTGTTAATATTATTTTAGATCAACTCTGAGTCACAGTATCAAAAAAATTCTCATTTGCATCTTTAAAACTGGCATCAGGTTTCTCTGATGCGTGTGGAGGTTCTTGACGCTCAAACCTGTCATTACTTTTATCAATACTTCAAACCTACAAGTTACTAAGAACAATTACTTTTTAGTGCATTACCCCACTAGCAGAAAAATAGATACCTTTTCTATATTAAAACTGAACCACTGTGGACCTGTTGGAGTGGGTCCAGGAGGCCATGGAGATGCTCTGTGGGCTGGAGCACCTCCCCTATGAACACCAACTGAGAGAGCTGGGGCTGTTCAGCGTGGAGAAGGGAAGAGTATGGGGAGAGATCAGAACGCCTAAAGGAGCTCCAAGAGAGCTGAAGAGGGCCTTTGTACAAGGGGTGGAATGGCATCACACTGCTAGAGCACAGGGCTAGATTAGATATTAGGAAGACATTCTTCATTGTGAGGGTGAGGAGGCCATGGCACAGGGTGCCCAGGGAAGCTGTGGCTGCCCCATCCCTGAAGTGTCCAAGGCCAGGTTGGATGGGGCTTGGAACAGTCCAGTCTAGTGAAAAGTGCCCGTGGTAGGCAAATGGACCCAGACGGTCTTTAAGGTCCCTTAAAACCTGTGGTTCTGTGATTATATAATGACATTCAACATTCATTACACTACATAATTACATTACAACCCACTTTGTTATATCTAATACTTTTATTGATATTTCAGCACCTAACACAGCTTCGTTTTCTAAAAGTCTTGCCTTTTTTCTGCTTATCCAGCTCCATAAACAAAATATATAATACCCTGAGAAAAGCTACACACTAAATGACCAGCATTTTAAAAAATACAAGTGGGACAGTGTCCAACTCCAAGATATCAGCAAGGCTCACCGAAGCATGACACAACCTTTTAGTGCAACAACTAATCCATGCCCTGCTCCATTATCTCACTGATCCTTCATATGCCAAGAAGGTTCCCTCTACACCTTGAATGAGGCTTCAGGTTTTGCCTTATGTTGCATCTTTCAGCCTCTGTACCTGCAGGATGCCTTGGCACAGAGCTGGCAGTGAGGTGGAGGAATGGCAGGGCCATTTAAAATCACTCTTTGGCCACTGATGTGGTTTAAGCAGCTGCCTGAGAGTATCCATGGGGATGGAACCGCACAGCCCATCAGCCCCCAGAGATACAAAGGAGCTGTACCAGTTTCCCAAACCTGCACATACAAGACTGCTGTGGCTTTTGTTTTGTTTTTTTTTCCCGAACTTTCTGCTGCTTTCTCTGCCCCAGCTATGGTTCTACCACTGCACCAGCACTACCAGCCACCACCACCACATGAGCACAGACCTGTGCTCATCCATCACGTTTAAATGAGACCTTGTCAGGCTCATCAGTTACCAATGGACTGCCACTTTATCACCCAGCAGAGAACATCCCAACTATACTTTAAGCACTGACAGAAGCAAGGAGTCAGGCAGGAGGGGCTGAAAGAAAAAGATTAAGTGTGTCCATGCTGCCAGCTTCAGCAAGAAAGCCAAGCTGCTGCCACTGAAGGGAGCCTTGCAAGGGAAAGAGCTCCCACAGAGAGAGAGCAGCTTCCTCTGGGAAACAAAGCCAGCAAATTACCAGCAACATCTGGTTCCCACAGTTTTCACCCTCTGGCACCAGCAGAGAAGAAGCAAGCTATCTTTTTTCCCCCTGAGCTCTCTGTCCTAGTGCTGTCTATTCCTTATTCCTCTGGCCATGGAAAGAATGAGACTCTTGGTTCTGAGATAACTGGATTCTTGTTATCCTGTTCCAGTGTTGCCTGACCTGCTCTGGAAGTTCAGCCTGAATGTGGACAATCTGTGTGCTCATTCTTGCCCACGCACTGTGGTCCCCAAGGTAATGGACAAATAATACACAGTATCTTACTTGACATCATAACTTGGGATTATTTTGGTGACTCTGCCTTGAAGCAAAAGCATAATATGTAACAGAGCATTGCCTTGGCACAGCTAGCATGCTGCTCTAAATCAAACCATCTGGATCTCTCCAGAAGCCCACAGCTTTACAACATCAGCAACCAGCATAACCAGCACTCCAGTCAACACAGATGGCTGGTCTTTGGTGAGTTCATGTTGACACAGGTAGAAGGAAGCAATAAAGATAAATAAATGTATTATACCGTGCATGAAAGCACAAACCCAACAGGATAAAACCCACTGAAATAAATTTTCCAATCTCAGCACAAAGTATGCCAAATTCTTCTGAGAACTGGATTCAAAAAGAATGTAAGTATCTGTAGACATTGAAGATAGAGTATTTGTAACTAATATTAACCTGCATCTTCCAGTAATTATGAAACTGGACTTCTATAAAGAGATAAACTGCCTTTTCATCTTGTTTCAGCACTCCTTTCCAAGTCCATGAACATACTTGCCATATATAACCAGTAATGTCTAGAAACTTATTTCAAATTTCTTCTCCAAAATGGGCGTGTAATGATGACAGAAACAAGCTGTTTCTTGAGTGCCCAGAAACACTTGTATTGATTTCCCTGAATTTTTTTAAAGAAGAAAATGAGGAAGCTTCAGAACATTAATGTCTTTCTTTGAAATGTTTCAAAATTCTATTGCTGTTTATAAAATGTGTATTTGACACATAGCTTAAAGAATTATTTCTTGATCCAATGACAATAAAAAGGCAGCAAGAAGAAATGCATTCAGACATGAAGAGAAAATAAACAGAAAATAATACAGGTTATTATTTGGGAACAAATTAAACAGTCACTTAAACTAAATAAAAAAAAAAGTTCAAATTCTTCTTTTAATTTCATTAGGCTGGATGGTATTCTAAAGGACATAGGAAAGAATAGGATTTCTAAGTGTTGCTCAAATTAAAATTATAACTAAAAAATAATTATGATTCAGATGAGTCACAATGGTCCAGAGAACAGTTCAGCTCTAACCAGTCTCCAGGTTTTTTTGCAGGGCAGAAGTACTGACAGAACAAGCAGAAGAGACATCTGGTCCACTTTTGCTTTTTTAGAGTAAATACTTAAAGCAGCAGAGATTCCCTTGACCAAAATCCTTGTATGGAAATAGCATTCAAGCACCACATATCAACCCATTTGGATGACTTTGGTTGGTAAGCTGAAACCAAGAGCCCACAGAAATGCTCTGCACAGCTGTTAAGGAGCTGGCTAAAAAACTGGTTCCACGCCAACACTGTGTTATAAACTGTAGGTCCCATTTTACTCTTCATCTACAGATCTGTCTGTCTACGTTTGAAAAACAGAAGCCTGCCAAGGGTGGAACCTCTCTTGGAACGGAAAATATTACCCACTTTCCTCCAAATTATTGTAACTTTGAAATTATGGGGGCTTTCAGGCAAAGATATGGGAGAAGGAGTAACAGTTCTTCACTAGAATATATATATATATATATTTATTTCATCATCCAGATGATGAAATGGGCTCTAGCAGGGACCTCGGAGCAGACATTGGAATGGCAGAGGTGGGCACAAAGTGTAGCAAAATCTCCAGAGCCCTGCCAGGAGCTGCAGGGTGTCCAGGTGGGCAAGGGGTTTTGGGGGGTAAAAGTGTAGCAAAAAAACCCCAAATCAGCACAGAAAACAGCAGGGCTGGGCAGCAGCAGCTGGGCTCCCACAGGCAGCTGGGTGACACTGCCTCCAGAGGGGATCAGGGGTCAGTGTCCCCTTCCCAACGAGGTTGAGTGTTGAAAAAGTCCCCAGGTCAACAGCCGCTCTTCAGAGCAGAGACTCACCCGTGGTAAGGAGACGCAGTGAAGAACACAAACACATTGCAGTGGCACTAGATCCTCTGGACAGCAACAGTCTGGCACCAAAACCACACCTACCCCACTCTGGTCCCGAGAGAGAGCTCAGAGCTGAGCCCAGCCCTCACCTCCCAGCCAAAATCTCATGGTACCTTCTGCACTTCCCAAAGCCCCCAGCTCAGACACAGTACCAAACTGCACCCTTCTTCCTCCTCCCAGCCACGTATTTTGTCTCTCTTAAGTATCATGGTTATCATCTCTTAGGCAACAAATGGGAGAAAATTCCCTGAGAAAGAAAAAAAAAACCTCCAACACTGATTAAAGTAACTTTACAGTTCCAATAGTCTTCTCTAGCACTGGCTTCACTACCACATGAGGGATAGACCTTCCAAGGATTATCCAACAACCACAAAGCATAAATTAAAAAGCCCAGGGAATGGGTCAAAAAGCCATTGTGAAAAGGAATCATTATTCAGTGACAGCTTTCATTTTTGGTCAATGACATTCTGGGCCTCATCAAAGATCCAGCACTATCAAACACTACATCAGTGGCCAATCCAACTAATAGAATTTGCAGATGACACATGGAAAGAAAGAACAGTGCAGAAGAATAAACAGAAACTGTACACATACATTTGAATTCTGAAAATAGCTTCCTCAACTGAAACATAACACTGTGCTGACTCCAGACCACACGTCCACATGCGGTCTACATACTACAGCTTGGAGCTGGGGTGTGTTATAGATAAGTACTGTGATGGCTGGCTCTTACAGTTAAAGGATAAATACTGTGTGTGTTAAAATAAGTTGTGTGGATGTATATGTTATTGTAATATATACCCCATGAACTGTGATTATCAGGTAGCTGGGTAATTGGGGCATTTGGGGAGGGCCAGGTTGATGCTACAGCTAACCTCCAGTCAAGACGCAAGAAAGCAGTCTCCACCAACAGACAGCAGAGAAGGAGTTAAGCAAGACTTTGGCAGGGCCTAGGGGCATTAAAACATGGTAGTTTAAACCTGTGCTCTCAGCACTGCTCCTTCTCCTTATTCAGTCCTTTGATGTATTTTTGTCAAGGTTTAATAAACCTTTCAAACTGTAAAAAGTGAGTATCGTTTCTCACAGGTGGAATGCCACGAGGAGATGGGAAGGACAGAGGATGGGGTAATGGGAGGCACATGGTGGAAAAGCAGCCTGCCATGAGCTGGGCAAGACCCAGCTCTTCCTCCACAGCCCTCTCCCTCTTGCCTCACTGTTCGCTGGCAAGCTGACCAGAACACACCTGCAAAAATACTTCAACTTTATTATTTTTGAAAATGTTCATTGCATCAATACCACTGATAGCTCAGCCCTACAACCAGCTGCATTGGCACTGCTCAGGAGAGCTGTGTGGGACTGGGCATAAACACTGGCACAGAGAGAAGGGAGGAAATAACACATTTTTGGCAGTAAGGTAGTCTAACTCTACTGTCAGAGCCAGGCTGCAGCAGAAAGGCTGATGTGAGCCCTGGGATGCACAAGGATGGGGGAAAGGAAGCTGACCTGGTAAGGTGAACCCTGGATTGTCACTGAGATCAATACTGTAATACTGCATCTCGTCCTGGGAAAAAAAGATGAAGTGAACGTAGAGCAGAGCTCCTGAACTGTTCGGGCAAAGTGTAAATGCCTCGCAGTGAGAGATGTAAGAGCTCAAGATCCTCAGCACAAGGGACCTACTCCAAAGACAAGGCAAGAGGACCAGGACAGAATCTGGCAGCTCCTGCCCAGAGAGGAGGGAGGGACAGAGGTGGGACAGCTCCTCCAGACAGCCTGGAAAGCACAGTCCCTCCTTGTGCTGGAAGAAGGATTGTATCTGTGCAAAGAGCCAACTGCCATAACAGTGACCACCCAAATATCCTTCCTCTGGCAGCAGCTCCAGCTATAGGAAATGGGCTTCAGAAGCTCAAGTGTTGCCAGGGACTCTGTACTGCAAGACTCCACAGAGGCAGAAATTAAGAGATTCAAGGAGAAAATGAGATCGGAAGGGGTCCAGGGGGCGCACGGAGCGAGCTCCTGCTCCAGCAGGGGCAGCTTCAAAGCCAGAGCGTGCTGCATGCTGCTCCTGAAGGTCTCCAAGGATGGAGATGCCAGGGTCTCCCTGGACAGAACTGCTGTCCCTTGTTCTGAGGCAGAACTGACTCTGCTGAAAACTACGACCATTTGTCACAATGCAATGTCCCGTCACTGTGTGCCTCACACTTTGGCTCTCTGCTTTCTAAGACCTTCTTTTAGGTGGCCAGAGAGTTCAATTAGATCTCTCCTAAGCTTCTCCTCCTTAGGCTAAGATGCCCCAATTCTCCTGTCCTTCACCATACAGTCAGACCTTGCCTTCCCATCAGTCTTCCACTCCACTTGCTTTAGCCTGTGAATATCCCTGGTCTTTGTGGGAGCTCGGGACTGGATTCAGGGAAAGAGAGAGATTTCACTGACACCTGTCTGTGCACAGCCAGCCTAGAGCACTGCAGGGCACAGCTTATCCACCAAAACTCCCAGCCTGCACTCATGCTGTCCAGGGATTTAGATCCCACCCTGCAGAGATGATGGAGTTTATCCTACTCAGGATTTTGAATTTGCCTTTGCACTTGCTGAACCTCAGCAAGCTCCTCTCAGCCCAGCACTGACCCTCCAGTTTCTGCCTCTTGTAAAACAGGGTGCATCCTCCCCTGGTGTCTTGGCCTGAAGATGTTAAACACAACCCCACTATCAAGCCCCAAAAATGTTCAGCTCCCTGCCATTTAGACTTCAAGGCATGGATGACTATGTACTGCACTTCTCCCAGGCCTCCCAAGTTTTTTACCCACTTTGCAGTTTACCCATCCACTCTAAACCTCCCGAGATCAGCTTTGATGATAAGCTAAGAGCTTAAAAATCTTATGGCAGGGTCTGCCAGTGTGTAACCACAAATTCTTTCTATAAAATGGCTGATAATTCCCCCAAATAGAGAGCTAAACACAGCAAGGCAGGCAGGAAAAGGGAAATACAATGAAGCTTTCCACTTAGAATAACATTTTTGTAACCTCTTGAGTCCAAGCTTTCTGCAGATGAACTGAAAATTGAAATTCCCCACAGTAAAGGTGCTCAGTTCTTGCACAAACTACACAGCAGCTCACTTATATATGCTACTCTCCCTGTCTGTGCAAAGTGGTTTCAGAACAACTTGCAATTCTGAAAGCAAAACAACTGCATTTCATGGTCACATTGCAATATGACTAATTTTATAATGTATGTTGAAGGATTGCTATTACACAGTGTAGCTTTGAAGCACATTTAACAAAGCCTTATCTCGGATCATCCACATCCTGTTTGTTTAAGAGCATCAAAACAACACTATAAAAATGCTGCTATGCTTTACAGTGAAAAACACAGCTAGAAGGGATGGACACAGATGATGCAGACCACAGCAGATAATTCTGACCGTGCCCAAGTTCATGCCTCTATGGCACTGGCTGTGTCAGAAAGTCACACAGGGCTGGCCTGAAGCACAAGGAACCCCCACAGCTCTCACCTGGCCTGGTCTGGTTACAGCGTTAGCCCTTTGTCACCTCATGTCATGACATGTGGCTCTCTGTGCAAGACAGACTCCTGTGCACCCTGGCCCATTGCACAACCCAAAGGAACTACAGTGAGTTACTTGTAATGACAGAAGCCTTCCAACAAGACCATCCCAGCCACAGAATGGAAGTCTTTACAAAATGTTTTTTTAAAAACTATTCTCTGCAACCTGAGCAGCGTAATAGAAAAGCTTTTCAAAATAACTGAAACTAGATTTTGCAAACCCAACAGATGAATCCCAGATTGCAACATACCTGTGCTATTAACTCTTAAGAGTAAACAAAACATCCACAAATCCTTGCAGAATGTCCCTTTGTGTACAGTACACACCTTTGTGCAAGCTGATGAAGTGACTGTGACAGTCAACACAATTTGCCCCAACTTACTCGACTGTGAGCTTGTCCCACAGTTAAATGTAGCAACAGAGAACTGAAAGAAACTTTTTTGAGCCATCAGGTCCTGTCCCTTCATACTGCAGACTCTCATGCATTGTCTAGTTCTATCATAATCCTGAGGAGAGCTTCTTTTAAAACCTCTGAAGGTCGTTTGCACCATTATTTGCTTAGTTAATATCCTTCAAAAACCAGTTAAAAAGCAGTTCAGTGTTTCCTATGTAAACCAAACAAAAACTATTTCTTAATTTCTTTACTAGTACATAATGCACTGAAACATGGAATCCTAGAATGGTTTGGGTTGGAAGGACCTTAAAGATCATCTTGTTCTAACCCTCTGCTGTGGGCAGGGACACCATCTACTAGACCAGGCTGCTCAAAGTCCCATGTTAATACACAAATATGTTAACACTCTCTGATTCCAGAGGGGGGAAAAAAATTAATCAGAATAAACTCTTACAGTAAAGTAGATTAGTCAGATCTTCTAAATAAAAGTAATAATGGTACTTTTCCTCCCTCAGTTGTTCTCTGTTTATTAGGAGATAAGTAGTTAATTAATAGAGAAATGTTATTTTTAGAGTGGCTGAAATCATCTGGAGATGTAATGTGGTGCTTTCACACCAGTTCCCCTCTCTCCTGCTCACTCACAGCTGATCCAAAGGAATCTAGAGATCCACAACACAGTTCCTGTTACTCATGCTCTGCAGAGGCCATTGCTGAGCCCATCCTGGCAGCACTTCCCAAAGGTTTCAATTGCAAGGTAAGCCACCATGAAAAGTCTTCTTACCACAGGGATTTTAATTGAGCAACTGCAAGTGCTAGCTCTAGAACACCCCAGCAACTCAGGGCAGGAAGCTCCCAGGAAAACCCTCTGTTCATCATCCCTTGCTGAAAGAAACTCATTCTAAGATACTCTCCTGGAGCTGCCAGTACCAGGCTCCAGTTAATCCTATTGCAACACCAGGTCCTGTCTCAAGGAGAGCCTACTCTGGCACTCCAGAAAAAAATAACACATGCTGCCACAACAATCAGCTAAGGCAGAGCAAGAGGAAAGGCTGTGGCTGGACACTGAACTAAGGGATACCACATATTTAAAAATATCCAGCAAGGCAAAAGTGTGTGACTGCTGACATGCCTGTCAACCAAAGCCTGCTCGGAGCCCAGCCTTGAACCCGGTCATCTTAGAGCAGGGTTTTGTCTATACTGAATTTCTAGATAGTAAACTGTCTAACTGCTGTAATGGACCTTGCAAACTCTGGCCTAAAGAAAGCCAGAGACAGGAAAAAGCATGATAAAAAAGGGGATTGGGCAGAATTCTGGTTTACATCCAGAGATTCAATGAGACGCAGGAAATGAGTTCATGTGTCCAAGATCTCCTGAGTATGGAGAGGCAGAAAAACCCACGCAGGAAACAAACACAGAGATGCTTTACACAAGACACAATAAAGCAAATTTTCATTTTCTGAGAACACCTTCGTTTGTCCCAGCAAAGGAAGCGACTGGGTACAAACACACACCCAGCCCCAAATCCGCAAACACGAGCATTTCTTTGGGCTACTGAATGGTTTGTTGATTTGTATTTAGTCTGAAATGTTAACTGCATCTGCTTGTATATTAAGCTTAACACCTATACACACATTTTTATTTTATTTCAAAACACTCCCTCTGACTGTTTCTAGGCATCCCAGCTCCACATGGGCTCTGCTAAGGGTCTGAGGCTGAAGATGAACTCCTGCACCAAATTTCAGAGCCTGCAGCTCCCTCCAAGCACTGAGATCTCCATGACAGGGAGATGACCACACAGAAAGAAACATGCAATTTATGAAGAAATAGCTTATTCCATTCAACTAAAAGGGTTTTACAGATATTTATGCTGATTTCATAACGTATGAAAGTGGAACAACACCATTCCCAAGGAAGGGACTAATTCTCTCAGATTTAGTGATGAGGGTACCAGCATCCCAGAGCCAGCATCTACACAGACCTCTTGACTTACATTCTAAGATTCTACAGCTGGACTGGCTTCATTATTATTCCAATAATGTAAAAAATATTATTTTAACTGTGATCCTACCCAGCAAATCACCTTCTTCAAAACTTAGCTGCCCTGAAAGAGATTTTAATAATTTCTACTGAAATAGATTATTTTCATTTTGTTGATGCACGACAGCAAATTTCTGAAAAAGTAATAGAATAGAGTAAAATAAATTACTATCACTAAGTAAAAAAGAGAAACTAAAGAAAAAAAAAGGCACTAAATAGTAAAGCTTTCAACAGAAGGACTTAACTCTAGGACAGAGCACAGCCTTGAGCATTACTGGCAAAGGAGGAACACCTACCACAGCTTTGGGTTTGCTGACTGCCACCAGATTGGCCAGAAAATCCTCATCGTACAGCTGGCCAAACACATGGGCATCGTAAGCCACCACTATGGAGACCTCTTCCATCATTTTGCTGTCAGGCTGAGCAGGTCCACAGCCAAGGTGGAGCCTTGGCTCAGCTCCGTGTCAGTTGTTCACACCCAGCTGAAGACGGTCACGGGGAAGGAGTGTCAGGGGACAGCAAACATGAAGGAGTGTCAGGGGACAGCAAACATGAAGGAGTGTCAGGGGACAGCAAACATGAAGGAGTGTCAGGGGACAGCAAACATGACCCAGCAGATCAGCTCCCGCTCTGGCTTTCCTCCTCTCAAGGGTGCCCTTGGTGTCGTGGCAAGCGTACAGGGCACACCTGCTCACACTCCCCGCTCCTGAATTGCACAAGGCATTTGCTGAAGTTTGGAGAATGGCAGGAACCTGTTTTAATTCCAGTATTAGGCCAAAGATGAAACAGCAGGAGACAAAGGAGATCCGTATAAAACAAGAAAAGATCTGGCAGGAGTTTGACAGCAGCACTGAAATCACTGCTGTGCTTCTCCAGGTTGGTAGCAATTGTTCATTCTTTATATCCAGATCTCTCCCATGAAAGCTGATATTCCTGTCAGCAGTCTTCCCTTCCAACAAATTGCTGCTTCTGGTTTATTAGTAAGTTCACAGATGATGCTTTCTTTCAAGCATTCCTTGAAATTTTCTGTCAGTTTTGAAATCTCTCCTTTAAAATCCTTTAAAACACTCACTTCTGCTTTTCTGCAGATCTCAACTGCATTCTGTACCCCGAAGATACTTTGATTTTAGCAGGAAGATGATGGCATCAAGTCACAACGCTCCAAAAAGTGTCCTTCAGTTTTCATATGTAATAGAAGGCAAAACAGCCCTGAAAAATGCAATAAGGCTGTAAAGCTCTTCCTTGAATAAACAGGTATCTCCACAAGTGAAATTAAAACAATTTATAAAATTAAAAATTTCCACAGAAGAAGATTTTTAACTTAGATCTGGCACTGATCTTGTTTTAGTTAAGAAGTAATATGCTCTTGTCTGTGAATCTTAAATAGTGGAGCCACCTTTCAGATTGTTCCTGACTTCCCAATTCATTTATCATAACTTCTTTTATCTATCTGACACAGAGCAAAAACAGCACAAGGAAAAAATACAGAAGAAATAATTAAGAATCACTACTCTGAAAACTACAAATGAAAAGCCAGAAAAAAACCACAGGATTTGAAGAAACAAACAAAACATCCCAGAAGAAACTCCTTTCAGGACAATTTGGCAAGGTAAAACTCCATCCACTACATTTTTATCTTCTCGGGAAGCTTTTTTCCTCGTGAAAAATAATACCTGCTCAAGAAACAAAAATCATTCTGGCCATCCATTTGTCTCCAAAAAGAGTCCGTGCTGGATGCAGTAAATCTGGTAGAAATGTCCAGTACAGGTTGGTGTGGCATTTGAGTACACTCTCCGTTTCCAGAATGAATCCTCAGACCACCTTGCTTTTCTTTTTCCTCTCCTCCTGGAGTATAGCTATCAAAGACTGCAGCTATCTAAATAGCACCAGGTGCTATTTGCATTTGAATAGGAAACTTGAGCAACAGCTCTAGCGGGGCAGAATTAAAATCCTAACATCTCTTCCACTTAAATAGTGGGGAGAAATTACATGTTATTGCTAGGAAACAGAGAGTTCTAATAGGCTTATGGCAAACAAAAAATGCACCACTTGAGGTCAAACTCTTGAGACTAAAGCAGATTCTGATCATGCTTAACCTTTGCAGCATGAAGAAAGATATTTTTCCCTTGAAACACACCTATAGTGCACTCTTTCCTTGTTTTTCTTCAAAGGCAACTTTTTCCAATTAATTCCTGCAGCAGAAAGACTTCAGATTCCAGCCCTGCTAACGAGAAGGTGGCTCTCCATGTCGTCTGTATAAAATGCCTACCTGCTACACCAAACCCGGGTTTTCTGAAGCTTTTAAACGCCGCTTCCTTCTCGCCTCCATTGCCTTGAGGAGATTTTGAAATCTTCTTGAGGAGCAAGTTCAGAGCGTGGGGCTGCTCGTGGCCACTCTGCGCTGGCAAAGGCAACTGCTCGCAGAGGTTCAGTCCTCACCCACATCCCCTCCAACAACAGGGGCTGCCATTACCTTGGAACAGGCAGGTAGGCACAGGGGAGGGAGCAGGTGGTGGAACAGCAAACACTGCCGTGTTAATGAAACACCGATTTAATTCTGCAATAAGGGCAGGAGGTGGAGAATGCAAATTATGAAACATACTCCACAGCTGCAGCTACTTGAACCCCTCCCCTGAATTAGCCAACAGGCATTTCCACTTATAAGGAATTACGGACCAGAACTACCTTTCTCTTTTTCTCTTAGAGAGAGAGAGAGGTTACAATTATTTAACAGAACTACATCTGCATATTATCGTATATTTAGTTCAGCAATTCTCATACCTGTTCATAAACAAAGGGCTTTATAATTTTAGTATGTTCTAACTAGCAACTGCAAGAACTAGCAACTGATTTGTGACATCGGCTGATACATCCCTTTAAATAGAATGTTTTTCAGTTGTTTCAAGCTAACGAAACTGAGCTGCCTGCAAATCCCTATGATCCTGCATTTTACATCCATGTTAACACCCTGTGCTGTGAATCAGCACACAAAATTGTAACTATCAAGCCAGGTAAACTAAATATTTTGAATTAAACTGACCGAAGCAAACACATCTACCCAGGCACAACTGCAGCCTGCTCACGTCAGAATAGCTGGAAGGGAAAGGGCAAGCAGAGGTGCATTCCATCACCTCCTCAGGCCACAGGACACAATCCTCCCAGCTCCTCCATACACAGCCTTCCCCTCTATTGGGGTTTTTGGGTGCTGTGATGAATAATCTACCAAAAGACAATAAAACCCACATAGAACATTCGTATTGCCTTACAGCAAAGAGCACACCTCTGTCTAACACAGCATCTACCTTGCAGCAGCCTTCCTAAAGGACCAGGAATGCAGCCCCCTCCATGACACAGCTGTGAAAGCCTACCTCTAAAGCAGGAATTTTTGGAGAAGCGGTGCAACCAAGCAGTCAGGAGAGCCAGCAGAAGGACAGGTGAGCTGCAGAAAACTGTTCACTTGTTAAGCTAAGTAGCTCTAATTGCAGTTGTTGGGATTCAGCCGGTGGTTAATACAGAACGGAAAATTCCTGAATTGTGCAAACCAGCTCTCCTAGCAAAGCAATATCCTGCTGGCTCCCAAGATAAATTCATTCTCACTCCACCCCCAGGAATGTCTTGCTGCTATCTGACAGGGATAGGATCTTCTGACAGACAGGGAAGTGAGGTATGTGCAGCTCCTTGGTAAGCACTCCCTTCCTGCCACCAGCCCTACAAACACAAAGGCCTTTTCTGTGATTTGCCTCTCGCATTAATCAGTCTGGGAAGATCACAGTCTCTTCAGAGAAGGAAATATAAAACCCCTTTCAGAGCACTTGGAATGGCATTTGGCAGTTTTCAAGATAAGTTTACATGTCTTTTTCCCCCAGTGAGAATGAATAATGATAGTATCAGCTCCTCTTGTAATTCTGAGCCTACAGGAAGGGCTTTTTCAGACATCCAGCAATGAAAACCACCTGGGTTACAAAACAAAAGCTGTGGATCACACACAGTTCTATTCTCTCCTCACCCACCAAGGGCTTGCTAACCATCAGAGAGCAGCAGAAGCTGGAACTCTGTTCCAGTTTTAGACCTGTTTTTGGATTCCATGTGAGACTGGAATGCAAAGTCACCGTGGCTCGCAGGAATGACCCACACCATTCCAGAGATGCAATTTCCAGGCTCTGACCAATCAGTGGTTGCTTCGGCAAGATTTTTATCATTTAAAATGGCAAATCAGCATGGCTATATTTTTCTTTTTCTCTTTTTGTTTCAACCCCCCTCCTCCCCCCCCCCGAAGTCGGTGTATGCACCTGTGTTTCTCCTAAAATAATTCTTCAAATGTGTGGAAAAATCTGGGCTTGATGTGCTTTAGCACCTGTAGTTACAGGGGTAAATCCTCCCAATTAGTTTGCTCCAGGTTTGAAAGCAGGCACAATTGTAAACTCATTTCTGCAAATTAAAGCCAACAAAACCATCCCACTGCAGAGAGGGAATGTGCTCTGCCAGTGGCGGCAGAGGTCGTGGCTGGAATTGCTGAGGCATTTCTGACACACCGGTGATGCACCCCCCCTCAAAGGAACTGTGTAGCCCAACACATGGAAGAGCTGAGGACTTGAGAATCTTCATTTTATGGTGCCAAATACCCAAATTCCCCCTTCCCAGCCTCCCTAAATCTGCTGTGTGCCACACAAAAAGCCACTTGTGCTTCCAAGCAACAGCTGCTGCATAAGGATTTTCTTCCACAGTGTTCCTATAGATGATTAAAGAAAGAAAAACTCATTATCAGCAGCACCCTGATACTCCAGAGTGGGAAGAGCAGTCCAGCCAGTCACTGCCCAGCCTACTGGAGCTCACTCCCTGGATATCTGTAAGCACATTTTCAGCTAATTCTGTTCTGTGTCTCTGCTCTGCTCCTCACTGAGGTGGTTACTAGCACTTCAAATTTGAAGGGTTTGGGTCAAGTCTGCTCTTCATTTCAGGTTTTACATAACTGAGAACTACAGCTAAATAAGGCATGCCCAAAATAAATCTCCTTGTTTTGATTTCTAAAACCACACAAACATGAACAAGATTAAACAGCAACATAGCTGGGACTCCAGTCTACAGGTACCTACGTGCTCATTATTCAGCTCAGTCCATTCCCAATTATGTTGAAGCTTTTAAAATGAATTCATGAACCTATTTTGATTTTTAATTTATTAAATTCACATTGTTACTTTATGTTTCCATACATCTTTCCTAGCCTGCAATTATCACTTTTTCTAAGCCCAATGGAAGTTCTTTCTTCTCTCCAGCTAGGCTTCCTTAAGATGTGAATTGAATGCCAGAAATATTTTGCTTCACGAACTTCCTTCTTGCCTGCTGGGAATCTGGGTTAGAGTTGCATTGACTTTTTGCTTGTTCATGTTTTTCCAGTGGCAAAAGCAGCACAGGACTTCAACAGAACTATCAGTGCATTTTATTTCTTAGCCCCACAAAGAGCTGTGTACTACCACACAGTTATCCCTGAGCCAGTATTGATACCAAGTAAAGGCATATTGAATCTCAGCATGAGTTTTTGAAAATTCCAATTTTTGGCCGCTGAAAAAACAGATTTTACAGGATATTTGGGGCATACCTTGTATTCACCTGATATAACTGAACAAGCTGAGCATATTTCCTCTTTCTCCATCCTTTTGTTTTGGCAAAACAGGGTATTTTTTTTTCCTGTTTGGAAAAGCTAGAGGCAGTACCAGTGAGCTCCCCAAGAGACAAACACTCCTCCAGCCTAATGCCCTCTGAGTGGGCCAGGCTAGTTTGGAGCAGTGAGAACACTACAGGAACCATGCAGAAGGAATGGGCAGAAATTCCTGATTTTCCTTGGAATATAATTTCCTGAAAAACAGCAGCCTTTTGCCACCCATCTCCTGTGTCACTCCTTCTCCTTCAGGACCCTTTTTTTATCTCCTACCAGTTCCATGACAGCAGATATCCACAAACAACTCCACAACTCAGAGAAGTGGTGACAGCTCCAGAGCAGGGCCAGGTACCAGGAACCTACCTACTCCTGCCCCACAGCCATGGCCAGGAAAACCTGTGCCTAAACCTAGGCTCAGGAGCCAAATCACTACCAACAGGTTCCCCGGCTGCTGAATGGACAAAGATTAACATGTTTGCCATTACAAGTGTCTCTGATAGTCCCCCGGGGCTGCTAATCCGAGATCTGAATAATGCTTGTATGGCATTTAGACCACACAAATGCCATTTAGAGCTGAATTCCATAATAAACTCAACACTACCTGTGAAATCTATGTTAAACTTGTTGCATTTATCCCTTCACTTAGTATTGAAAAGAAAAAAAAGGGTCAAGCATATTATCCAAGAAAATGAGCATAATACTTGTATAGGGATGCACTTACAACAACTGACATGGATTTCTGGCCTGGTTTCAGTACAGGTTGATTGGGAGATTTCACCCAAACAGCCTGCTGTCTTTTCACTTACAGCAGATGATCAGCAAACAAAAGATACTAATTAACATTTATCAGCACATTAAATAGCAACATCTGTCACATGAAGAGACACAGGGCCCAGGATTCCAGCCCTCTCATTCTAAACCCACGTTTGACTTTCTGTCTCAAGGTCGATACATTCTCCAAATTTTTCATTCCCTTCCCAAAGAGGGGTTAATGGTCTTTACCTACATCCCTAAGGAAGACTAATAAAGGTAAAATTAATGGAAAATGCAAAACTCTGAGCTGTACTATTACAGATGTTGTCTGTTCCAGTGCTGAACCAGCCACGCTGCACGGGGAGAACTCAGTGACATGTTTACCTAGATGACCTAAAGTGCCCTGTTTCAGGTCAGATTTTAATATCTTTACTGACTATCACTTCTCTGGGACAAGAAAAAAAAACAGGGAAAGAAGGAAAGGCTGGAGAGCCAGATGACGTAAGAAATAAGTAATAGGAAGAAAAAGGCAGGACCACAGCACATCCTCTTCATCAATCCCACAGGAGCTGGCCATGCACAAACTCACCACGACACCCTTGGCTGTGCTGGTACCTCACTGACACCCTGACAGGAGCCCTGTGGGAAAGGTGAGACATTTCTATATGGGAACAGCAAACAGTAATGGCATATTCGCCAAACAAAATATAAATCTGCCCTATGCTTATGTGAAAGATGAGATAACGAGTAATTAAGACTGAAGCAAGGTGGGTGAGCAGGAAATGGCACATGGTGTCAGCCAAACTGGGCTAAACCAGGCAGACCAGTCCAGGCACCTTCCCTGAGGTTCACCAGCCAGTGTGACTGTGAGACATAGTCTAGACTGAGGCATGCCTGATGACTCTGAAACGAGAACATTTCATGCATTTTGCAGTAAAAGTACAAACCACAGACATGTTCCAGGAGAGTGGCATGTCCCTCAATGCTGGAGTTAAAAATCAAGCAATTACTTTGGAGGTCACAGGACTGAATGCAGCCTGAAAAGGTCCAGCAGACAGCACTTGCTGGTAGATGTTGATACCAAAGGTAACAAACAGCTGATTCAGAGAAGGCATTTGACCCATTTGCTAGGAAAGGCAGAAAGCAGCTAAGTCTCTGTACTCCCCTGGGAGTACAAATTCCCTGGGAATTTGCACAGGTCAGCTCCATGGGAGAAAGGAAGATCAGGACCATGCAAGCTGATCAGCAATGTAAGACTACCAGCAGTATTCACTAATCTAAACTCCACATAATCCTCTGCCCCTAAATCCCAATTCATCATCATCCAGTACAGTGAAAGGGAAATTCTGTTCTCATAAGACGATTTGGGAGACAAACTACTCCAGTACTTAACTGTGCTGATCTAGTCTCCCACTGGGAAAATCTGCATCTACATTTAATGCTTCAATGTAACACAATGAGAAAGCTTCTGTATTTACATGTGATTTGAAGATTACCCTGTCTTGATTTGACTGTTAATAAGCTTATTTTAAGAGCTCAAGTGGTATGTGTGGAGGGGCAGAGAAAGCAAATGCTGCCACCAGTTATTAAAGAGTTCTACATGATAATCAGGTATTTTTCAGAAACCAGAGACCAGAGCTATTTCTGTATATTCTTCTACACTTCCCATCTGGTTTATTCCAAGCTTGTCTTTTATTTAAAATCTTGACTATAAGTCTTGTATTACTTACTACTATGATTCCTACTCAACTAAAAGAAATTAGATACTCCCTAAAAAAATACCAATATAAGGAATTTTTCCAGCTCAGCACAGATGTCCACAGGCAAGAGGACATTTTCTCCTCGTATCCATGTACCCTGGTTTGAAAGACAGGTACTTGCTAAGAAAGGCAGGAGCCTCTCTTTGGAATGGTGAGTGTAAGCCGCCCTCCCTCCAAATTATTATAATTTTGGAATTAAGGGAGCTCTCAGGCAAAGATATGAGGGTAGGAATAACAGTTCTTTACTAATGTATCTAACAAGACAAACAAAAACAACAGGAGCTACGAAATTATCAACAAACAGAAGAGTAACTCAGTTCCAGTCCTTTTTTGGCTGTAGGTACTCTCTCCCTGTGCTGGCAATGAGTGAGAGCTAGTTTTTGCTTGATCTGAAGGAAGAAAACCCCATCAAAGAATGAAAAACAAAGGATGCAATAAAACTTGGAATTATTTGCAAAAAAAGTTCTAACAAAGAAGCTTCTATCACCATAAAATTCTTTAATGTATTTCCAAAGTACATATTTTATCTGATCACCATCTTTACTTTCACTGTTCGGAAAGTTAATGAAGCAAAATAAAGCAACTCACAAGAAAGTAATAACTAAGAAAAAGAAAAGCTAGGTTGCTGTCTACAGTGAATTTCATATGTCATGTAAGCCCAGGTACCTACATAATGGACTGAAAGGTTATAGATGTCTTTCTCTCATTTTTGACAGATGTACTGGTTTGGCACTAAAGACAACCCACGGAAGTGATTTTTTCTGAGAGATGCAGCCGGAGCTTCCTCTACGTGTGACAAAACCCAACCAGCAGTTGGTTTTGAGAACTGACAACCTGCTCATCCACTGAGAGAGACGGACACTCCTCTGTGAAATTCACATTTTAAAACGAACGAACTCCGGGAACGTCCCTGTCATTTCCCACCTCTGGGATGGCAGTTATCCTGGTTTCCGCGGCGGGCCCTGGGCGCTGCCTCTGCTGCGGCGTTGGCCGGGTTGGGTTTCCTGTCCCAGCCTGGCCAGGCTGAGGTGCTGCCACTGCTGGATTCTGGCTGAGCACCAGAGCAGCCACCACGGCTGGGCCCTGCTCTCCTGGTGCTGCCCAGGCAAGATATTAACTCCTTCGTTGCCCAGATCAGGTTGGCAGACACTTTGTTCTCTCTCCTGAGTGAAAGGAAAGGACACTGATAGACACACAGAGGAACAACTTGAAGACATCAAGGTCAGTGAAATAGAAGTCAGGTACCAGATGGAAGGGATTGATGGAGATTCCTCACTCTTGGGCTGAAATGCTCTCGGTAAGGCTATGGAGAAGGTATGATTGATATATCAGACTCTTGTTTCCCTACAACTCACGGAAATGCATTATGGGGTGGATGAAATGTTCTAACTGTAGACATACGCAGAGGCATTTGTGCTAAAGTAAGCAGATGCTGAAGTAGCTGTGATCCCATGAGAAGTCTGAACAGAGAGAAGACCCCTACTGCCCCCAGGGAAGGAGAAGAAAGACCTCTGTTTTCAAAAGATGAGGGGAGCCCTTGCTTGAATGTTAATTTTTAAAATTTTGTGCCCCAGAAGCTGACACGATCCTCAATAATAGCTGTGTGAAGACTGCCAGTCAAGGAAGGGACTTTGACATAGTGATCAGATTTCCATTCTCCTGGGCAGCTGATTCACTGTGACAAGGCCCCAAGAAAACTGTTTCTTGTGGAGAAGTCTCCATAGACTGAAGAGAAGTCTCCTTTCCCTGTATAAACTGGTGAAAGACTTTTTACAGATGGTAAACTGACTGATTTGTTTCTGTATGTTGTCAGTCTGAAAGAAAAAAGAATCTGTGGGGGCAGGAGAAGGGTTCTGAAAGTTTTATTCTGATTCTTTTCTTTTTCTTATAGTTTCTAGTAATAAAGTTTTTCTTTGTACTCTTAAACTTACTTAAAGTTTAAGCCTGTTTTTCCTTTCTCCTAATCCTATGTCACAGCAGGAAATGAGTAAATAATTCCAGTGGGTGCACTGGCAATTTAGCCAGCACTAGACCCACCACATAAATTGGTGCATTTGCTGGGAAATCTCAAATTGGCAAACCAAAACCACTACACAAAACTGGAGTTTCCACCCGGGAGAACCTGAACTGTGACAACAGAATAACTGTTTCCAATTATTCTTTATCACAGAATCACAGAATGGTTTGGAAAGGATGTTTAAAGGTCATCTTGTCCAACCCTTTTGGAATGAGCATGGATTTTTTTGCAATTTTATCTTTAAAAATAATTACTCTTTGAAAGCAATGAATGATTTGATCACCTTTCTCAGACATAGAATCACAGATGAAAAATGCATGACGGTTGTTTCTTGGAGTGCCACGCAGTATCTTTCTTCTGTAGATATTTCCCACTGCAGAACATTCCCAGAGAAACACACGTGGACTTAGTAACACTCCTGGGACTGAAGAGTTGCCTGGGGCCTGGCAAATGATTTATCAGGACATTAACTGGACACCCCCAGCATTAAGGAGAGTGAAACAAATGAGTCTCCCTGGTGACATGTGTGAGAGAACATATCCCTGACACTGCTCAGTAATGTCATGAGGGTGAAGGTATCTCATGGGGAAAACTAAATCCAAAAGAGTAATTTCCTTGATGCTAGTTAGAACTATGAAATTGAAAAAAAAAACAGAAACAGGTCTGAGTAATTTTTCTTATCTCTCCTAATTAAATGTACCAGCAGCAAGAGAAAAAGCCCACTGTGAACTGGAGATGGAACACCCAAACTTGGTCTCTAGGTGCCTTTGGCCATCCCTTATCAGCAATACATAGCAAAACATCCAGGATATTTTGTTGGGCAATACTATGATTTTTTTTCTCACTTTTTTTTTTAAATTTTTCCATTAAGAATGCACAACTGGTGCTCTGTTTATCAGTATTATTTGATTTGATTTGCATTACTCTGCTCTTCTTGACTCTTTCAGAGTCACAGGACTTCAGGGTATAGAGAGCTGGCTGGTCCCACTACCACCAAAGAGAGAACAAGAGTCTGCAGCACAGATCAGTGATCAACACAGCCACGGGGCAGCCATGCCTCCTGCAATGCCTGTGTTAGCTCAAGTTTACTTTGCCATTTTTCAGCACTTGAAACCACCCCACATTTTGCCAGAGCTCTGAAAGTTCAAGAGTGACAGCTGAGTATGCCAGGTGGGAAGAGCCAGAATGAGAAATGCAGAGATCCTCACCCATCCCAGCCACTTGTCTGCTTCCGGGTATAATTCAAGATATTAAACATCATCTCCTGTTCCTTAATTATCTGACATCTCCCCATAAGAAAGATCCTATTCTTCCTATCTTCAACCAAGGAAATTAAGATGTGTTGATTCATCTTTTCAAATGTACCTGAAAAACCCTCTCAGGGCAGTAGAAGTTATTCCTGGGCATTCAGGCTGCTATTAAGTCTCCTGTGCTTTCTTCGTATCTCAGCTGAGAGAATACATGAGTAACTTCCCCACCTGCTAGAGTACCTGAGTGGGTGAACAATGGCACCAAAACCTACACCTGACAGAAACAGCACAGCTTGGCTTGTGAAATCTCAGCCATATTAAAAAACTACATGGAACTGGTGGTCAGCAAAGGTTTTATAATCAGCACCTCTCTGGGTGTAAAGAAGTGGACACCCTAGTGACAGATCTGTCATAAATGACAAGACCAAGAGTCTACTTTGAAAAAACAAGAGTATATCACGAGCATGCCAAGCCACTCAGATATAATTTAGCTTTGCAAATGGGTAACTGAATGCTTAAAGTAAGTAAGAAGGAAATTAAATCTGGACTTAGAACATCACCTTCCTCTTTTCATTTTGATGTAAAAAAAATTACATCTGGCTTTGTGCACAACCCATTTTCCAGGAATGTACATACAAACCCAAGTGATCATGTCCTTCTCTCTGTTCTTCTCAAGAGAGTCAGGTAATAGCTGGATCATCAAAGCAGAAAAATTATTTTTTTAGCAAACAGAATTACAGAATCAAAACTGCAGCAGTTAGACAAAGAAGCTGTTAGTGCAGCCAAAGGTTGTAAGGAGAGGCCCAAAAGGTAACATCTGTCAAAGAAGTATAGCTCAAACATTCAGCTCATGAATGCTGGCTCTGTTTCCTGAAACAAAATGAAATAGGGGGAAAAACCAGTTTGGTCCCTGTTTGTTCCAAATAAATATCTACAGGATTTGCTCTCTTCTTTTTCAAGTTATGGTATTGTGCAGGAGGTGTAAAATAATGGAGCTTCTGAGAGGCTCTGAATTGTCTCTGAAATTTTTACTGAGGAGTGTGGCAGTGCTTTCACCAAAGAAAGACAAACAAGACAAGCAGAGCCAGGATGTGGTGCAGAATTTCCTGCTCCATGTTTTCCTGGTTGTGAGAAGTGACTCATATCAGTGCTACTGATTTTCTACTTGGCAGATGTAACAGAGCAGAGCAACCACTTCCAGCTCCTCTGGTTTTGGGAGCAAAAATGGCACAGCAACATCTTCATTGCACCTCTGCTATCCACGTGTAGCCACTATAAATGCCCTGCCAGTTTATCTGTGCACTGCACACTCCATCAGCAACCTGCTCCTGCCATGGATACAATTTCAGACAAAGCTGTGCCCTGGCTGGGATCCCAACCCCACCATACAAAAATGCAGCTGGTCCTGCAGAACTGCCTGTACAGCAAGGGCTCTTCCCAGCACTGCTGGGCAGGGAAGGATAACCATCTCCTCACTCTTCACAGAGCTGGTTAGGCTACAAGAATGTGGATGCTGCTGAAATTAAAGGAGCCAGAAATAAAGTAAGCAAAAAAAATGGCTTAAAGCCATCTTTGTTCTGACCCTTTTTATTTCCATCAAGGACTGTTGTTACCAAGCACCAGGTAATCAATCAATGGCCAGCTTTACCTTTAAAACATACTTCCACTACACTCCAGCTCAACAAATATCCTGAGAAGTTTGCTCAGCTAATGTAGAGGAAAAACAGGGCAGAGGATGGTGCTGGACAAGCAACAATGCAAGTCAAGGCACCCTAGCACAACCTGGAGGCTTGTGGCTCTGTTTCTGCAGTAGGGAAGAAATCTGTTTAGCTATGAAAATAAGATAGATAAATAAATAAATAAGTCAATAAATAAATAAAATTGGGAGTGGGTTGAAAAAAAAGCACCCAGACCCTGGCCTCTTCTGTATCTTGCAGGTTGCTTAGCAACAGGCTAGCTGCAGCAGGGTAAAAGAGCATGAAATCAGCATCTTTTCAGCAAAAGACAAATTGAATGGAAATGTGGGAAGTGGCCTTTTCCTGGCAGCAGTGAGGAAAGAAGTAACTGGTGAATCTGATCCTGTGGGCATCCTTTTGGAGGGGTTCCTGAATGCAGGGATTGTTAATTAACATGGCTGAGAGGCTTTGTCCTGCCAGCAAACTGATAAATTCCAGAGCACGCCTGGGAAACCAGTAATTCAATCTTGATTAAAATGATGTCTGTTACAGTCACCTCCTGGGTTAATTACTTATTACCCATCTTAAATAGCTCAAACCCAATTCTATTGGACTCCCCTGGCTATGTTAATGCCAGCTGATCATAGAGTGTGTTTTCAGTGGCAGTGACCTAAAATATTTCCCCAGCACTGCATGTTCAGGTTTTCTCTCCGTGCCATCTCTACGTCCACTAAAGGAATGTGTGCCCTGTGGATCTTTAAGTAACAGAATCTCAGCAATACAAATCCACTTATTCTGGCCAGGTAATTCCTCTGAACCCAACTGCTTCTCCAGCCTTCTGGAACAACCTCATGTGGACACAGAAGAGGATCATTATACAGACAGCACCTACTAGAGAGAACTGAGCTGTGAGAGCAGCAACAACATACAGACATTTAGTGGAGGTTTTAAATGAGAGTTCTAAATGAAAGATTTTTCTGGGTCACCTAATCTGGGGCTGGAGTGTACCAGTCCAATTGTTTTCCACTGCTAAATGCAGCTGGATCTTGGCAGCAAGGCACAGCCAAGGACCTGCGTGGCACATGATCCACTTAGAGGTGGTGTGGGATGGTGGTCGGGGCAGCAGAGGGGCTAAGTGGCTTATCCAGGAATCCAACAGGAGGAGCAAAGGGAAAACACACCCTTGCTCCCTGCTTTATACACACACAAAGCAGTGATAACTCATTTCACTCCTTATTTGCAGATAACTTGTACTTCGTGTGGCACTTCAGCAACAGTGAAAACCATCTGGGGGCTACCAGTGAACCAAATTTACTTGGAGTAGGGAAAATTCTCACCTGCATTTTAACCTCCTAAGTGCCCCATCACATCATTTAATCTTTCCTGTGATGGGGTGGAGCGTTTAGAAGCTATCCCCAGGTCCACAGGCAGGAAATTACACAGTATAGAGCAGGATGTCTGCTTTCAATCCTTACAACTTTAAAAACTACTTCTGTGTCTTTGGGAGCTGCACAAAGAGATGCATTTGGCAATGTTTTGTTTCCCTCTTTGTCTGGCGCTGAAAGGAAGGTGACTGTGGCTCAGTGAGTGAACACTTAGATGAGATACTGTTCATTTCCTTAATGAGCCTATTAAGTTACTTATCAAAGATGTAACTACCAGTGTCAGAAGGCAGAGACACAGAGATAACTGACTGCACTGAGATATTCCTAGAGCACACAAAACAACCTATATGCTACAAGAGTTAATTTGGAATAATGTGATTCTGGTGCTAGAGAAGTACATAGATGGAAAATACCTTGGCACTTCTCCTTTTTGCAGGCTGGAGTTGTCTGTGCCTGAGCTCACAGCTCCAGCTTTTCCTCCTCTGAACGAGGGATCACAGAACCCTGCTGTGAAACATCTGTCTCTGGGGTATTTGCAGAGTCAAGCATCTGGTGGGGCTGTTCGTCCTCCCTGAGCCTGAGCAAAATCCATGACTAAAGGAGGAGAGTCTTGGTTTAGGTCACAAGAACCAAAGACCATATCAAAATTCAAATGGAATTTTATTCTCTGCTTTCCTAACTGGGCCCTTGAAGGTGTGCATGCCAGGATTTAACCTCTCCAAAGAGATTAAAAAGTACTGCTATATTAACACAAATACACCAGGCATGCAGGAACCAGCTCACATCACTCTCTACCATACTGGATTTTATTTACAAGGTTAACTATGATCAACTGTTGCACATTTTCCAGAATCTTGTATTCTGAATGTGTATCAAAAGTGGAGCAAGGGAAGCAGGGAGAGCAAATGGCATCAATAATGCTCAGGAGACTGCAAGATAAGATGTACTAAAACACATGCCTATTTCTCCTGAAATGTCACTTAATGTCAACTGTCATGGTTTCCAGACTGTCAGAATTGAATTATATTGTAATTACATCCTATTTGGACAAGGTCACAAGAATAAAAGCTTAGTGCTTTCCTTCATTACAGGTGCTGTATGTTCTTAACACTCCTGGAGCAGACAAGCCTCCTTTTCTAATGGCAACAAATTTGCCTTCAGCATAAAATACTGGTTTAAGTCAATTAGTGCAAGGTGAGGCACTTTAAATAAATAAGAGCCATCATTACTGATCTGAGAAGCATCCCAGAGCACAGATGTCTATATTCTCTTCCTAATCCTTACAATTCACTTTACATTGTAACAGTAACAAAAAGGAAACAAACACAAAACCCAGACCCTTGTAACCTTACAACAGGTGCCTGTTTCACTTGAGCCCTCATTAGTGAGTACAGATGTGTGAAACCCCTTACATCAGTGACTTGAACATGTCTCAGGTTTTTTTCACCTTTCTAGGAGTTTTCCCCCAAATTCTTATGACAGTATATAATCTTCTATAATACTCCTGCATGATGGATCAAAGGTTAAAAATCCACAAGTCATATAGGGAAATAGTTCTGTTGTTTAAACAGGGACCCAGCAAACACTGCGTGGCAAAGTCCTTCTGCCAGACAGGATCATTACTGACATTCTGGGGATGTCATAATAAAGAAAGATTAAAGGAAAATAGAGAGGGGCCCTTGGCTGCTCCTAGGGGAGCCTGGGTTCCCAACAAGCCCCAGCATGAGCTCCCAGCCCACTGCTGGATCTATAAATGTGCTGCTCCTTTCCATTAAAGACTCAGCCACCAGAGGAGACAGTGCTTGATGTAGAGAGAGATGGATGAGAGCAGAGAAATACGAGATGGGCTCTGGTACAGCCTACACCCAGCCATGCCCCCAGTTCCCCACAGCAATTAGTGCTGTACCTGGCATGAGCATTTTCACTCCAGGCTGGGAGTTCTGCTGTCAGAAAGCAGGGGTGGAGGTTTTCCAAGGTCACCAAGTCCAAGTAGCACTTTCTTCCCCTTTACACCCCTGGCCCTGACCAGAAGTGTTTTTATCAAGTCTTGAAGCACTTGGATTCGTCATGTTGTTTGAAGAAGATGGCTCTAGTGCATACTGGGACAAAAGAAAAAACCATATGGCTAAACCAGATCCCCCTTGGCTAGAGAGTCACTGCCTTTGCAGAACCCCTCATCAGAATTCTGGGAAACACAAACTGTGCCAAGGAAGATTTTCCTTTCCTACCACACGCCCTTCCTCCTGCAAAAGGAACATGCCCTGCTTCACACTGTGCTTAGAAAAGGGAAAATCTAAGCAAACTCTCTTGAAGGAAGTTCACTACAACCCAAACCTACATTTCACTTTGCATTACAAGAAAAACAAGGGCCAAATTTGCCTCAGAGCTTCCTGCTGATAGTCGAAGCAACAGTATTTGTGTCCATGCAAGCTTGGCTAAGTATGACAGTCTGGATAATGAGCTGGAATGAAGAAAACTGTGCTGGGATCTGTATTCTCTGGCACCAAAAGACAGCTCCTTTCAGTGAGAGAAACCCCTTTCACTATTGCCTCATGAGGAAAGACATCACACTGTTCTCAGGACTATCTAACATTTGAAAGTAACACAGTGGTGACAAGGTGATGGAATATTTTTCCCCATTTCTGACAGGTCTGGTAGATTGTAAAATCGTCAAAAGGAACAGTCAGACAGTAAAGTTTTTGTGTGTCATGGTCAGTGGGAAAAGAAATGAACCTGAGGTAGGGAAAGCAGCTTCTCAGACTGCAAAAGGATTATTCAATACAGCAGCCTGCAACAGGTGCCCTGGGACGTGCAGGAGCAAGTGGAACTTGGCATCTGCATTAGGCAGTTAGAAAGCAAAGCCCTGATCCCTTTTCCAGTTCTTTCCACTGCTCTTGACTGGCTGCAATACAATCAATATTCCCTGCTGTGTAAAAAGGGAGCATCCCAGGTGGCACATGCAGGTGGCTCACTCAGACTGTCATGAAATTGCTCAATGCAAGAATGCACAATAAGGGCATTGATCTTGTGCTCTAAACTATAGTTAACCAAAGGATTTCTGAGATTAAAAAGGAGCTGCTCAGACAGCCACTTGACTGTGTGAAGAACTTCAGCTATAGTTTAACTTCTTTTCCCCCAGAGGCTGATGCATTAAACTCTGAGCCTCTTCAATTATGTCAGCCATAGTGTTTCTGTGTTTTTGTTGGGGTTCTTTTGTGTGTGTGTTAGTGAACGCACACCTGTGTTTTTTACACAGGTAAAGAGTGAGGAGCACCCTCCAGGCTGCTGCCATGTGCAGCTGCACCTGGGCTGGGGGGACTGAAGCGGAAGATTTTGCAGCTCTGCTGTCACAGTAACTGAGTGATTTAAGCTGACACTCTGGCCCCTGAGCCATGCGTGCACACTGAATTAATACCTAGACTTCCTGATTTAAGAGATTATTTACAACACAGAATCAAAATGGTTTGGTTTGGAAAAAAGCTGATCTTGTTTCAATCCTGTGCCATGGGCAGGGACACTTTCCACTAGCCCAGACTGCTCCAAGCCCCACCTAGCCTATCCTTGAACACTTCCAGGGATGGGGGATCCACAAGTTTTCTGGGCAACCTGTTCCAAGGGCCCCACCATCCTCACATGGAAGAATTCCTTCCCAATATCCAATCTAAATCTACTCTCAGTTTGAAGCCACCGCCTCTTGTCCTGTCACTCCATGCCCTTGTAAAGAGTTTCTCTCCAGATTTCTGCATCTATACTAATCATTATGATGATTTAATAACTTGAAGATGAGATTTTCTGTTTTTTTTCATTACTTTTGACTAACTTGCAGAATCAAATTTTGGTGAAAGATTATTGTCTAGGAAATTGCATTAATTTATTTAGCAAAGGAAGTTGAAAGAATAACAGACAGATAGGGCAACACAATGAGGTCCAATCTTCATCTGCTGCTTGAACAACTAGATAAAACCACAAGGTACCAGCCAGATGTAATCTACTTAAACCCAATCATAACCATACTTAATAACATAAACCATGTAACACGATGCTTACCATGCTACTTAATCTCCACAAGAGAAACAAGGCTACAATACGCTAAAAATAAAAGCAATTAACTGTAGGAAATCAGAGAATCCTGAAGCAAAGCAATCAGGAGATCCTAAAAATGTGAATATTGCCCTTATAAAGCACCCAGCTACAGTCCTGCCCCAGTAGCTACACACTGCTTAGAGAACAGCCAAGTAACCACTTGCTGAATTCCAACAGTGTCGATAATGCCAAAAACAATGCCCAGGGTTTGTAATGGTGAGTTATTAATAAGACCTCCAGCTCTAAAAGCAGCTGTCCTCCCAGAGCTCTGCATTTATGAAATGCAGCCACTATCTTCTATGCTTAGTTTTGTTTGTCCCCTCATTTTCAAAGCAGAGAAATAAATCCAAGTGCAGGTGCCTGAGAAATCAAACACTAGCAAAAATACATTAATACAGTGCCCCCAGCGCCTCTTCTGTTTATTTGCAAAAGCCCTGGGGGAAATAAGGGAAAACTGTTAGGCTTTGTCTTTTCTTTTCCTTCTCCTCCCAATTATTTTTACCAGTTTAGCTCTAGGTCTCAATGTAGCACAGTGCTTCAGAATTCGTCACCTCATTTAATTTGTCAAAAGCAAAATGAACCCAATGTCCCATCCCAGCTGTTCTCTGTGCTACACTGAGAGTGAATCACTGCTTTTCCCCCAGAGTCACTGTGTGCATTAGCCATTAGCTCTGGATTATTGGAGCTTTCTGCAACAGAGAATCACAGAATGGAATCACAGAATGGTTTGGGTTGGGAGGGATCTTAAATCTCACCTTGTTCCACCCCTCTGCCACAGACAGGGAAGCCCTCCACTAAACCAGGCTCCTGCAAGCCCTGTCCAGCCTGGCCTCGAGCACTTCCAGGGACGGAACAGCCACAGCTTCTCTGGGCAATCACACCAAACCCCACCCCTAACTGTTTCCAAAAGCTTATTTTCTTTTATTCTGTAACATCTGCAGGAATAAAAGAACCACAGCATTTCTGAGAAGGACACATACCATGATGGCTGATCAAAAAAGGCAAAGGCAGCTGGAATTTTTTTCCCTTAATGCAATCAATTCCCAATGCATGTATTTTAAGACCTCTAGACTTAAGAAATAAAAGGTAATTCTCTGTGGGTGCCCTGAACTCCCAGTAGACAACAGAGCTTCTCCCTCTGCTGTTCAGAAGAGAGAATTCAGAGTTTCTCAGGTGACAGGAGTTGAGTTCTAAAAAATATAAAGATACTTTTCAGGGTCATAGACAACACCAAAACTTTGGCTGGCAAGTCATGCCTTGGCCCCAGTGTCTTTTGCATATGAAGAAACACATTTCCTCAGAATTACTACGCTGGTTACTGCCAAGCTGCTACCTGCTCCCTCAGGCCTTAAAGATATCCAAGAGAAGCCCAGAGGAATTTCCACCTCCAGGGAGACTCTGCCATCATAAGTCTCAACAGTTTTGCTGATGCTTAAGTCAGTATCAAGGAACACTTCTCTGCCAGCATAAACATGGGACACAGAGCTTGGTTCCAGACATTTCTGCATCTGTACTTCTACTACATCTCTTTCTCTACAAAAGGGGCTTGTCCTTTTAATTATAGTTTGTCAGTGCTGATGCTGGGATGTGTTTTTTCCTCTACAGCCTCTTTTGCATCACAAAAGTGTCTTCAAAAAGGACACCATCTTACTGGGAGATTAAGAAGTGCTGCGAACCTGCCAGGCACCATCATCACAGGCTTTCTTCATAGCCAAACTCGAACCATTCTTTGGGAGAATCAGTTACTGGGTTTGTTTCCTCCAAAGGAAGAGTGAGTTAAGACCTTTTCCTCTAAAAAACTAGTATGAGCACTGTGCTGTCAGTAGGAACTCCAGACACTGCTACTGCTCAACACGAAAACACTGCAAGTAAAGAACTTCTCATAAGATATTTTAATGTGTCACCTCACAGGGTGTGGAGTCAATGCTCCAGCCAACCTGCACCTGGGATTCAAGTTCAGCTTGGGAAAAAGGTTTACTTCCTCTTACTTCTAGAGCTGATTTATTTTAGACACATTCTGGCAGAGATGCCAGAAGACAGAGCTGTCAAACAGTGTGACTCCTTGCCATCTTCATCTACTATTTTCAGAATCCAGAATGGAAAGCAGTTGTTACTCATCCATGGGGAAAGCGCCAGGTTCAAGAAGCTCAAGCCAGAAGGCCTTCTGAGGATTCTTTCCTGCTTCCATAAACAGAAACATGTTCCAGAAACATCTGCTGTCATACTGAAAAGCCCTGACTCCTGATGGCACCAAGATTAACAAAATGGATTTAGGTGGTCTGCTGAACCATGGAGCAGCTTTCAGGTGCCCTCCTTACCCTGCTGAATGAAACCACTAAAATTTAGGCAAAGTGATTCAATTGCTGGGGATAAAGACAATAAATGTTTGTATCAGCTTTTCCACCTCAAACTTTTACAGTTCTTTGAAGACCCTTACCTGCAACACTGCTCTGGTTGATGCCACTGCTCACAAGTACGTATGTCAATTACGGACTAATACAAAGACACAAAAATATTTGTACTCAGGCTGCAGAACTACTTTAAATTGTTAAAATGTGATTATACTTAACTACTACTAATAAAATTACAGCTCCTTTTCTACTGATAAAGAATTAATGACATACCTGATGTGCCTTATAATACCAACTCAGTGCAAATGAAAAGAACCAAACCAATCAAACAAAACAAAACAACTGAACAGTTTTACTAATCTAATGCTTAAACACCATGAAAATACAGCCTCACTACCAGGCAACATGCCTGCTCACTGGAATATTATAAACATTTCAAGCTGAAACTGTGGTTTTGAATTAACAGCATTCCTTTCTATGGTGTTACATTTATTATCAATATTACAATCACTTCTAATGTCCAGCTCCACTGCAGGCACTTTAATCTGATTTCCAGGTGCTGGCTCAGTACGGTGCCCCACACCACATAGCTGAGCAGAAAGAAGGAAGCTACAGCTGCAAACAAGACAGGCATTGAAAAGCATGACCCTCATCACCAGGACAAGTGGACCTGCACTTCAGAGATAACAGCAAAGACATAATAAAGGGAACTGATCACCGGCTTTTAATCAGAAATCGCATACAAGCATAGTGGGGTTTTCTGTAGATCTAAACCAAATACTTTTCAATTTGGTTTGGTCTTTTCTTAAGAAGTTGATTGCAGGGGGCTGGTTTTTTTTTATTTTTCCCCTCTCCTCTCTATCTGGAGTTTTTCCCATTGCCATGCTAAGATGGCCAGTGACAGGGGGAGGCTCCCTGTCCCTTTTTGGAGATTCTCTCCCAGGGCAGGGGGTGGAGGAGGGGGAACACCGTGAAGTCAGGGGCAGGTAAAGGAGAGGTGTGGGCAGGTGCTCGCTGGAAAACCTCTCCCTGCCATCCCAGCACCGGGAGCTGCCTTTGCTGGGCTGTGGGACCCCGCAGCCCTGCTCAGACACCCTCCTGCTCCAGCCTGCCAGCTCCGAGCATCCTGCAGGAACAGCGGCACCGACAGTGCCCCAAGGACCTGAGCAGAGCCTCAGCTGCACCCTTCCCATCCGGGACACGGCCCCCAGCACCCCCAGCTCTCCTGAGCCCCCCGGGATCACTGCAATTCCCCCTGCTCCCTGCTGCACCCTTCCCATCCGGGACACGGCCCCCAGCACCCCCGGCTCTCCTGAGCCCCCCGGGATCACTGCAATTCCCCCTGCTCCCTGCTGCACCCTTCCCATCCGGGACACGGCCCCCAGCACCCCCGGCTCTCCTGAGCCCCCCGGGATCACTGCAATTCCCCCTGCTCCCTGCTGCACCCTTCCCATCCGGGACACGGCCCCCAGCACCCCCAGCTCTCCTGAGCCCCCCGGGATCACCCCATCTCCCCCTGCCCACCGGGAGCTGGCACTGGCTGCCACTGGGATGGGAACTGCAGCACGGGGGAAAGTGTCCCCAAACAAAAGAGCTGCTGCTGGCTCCTGTCCTGTTTGGTGCTCCTTTCATTGTTGCTGTTGTTTTGCTTGCTTTGTTTTATATATATTTCAGTAAAGAACTGTTATTCCTATCCTCATATCTTTACCTGAGAGCCCCTTAATTCCAAAATTATACTAATTCAGAGGGAAGACCCTGCTCTTCCCTAGCACACCCCTGTCTTTTCAAAACCAAGACAGATTATGGAGCCCAGCAGTGGAGCCTGAGGGCATTGAGAGGAAAGGATTAAAAAGGAATAACAGTTCTTGAGTTACCTCAGTTTTTCTGTGTTAGGCAGCATCACGTTGTCCAGCTTACCCTGGTTCATGCTCCATGTGGTCACACCTTTATCTTTCCCATTTGCAATCCCTTATTTGAACATGGGTTCTATAACTAAGGCTACTGTGGCTATTATCCATCTCATTTTGTGGGTTGATAAGGTGAGGAATTAATGGATTTTTAACTTCCTCTGGAAGGCGGGTGCATGGATTCAGGGCTATCACACTCTAACTGTATGTTTTTGGGGTTGCTTTAATAGTGGTACATACCATGAGGGAATGACACCAGGGAAAATTTTCTCCCAACCCTTTACCCAGTTCTTTGGGTCTACTCCACCAGTTTTTGAAGGGTTCAAATCATCTCTAAATGCTAATGATACCATACAGTGGCTGGTGTTGCTGATAGACCTGTTCTATTTAGCATTCAGAGATATGGGGAGATGGACTTGGATGACAACCCTGATACCTACCCCAGGAAATAGGGATCCTGCCCCAGAGACTGACCCTGCCCCAGAGCCCACCTCAGAAAGGAACCACACAGAATGGGTGGGGGTTCTAGTGAAGGACATGGGCCAGATGCTGAAGGAGTCCCTTTCCCCAGCTGGTGAGAAGCCCTTTCCCTGCCTTAAATAGTCTGATGGTGCAGCAGTGGAACCCACAAACATTCTATCTGCCCAGGTTCCAGCTGAACTGCAAGGGTACTCACAGCCAGCAGCAGTCATCCCTGTGGAAACTAGAAAGTCTAAGATGAAAATAAAGCACCTAGATAATAAGGATCAGAAAGCAGGGCCCTCACAACCAGTGGGGGAGCCAAAGGTTGAGATCATCACTGAGTCCCTGTTGTATGAAAGTCTCCATAATCTGTGGAAAGACATTGTGCAATGGGGACATGAGGCTTTTATAGCTTGGTTACTGCGGGTCTGGGACCTTATGGGTACAGGTGTGCAGCTGGATGGTACAGAGGCAAGGAATTTGGGACCCTTGACCCAGGACTCAGGCGTGGATCAGGTATCTGTAAGGGAGCCAGGCCTCCTTTCCCTCTGGGAGCAGCTTTTAATGAGTGTAAGAGAGAAGTTTGTCCATAGAGAGAGAATGCAGGAGCACCACCATAGAATGCGCTGGAAGACCCTTGAGGAGGGGATCCAACAGCTGAGAGAAGTGGCAGTACTGGAGGTACTCTTTGGGAGGGGTGGACAACATGACAATGACCCTGACAAGGTCAGGTGCACAGGGCAGATGTTGTGGAATCTGGCAAACCTAGGACCATCTCAATACACCACCTTTATTGCAACAATTAATGGTGATGAAAACCAACAAACAGTGGGTTCTGTTTGTAATGCTGCTGGGGGCGGGGGGGGGTAATATCATCCAGAAGGGAGATTTACATGGCTGGGAAGAAGCTTCTCTTAGAATGAGTACAGTATTTGAGACCTTTCTGGCTACTGAGGATGGTGAAAGATGAGACCAGGTGCCACTACAGTGCCCGAACCAGGTAACACAAGGTTACTGCAGATGCTGCCCCATGACAGAACAACCTTCCCTACAGGTTCCTGTGCATCTTATCCCACGTGTTCATCACCTTCCCTGGGCACAAGGCATAACATCCCACCTATCCCTGGTAATTCCAAGGACACCCCCACCTATCCATCTGGTACACTTAACCTCATGGCATTTCCAGAGCTGCAATGTAACACGTTCTCAATGGCAGCTCTGCTCCATTTCCAAATGCCACAGGACAGTCACGGAGAAATGGGCACAACTCCCAGAATTCACTTGAAAACTGACAATCCAGGAAATTTTCATATGGAGTGCATCTCCCAGTGAGACCTTCTCCTGTTCCACACCTCACCTGCCTGAAGTCAGGTGTAAGAACAGAGGTGATGAGACTTCTCTGTTAAAATCCAAGGTCATTATTAACTTCTTTAGGACACACACAAATTTGTACAAGAAAAACTGCAAGAAGACACAAAAGGCAACTGAGGTAGATGTTTTGAGCATGAAGAATTTGTCAGATGTTTTCATCATTAGGATTAATCTTCATGAAATCGAGCAGTCTTACTTCATCCATTAATTATCAAATTGGGCTTCCAGAAACAGAAAAACTTCCAAAAACTCTTGTAAAGACAGAAAAATTAGGAAAGAAAACAAACAAACAAACAAAAACAAAAAAAAAACCAAAAAAACCAAAAAAAAAACAAAAAAAAAAAACCAGCCCTACCCAAAGCGTAAACACAAAAATCCTTCGGTGATTACAAATCCAGGCTATATTGTTTCTTAGACCATATTATTTCATAATATGAATTAGTTCAAAATGCTTTTTAACAATGGAATATGACCCAACAAGCTCTGTAGGAAAATACTACTCTTAATTTTAATTCCATTGATGTTCCCCTTACTGGTAAATGACTGAAACCCATATCTCGTGAACAACCACCAAAAATAATTCTTAATTGAGAAAGGCATTCTCCAGCACATTCTACACAGAAATTTCATTTAATAGCAGTTCTTTTCTTTGTATTTGAAGATCTACTCTTGAGAAAAAGATAGATACCAATCCTTCTTTTAAAAAAAAAATAGTATGACAGAACTACTTCCAATACAGCACTTTCAAAATCCAAGGGTTACGTCCTGAACTCAATTGAAAAGTTGTGAAATTAAGAAGAAAAAAAACGCCAAATAGTTTTAAATTTGCATTCTGTAGGACAAGAAGTAGCTCAGCTAAAGCTCAAGAACAAAGTAAGCAAGGAGAGGTGGATTTTTAGTACATTTAAACTCCTGTTTTGTTTTGCAGTAATGTGGGAACAAAATTAAAAGAAACACTGTAAAAGATACAGCTCACTATGAAGCCTGGTCACAACACAGTTCTGTTTTCAAGTTTTTATGCCTCTGTAATTAGCTGAGAAATCTGAAGAAAATCCTCCATTCACTGTGTGATACTTGCTCTAAAGCCATCTATTGTTTAGTCTGCAAGTACTAATACAGCCCACAAGCAGTGGAAAGACACATGGGGGCTCTTTCATACAGCACAAAAAAGCAGTTTAAGGGTCTGGTTTGGCCTTTTTTTAACAGAGTAAGTTCTGCTGCATTCAGCAAGACAGACAACTGCTCTTCAGACAACCTCTGTGTTCCCTGGGACTCTACCACTGATGATGATCATGACTAGTATCTCCCATCAGCTCCTGCAATTATCAGCACCTGTTGGTAAATAAATTCAAAGATGATAACATCTAATTATAGAATCGTGCAGTAATTAAGGTTGGAAGTGATCTCTGGAGAACATCTAGTCTAAACCACCCCTTTGAAGGAGGTGACCTAGAGCAACTTACACAGGGCAATCTGTGTTTTGAGTATCTCCACAGCTGGGAGATTCCAGAACCATCCAGGCCAACATGTTACTGTCCCTCCTAGAGAGTACAAAAAATACGTCCAAAAGCCAGTTTATTGTCATTAGTTAAGAGGATTCCAGGACACACTGAGGACTCCACAGCCATTGCTCCTCATCCTCATCCCACACTAGAGACCTTGGCCAGACAGATGCTCCTGTGTCAGGGAGAAAAGTGACCATGAGGACAAGTGGCACCTGTGACAAGGGTGCAAGTGAGTGGACACACACTCATTTAATATAAGTTTCATCCTCCCTCCAACAGGGTCTTCCACTGAGTTTCCTCACATCAAGTTCCTGTAGTCTTTTACAGGATGAGATGTATACTCAGGGAGTCAGCAGGGCCCAACTCCCTAATCATACCACAGCAGCAGTTATTGACCCAGCAGAAGGTGACTTCATCCTTCTACTTTTTCCCACCCCTGATAACCCCAGCTCTCGGCTCTGAATTCTCCCTCCTTTTCAGTAATTCCTACCAATCCTCACACACTTCTCTAACACAAAAGGGGATGACTTGACTCCATGTTTGCTACAATTACCTGAGCTTTTTTTTTCTTCACCAGAATCCACAGTGTGTGAAATCCTGTGTATGCAGTGAATTCACTGTCAAACCCTACCCTTTCCTGTCAACAAACAGTTCAGAATATCATATTCTTCTTATAACTGGCCCCAGGTGCTGGATCCTAAGCACTGAGCATCTGCCTCAGGTGCATTTCAAAATACTTCCCCAATAAAGCACATCACATACACATACATCCAGTATGAAAAATAATTATATGAATAATGAAAAATAACAACATGAAAATAATGACAAATAGTATCATGTGGCATACAGTATATTGCATGAGGAGAAAGGCATGAGAAAAATCAACAAATAGCTCTTCCAACAGGTACCACGAAGACTTCTACTTCTGAGAAAATACACACTGAGTAAGTAGCATAAATATAATTCTCCTGTACTTGCTAAGTCCTTAAATTACTCATTTTCAACAACCAAGCAGAGGACTAAATACTTAACATCAAACTGCAGCCTTGTACTCACAAATAGTCTCTTTCAGCAGCAGAGTTGAAATTCAAATACAATTTTTCTGAAACGTTTGCACAGATCTTTTCCTTGGCTGGAATAAACATTCAGATGGCCAGACCTATTTTTTTCATAAGATCAGTGTTTTAACCAGAAGGGAAAAAGCCCTTGCTCAATAAACAGCACAAGGGAAACTGGCAAATATACAGAGAGAGATAAAAAGAGGCAGAGTGCTGGAGTAACATTCTTCCTAGTGGGATGCTCTCTGTGCATCAATGGGCCACACCAAACATGGACTTCCCATCAGAGCTCACATTCCAAGAAATGACAAAACCACTTTTTCTCCAAGATCAAACATTAAGCCCCTCCATAGCGATACATATTCCACCAAAAATAAACAACATCCTGGACCTTCCAAATGATCACTTTATGAACCTCTGCAGCCATTTTAAACAGGTTTCCATCCTCAACAGCTTACAGTCATGCTTCTCTAATTTGGTTCAAGTCCAATATTTGTAGTCAATATGTTCAGAGTAGCCTGACTTCTGACAGCAGAATCTTGAGTAGGGTAGAATATAAAAACATATTCTGTCTTGGTAAGTTTGATATACAAACAAAACTCATTTCTACCCCAACTCAAATGTATTACACACAGCACTCAGCAGACAAACAGCCTCTGAGTTAAACAAGTAATATACAAGCTTTGTTTGCATGATTATCATAGTGATTAATTGGTTTACTGCAATCACTGTTTATAAAACAAACAATGAATTTGTGAGTTCTGATAATTGTTGATAATGCACCATTTTTCTGTTTTAATTATTAGCTTGTACCCAAGCAGACAAAGAGAAAAAAGGTCACAGATTCACTTTCTTTAAAGACAGAAGGTGTGCATATAATTATACAAACAAACATAAAAAGCAATAAACCAGTGATTTAATTTCTTTACTTTCCACACGCTACTGCCATTCTTAACATTGCATTTTACTCTTCCTGTACAAACTCCTGCATGAACAAGAAGCAATTAAGTCCATCCTTACCTTAATATTGCAAGCTTGTTCCATGAGCCTCCGGGCGTTCTCCTCAGCTCTGTACCTCTTGGGCAACTGAACCCTGAAGAATTTTAAAGCTCCTTCAAAATCAGCCTGTAGAAGGTCCTCTTTGGAGGTCTGCAATTAAACACAGGGAAGTACAGTAAACCCTGGGAACATGCAGTCACGCTCTTCTACTTGATTTGTCATTTACTGGATACATTCCAGACCACCAATATTCACATTAGCTCAAAGTCATCCTCCTTGAAATCAGCTTTCTTAACTCTGCTGCATAAAACAAACAGAGGCTAAAGCCTATCCAAGGAATCCTAGGTAAGGCAGCACAGAGGACTGCAACATGGGAACAGATTTTATTGTTCTATACCTGCCAGGTAAGAGAGGGATTCTGGCTCAGCCTGTCAAGATGTCATTGAAGAGAAAAAAAAACCTAGCAAGCAACAAAACCTAGGAGAAATTATGGTGTTTCCTATAAATCTTGTGCATTAGACCATTACTGATTCTCAGGGTACTGCCTTACAAAGTACATATATTTAATGTATGCATAGTCACAGACATGAAGAGCAGAAGCACATGATTCATACAAGGCATCAGCAAGTCAGTGTGCTGAAGTCTGTGACACAATTTCTCAAAGAACACCACGGCAGAAAATGTTCTACATGTTTATTTCTACATCTCCCATACTCCTGGACTTCTCAGTGGTATCAAGTACAAAGGGTCAGAAGATGTTACACATTCACCATGAATCTACTCATGCCACTGATGGAGCAACGTGATTCACAGGGACAAATGTATTCATCCTCCAGGTTACTAAGACCTGCACCAAGAGATTCAGAAGGTACCAAATCCCAGTCTTTGGGACAGTTCCTTTAAATGGTTTACAGAAACAGAAGGTCCTGACAAGACATTCAGGACATAATTTCAAAAATATGAATTTCAAAGGTTTTAACCCAGAAAAGAGTAAACAAAACTCTGTCAACATAGGTTCTTATATGGTGGAGATCTACAATGTGTAATGTGTATAACTGCAAGTATCTCAGCAGCAGCACAGGCACTTTTGGTTAAGGTTAATTGCTGAATTAATTGTTCACGTACCAGCATGATTTCTATGTGTGCCAACATTTCCATGTAGGCATTCTCTGCTTTCTCCTGGCTAACAAACACCCAGTGTCATTTTTTGCCCCATTACACGAAGTGGGTGCATTACACACACATACATTCAAAGTTTGATAATGGATATATTATTATCCAATTGCATCCAGAGAGTCCCACAATGATTTGGGTTGGAAGGGACCTCAAAGGCCACCTCATTACAACCCCCTGCCATGGGCAAGAACACCTTCCACTAGACCAGTCTGCTCCAAGCCAAATCTAACCTGGTCTCAGACACATCCACAGATGGGGCAGCCACAGCTTCTCAGGGCCTCACCATCCTCTCAGGGAACAATTTCTTCCCAGTATCCCATATGACCCTGCCCTCTGGCAGTTTGAAGCCATTCCCTCTTGTCCTGTCACTCCAGGTCCTTTTCCAAAGTCCATGTCCAACTCCATTCTTTTCTTTCCTTATTGAGTTCGGCCAAGATTTATTTGATCCTCCCATCATTCATTGCCAAAGAAGCTGCTGGGTCAACACTGCAGGGACCCAGGAAAAGCTGCCTTGGGGATGCTGATGAGGAACATTCAGCTTTACAAACCACCACATCTGATCCTGTCCACAATAATTTGGCAGCCATGCAACTTGGCTAAGGCTCAACCAGACAAGACCAACATGTTGACAGAAAGCTGGGGCAGTTGGTATTGGATTAACTAGATCCAGTATGGCAAACATCACACTTCTGGAAGAGTTTTCCTGAGGTTATGAACACTCTTGCTACACTTAAAGCCAGATCACTGTTTCATACCCCCAGTGGGCTGGCTGTAGGAGGTTGCCAAGTGTGGTGGGAGCAGCCAGTGTGCCCAGCACCACTGTCAAACCCGTGCTGGAAACCAAGGGCTTCTGGGGAAGTGGTGGGGTAGCAGTACAGCTTTCATAGGATCGTAGAATCTTTACAGTTGGAAAAGCCCTCCAAGATCACTGAGCCAAACCATCTACCCAGAACTGCCAAGTCCACTGGTAAACTATGTTCCTAAGTGCCACATTTGCACATCTTTTGAATTCTTTCAGGGATGGAGACCCCATCACTTCCCCTGGCAGCCTGTTATAATACCTCATCACCCCTTCAGTGAAGAAATTTTTACTAATACCTAATCTAATGGATACTAGGAAAAAAAAATATCTATTTCGATACCCAGCTCAGAGAAATGGATCCCTCTTTGCTCTCAGCCAGGTTGGTATCTTCAATCACTACCCAATTCAAACAGATTTCCCAATTACATTGCTAATTTGCCTTCTTGGGATACTCCTACACATCCAGTCCCCTCCTCTTCCCTTCATTTACAGCAATTCTATGTAAAACAAATCAGATTTAATTCTCCTAGGCCTCTAATTGAGTCATTGTTATAGTACTATTTTTAGAAGTCCCCAATAAATTAGATTTATTAAACTGTAACTATTGACAACTTCAAGTTCTCCATGCTGAAAAATCTGTAGTCAATGAAAATCCCTTAAGATCACGGAAATAAGAACTTCTCTAACAGAGTTTGCTAAGATTATAGTTATGAAAACCTGCAAGCCATCACATTGTACAGGTTGGTTAAATGAGTGACAGAGCCCAGGCTCATCAGCTCCTTCTACTTCACTGAATATTTTCATTTCCTTAAAATAAACTGTTCATCAAAATACTAGTTTCACTATTAAAATCACAAGGAAAAAAGTGAAAAATAGAAACTTTGGCATCCCAGGATTCATATTTCTTGACATTTTGTGACTTTAATGAATAAATTATAAAGATGTCTCTTGAAACTTCTGGCAGCTGTTTGAGAGGCAGATATTTACTGTGATTAAGATAAAGGGAAAAGCCTTAGATTTTTTCTTTAATTTAACTTCTCTGTCTTCAGTGATTAAGTCTGCAGCTTCATTTATTACTGACTCTATCAAAACTCCTATTCCCACCTGGGAACTAACATAACAGAAGAAATTGTGGATGAATCACATTGCAGACCCTTAATTTAGTTTGTCCTCCTTCATACAAACAGATTTAAATTACTTATTTCCATAGGTTTTTAGGTACATATTTAGATTTCTGTAGAATGCCAGTAAGCACAAACCACCTATTTTACACTTTAATGGAGATGTGTCAGAAATGAGGCCAAGAAGATAAAGACTGAAAAGAATCTGGCCATGCTTTACTATTAAATTTGCTTCTGGGACATTCAAAATGTTTGTAAGTATCCTCCAATTTTTCAGAACATAGTATTTATATACATAAATATATATAATATAAAAGCATCTATTTCTATTTAATGCCTATAAACACACAGATTTTAACTTCTTAAAAAGAACTTTCTGGTTTAAACTTCTTAAAAAAGATACACAGTGTAAAACCAAGATACACAGGCTATTTATTTCTAACCAAGACTGCAGCGCTGCATGTTGCATGACTTTGCTTTGTGCTGCCCTTTCACAAGAGCCACAGACTCACAAGGAAGATCCTGACCTTCTGTGCTGGATAAACTCAGACTTCAGCCCTGGGGAAGTTTGGTGGACAAAACTGTGCTGCTGCAGTAACATCAGAACACACTTCTAGGGCAATACACCAAAACCCTTTGCTGGCATCTTTTACAACCAGCTATATTATCAAACACTCATTTTCCTAAAAAAAAATAAAAAAAATAAAAAAAAATCCATGCTCTCTGTAACACAGTGGTACAAAAATGCTGTGGGAACATAACAAAAAAAAAAAAAAAAAACCAAAACCACAAACAAACAAAAACAAAACATCAAAACAACAACAACAACAAAAAAAACCACCTCTAGGTTTGTGAGCGGAGAGCTGAGATCCACAAACATGGCACTGATCTTGTGCACACTGTGATATCTCTCTGCTCAGCACTTCACCCCTGCCTTTCTATGTAGCTCCAAACTTACATGGCAAAGTTCATTCTGCCACATAAAGAACTGATGCAGGCAGGTAAGAAAATCTTCTGGCTTCACCCACTCCAGGTCATCCCAGAGTGTTGAACTGGTGCTGCTCTACCTGCCCAAAAGTGTGCTTAGGTGAGGAGATGATCAGAATTTTTCCAATATTGGCATAAAGGTCTTTTCTGCCTTTATGCAGTGTTGTAACACTGCAATGACACATACTCTACCATCCCAGGTATTTATCCCCAAAACCACTGGAGAGAGAGAGGCTATGCACGTTTTAATAAACAAAAGTGCTTAATTTTACAAAACATTAATGTTCTGAAAGATCTTAATTTCTGATCAAAGTACAAATTCCTAATCCTCAGAGATTCCTCATTTTTAAACACATTATCAGAACACAGTGTCTCCTTTCTGAAGGGTGTGTATCAAAAGGCCTGTATGTCAGTAGAGATATATTTAACCAATAAAACTTGACAGGGAATCACATTGACTCCACAAGTCAAGTCTCTCTCACAACACAAAGCACTATTTGTATTATTTTGCCTTTTTCACACTTTTTCTTAATAAACTATGCCACTCAGCAAAGCCAAATGGCCTGGAAGTATCTTTGGATGTGAAATTGCCTGGCAGCCTCCATCTGGAGGGCCACATACAAAGCCTGATTAAGTCAAGCGAAAAAGAGCTGGAAGGTTTTGTCTCTGCTTTCCTTAGAGCTAATCACAGCACAATTCAGGGTGATTTGGCAGCCCTTGCCAAAGAAACCATCAGCAGGAGGAGTATTTTGGTATGCTGGGAGATAACTGGAATAATGATAACACACCCAACAGTTCAAACCACACATCATCAGGGACTAGACTCAATTCTACAACTGACTGTAAATCCCCAAATCCAGCTGCACTGTAGCAATGGATGAGTTTGTGAATTTTTATTTGGCATGTCCCAGTGCAGGGGGACAGTGTTCCAACCACCCACGCGGTCACAGATGAACAGGTTGTAACACCCAGAGCACATGGATTTCTGTGAATCCTGAGGAGCACCAAGAAGGGTTCAGTAGTATGAAAAAAATGGACAGGTCACTGTATATAACCACAATATGGATATGGGAATAAAGGAAAGGCACCATAGGAAACGAGGGGGATTAGGAAAGGACTGTCTTCCCATGGATCACACAGAAATGCCATTCTAGTATGCCAGGCCATGGACAGAGCAATGCTCTGAGCTGCAGCCAGGCGTGGTTACAACATCCTGAGCAGACCCAGCCAGGACTAGGCACTGACTCCCAGATTTGCCACTCTTGTGGGTTTGAGGCTGCTTTGTACAGCAGGGGAAATGATAAAAGCCTGTTCTCTGTGCCATAACGCGGCACACCAATTGCAGGCACCACCCACATATACAGCATTTGCCGTGATAGATGAAAAAACACCCCTAACAATTTACTTCCCAGATCATTCTACACAGGTATTTTCAACTTTCTTACTTACTGTCAACTGCCTTTCCAAAACCAAACACAGAAACAGGAAAAGCCAAAATGCATGAACACAGCTTGATTTTTGATAAGCCTTTAAAGCCAACCTGGGATGTCAAAAGTATAAAATCTGAAATGCTGACCATTAATGCACTTTGCGCCAGTACCTAGAAGGTGACTGGGCACGCTGCTTATCGGGAATCATTACAGGACTGAAAACAAAAGCACTCAGGGAATTAGGAAAGATTTTTTTTTTTATTTTTATGATTCAACCCTGGTTGATGATCATTCAAGCTAGTTAAGGAGTGGCACTGGTCCCCACTAGCAGGATTAGTATCCAGCATTCCTGAGCTAACAAGAGCCCTCTCATCCCTCCTGGGGGCAGAGGCAGGGTTGGGAGGGAGAATAACAAATTCCCAACGAATTAATTTCATGAAAAGGTGATCTCACCGCAAGCAGCCGAGGCACAAAGAGGCGATGCCCCATACCCAGAAGTTCCAGCACCCGACACGCATATTCATTCACCAGCTTGCTCCTCTCGTCGTGCATGTCCTGGGACTTCTTGGCAGGTGGGGTGAGTTTGGCAGCCGGGCTTTTGCAAGGTACCCCTTCTTCCATGAGCAGTAAGTAGCAAGTATCCAGAGTGAGAAGAACAGGCCTTGTGAACGGCAATTTCCAAAAGTGCAAGATTAGGAGAGCCAGCCTCCAGCCTCTGGAAAGGGTTTGGATGGCTGCTCCAGCAACGCCCCTTTAGCCTCTCAGGAGAAGAAAAGCATCTTTGCTAAGAATCAAGGAAAAATATGATCCACCGCGCTGGCTCAGACAGAGCCTGAAGGAGATTTGAAAAACAGACCAGAGAAAACATGGATGTAAAAATGCACCTAAAAAGCAGGAAAATGGCAGCGAATGAGCACAGGGAAGCTGGGCTGCGAGCAGAACAAGGGCGAGCTGGGAGAGCTCAGGGGCCGTACGGGCGTGCGGGAGCCGGGAGCGGCTGGAAGGGCAGCGGAGCCCGGGCACCTGGGAGGCTGCACACTGAAAGGGATGAGCTCATTGCAATCGCCGCTCGCCCAGCAGCAGGCACGAACGGGTGGGAAAGAGGGGGCTGGGAGCAGGAGGAGGGGAAAGAGGAGGAGGAGGGGGGTGCCTGGGCACCAGGAGCCTCTCGGGGGAGAATGCCGTAATAAGAAACCAATGGTGAGCGTGGACAGCCGGGCTCCCGCCCCGCCACCCTCCGTCAGTTCTCTGCTGGGGTTTGGCTGTTGAGTCCCAGCTTGCCGCACATCAGCTGCATCCTTTTACGCTCCATAGCGGGGAGGGATCGGCTTCCCAAGCAAAATAACGACTCGTGCAGGCAGTCTGCTTCTGACTGCTGGAACACGGACCCGGTGTGCGCGGGGCGGGGCAGGGCAGGGCAGGGCAGGGCACCCTTCCCTCGCCAATGGCCACCGGAGAGGGGCCGGGCTGGGGGGATGCGCAGCCGGCCAGCCTGGGAAGCCACAGCCCGTCCCTGCACAGCTCGTGCTGGATAATGAAATCATTTTAAAAAAATACCATTGCCAGCGCCGTGCTCTCAGGAGGAGTTTCTAAATCTAGAGACGATGGGCACGGGAGTGCTGTCAGCACATGCGTTTGAATAGATTCTAGAAAAGTACCGCACATTTGTAAGGGGAACGCAGGGATGTCACACCTGGAATCGCCCGGCCATCACCCTGTGCAGAAAACGCCCCGCGTGCCTCTCCCTCTGCTAAAGGCAGCCCAGCAGCTACTGCTCCATCTCACAGGTCTGCACTTTGGAAAGCGTGTCTTTATGCTCCTTCGTTTTTGATCAGCCTCAGCATAAAATGGGATATGTAACATAACAACACCTATTTCCAACTGGAACAGACAGAAATATTCCACCCCTCTAACATAAAGGTCGTAATTTAAAATATTGTGAGTAGCTCTAAACCACATTGGCAAACACTTCTGTAACTGTATATTTAAACTCTAAAAATAAATTTTCTAACACATCAAGAAAAAACATTTACTCAAAATACTAATACAAGGTAAATATCCTTAGGATGGGGTCACTGATTTAAAATAATAATGAGTAACTAAAATATGGAAATCATTGACACATTGCTGGCTTGAGGTGACACATGAAGGAGTTGCGGAAAGCGTTTAAGCAGAAGTCAGAGGTCAAAGGCAACAGAAGATGCCAGTGAGGCCACAAGGATGATGATACAGGACTGACTCAGCTAAAGCACCTGCAGATGAGCAGTAGTGAACAGGCTGTTTGGCACAGATGGCGCTCTGAAAGCCGATTTTAAACCCTCAGGTTTCAAACCAGAGTTTTGCAGATGAAAATCTGCAAAGGCCACTGCAATTCTGCCAGGCTATTAAGGTTTTCACTGAGTGCCTCGTGGACAGAAGCTGTGACTGTGTTCAGGACAAGGAAGCCACAACCAACACATGCTTCCAGTTTAAGGCTGTAGTCAGGACTGTGATGGGAACTCTCCCGTTCTTTCCAAACTCCACCCAACTCCAACTGCATGTGGTTCCAGAGATTCCAGTTTATTATTCAGTCTGTGACTCTGCACCCAGGTAACACCACCAGACTGCACGTTTGTAGGGAAAGGGTTTAAAAGAAAGGAAGCAGCTTTGCCTATTTCTGAATTCTATTTTAAACACATGCTGGTAAGCGTGGTATTCTAGAAACATCAGGTTCTACTTCTCCGTGTGAATGAAAACCTTGCTTAAAACATTAAAAAGGAAGAAATAAGAGCACTGTAACTGTGGTTGTTGGGAAAGAAATTACAGAACTGACCAGGCACAGAGTCACCAGTGACCCGAGGGCAAAACAGGCAACAAGATGGGGAATTCAGAACACTAGTAGTGTAAAAAACTTTTAATTCTTTATTGTGCAAGTCAGACTTTAATCAGATAATAGCTCTGATCCTCATAGAAATTCAGGTTTAGTTCATTTTGGGTAAGGTCTGGGCTTATGAAAAATGGAATTAACTGATGATTAAATAAAGTCTGTAAGTCTAAAAATCTGTAATGGGATCCAATGGTTAGAGGTTAAAACCAGATGAATTCAGGTTATAAATGAGGTGCAAATTTTTGGGAATGAGGAAAATTACCCATAGGATTACTTTCCCAAAAGATGTAGTCTACTACCATCGTTATATTTTTTACATATTATATTTACATTAGGCCTGGATTTTTTTTTTAAGAAGAGATTTCCAAGGCTTGATCAACAAAATCTCATCAGCTGAAATCCATTGTTCCATGTTTTTCAGCAACTCCTTTCACACAGCGTAACAGTGAAACATCATTCAGATTTTTACACATCCTACCATTCTTACTACTTTCCATATCCTCACTGAACACTACATCTTATTTTTATCCATGTCTGACCAGGAATTGTGATTTTTCCTTCATGTATACCATTGAATTAGCTCCTCAAATTCTTCAGAAGGGCCTGACTGCAGTGAACTTAAAAACTAAAAATAGGCCAAAAGGTAATAACTGAGGCAGTAACTAAGATGTCTGAGGATGACCACACATTCCTTGTGCTTTGACTTCCATCTCATGGACTATGCGGTCTTTAAGCGCAGGTAGTTCTGTTTCTGGCATTCCTATCCATGAAATGCCTGCTCACTCACACGGCTCTGACGGAGTTCAGAGCTGCTCAGATTTAAAGAGCTGAGGCCCACTGAACTCAGAACTCAAAACAGTCTCAAAGAAAACAAAACTATAAAGAATATGACTTGAAATTATCTATATCCTGTACCAAGATACCAAGGATCTTGGCGGGCAGTCCTTTACAGATCTCTGTATTTTGAAATACTACATTTATCTGTTTTAGTGGCAAAAATGACTGACTTTGAAAAGCTAAATAGACTAAGATTGGAAGAAAAAAGAAAAAGTTATCTTTCAGATTGTTTGAAGTCAGTTTCCTTCTTGTTACCTGTAGAATTTTTCCCATTGACTGGCTAAGGAGCACAGAATGGCTAAGTACTTGAGACAGGAGTGGATGAAGGAGGAACTACTCTGTTGTTTTGGAGTTTCCCTCTGAGGGACAGAGACACAGCGGGATTAGGAGCAGGTAAAAGAAGAGAGGGGCAGTGCGGGAGTCCAGGGTGTTCCCCTGGCTTCCCTGGATGCCTCGAGACCCTCCAGGCAGGGGACTCACAGGGCTTGATAGAGTGCCCAAGACCCCTGGGGACTGGATTTTAGTCCCTGGAAAAAATTACCAACATTGCAGGAAGAATTACAAGTCAAAAAATTAAGTAGAGTATAAATTAGATTGTTAGAAGGTAGAAAAGTGAGTTTTTAGAAATGTTTATATTAGGGGGTTTAAAGCTAAGATGGAGGATTTTGGACGTGGTATGTCATTCCTTCTTCTTCATGTCATCCATCTTCTGAGTTGGGATGGCATCACTGGATTGGTTTGGGACAAAGTTGGACAGTGTAATAAAGGTGTCATGTATTGGAAAGTAATTGTAAACATTAGGTACGTAATTTATAGTATAAAAGATAAGTCCTGCCCCAAGGGCAGAGAGAGTGTGCCTTGGATCGACGTGCTACACAGACCTCTGTTAGCTAGAGAAAGAATTTCTTAGATAAGAAAGAAAAAACAACCTTGGAAACCTCAGAAAACGGCTTCCTGACTCTCCTTCGGTGCTCGAGCTGGGAAAACTTGAACTCTAAACCAGCTAAATGTCCTGTTGTGGGGGATCTCAAGTTCAGGAGACCCCACAGACAGTGACAGGGCAGTTGGTCGCTCCCGGCTTCAGAAGAGGAGGGTCACTGCTACCACCGCCGGAACCCAGCCGGGAGCTGCCTCTTCTTCTGCAGCTGGACCCCGCACCCCTGCCCTGCTAGGATGCTCTGCCATTCCAGTGTGCTGTTTCCGAGAGTCCTGCTGGAGCACCGGGACCGACCCTGCCCCAGTGGTTTACGGAGCAAATCCTCTCTTTTCCATCCCCTCCCGTCTCAGACACAGCCGCCATCGCCACAGCGCCCCCTGCAGGCGCGGGGGAACCATCGCACCTGCCCTGCCCGGCCGGGAGCCAGCAGCGCCCCTGCTGGCTGGGACCGGAACTGCACCGGAGGGAAAGCGCCTGCGGTGCGGGGAGCGTTACTGGGTCCCCGGTTCTGCTTGTTATTAATGCCATTGTTGTGGTTTGTTTGCCTTGTTTTACATACTAGTAAAGAACTGGTATTCCTATCCTCGTATCTTTGCCTGAGAGCCCCTTAATTTCAAAATCATAATAATTGCAGGGAGGGGGTTTACATTCTCCAATCCAGGGGAGGTTTCTGCCTTCCCTAGAAAACACACGTCTTTCAAACTGAGACACAAGTCCACTCCTGTAAAAGGATAAGATCTGAAAATCCACATGAATGATATGATGGCCAAAATAAGAGCTTTACCTCTTATCAGAAATTTACTTTGTCCTTTCTGTTCTTCAGGGCTAATTACAGCTGTGTGATCTGGATTTAGCAAAGGCTACATCTCGATCATTACTAGAGAGAACATACTAAACCAACTGATTTCCATGGCAGGTTCCAGCAGTGATCCGTGCTGGTTGGGCTGTTCTTAAACAGCTTGGAAAGGTGAAAGGATGAGATGACAGTGTCTGCAGATGCTTCTAAATTATTCAGGGTTTTAAAGACAGGGGTTAGAATAAAGAATTGCAGAAGGGCCATAAAAGACTGAGTGACTGGGCAGTAGAACAGCCAAGGAAAGTCAATGCAGATAAATCTAAACGGATGCATATGGAGAACAGCATCGATTTTCCACATAAATGAGACTGTGAGCTGACAGTTGCTACTCAGAAACAGATCTTGGGACTCACTGTGGAGAGTCCTATGAAAATAGGATCAATGCACAGTGGAGGTCAACAAAATGCATCAAATGGGAGGAACTAACAGGAAAAGAACAGAGATCTAAACAGAGAACACCATTATTCTTCAGTGTAACTTCATGTGAGATTCATCTCCGATATTCACTATGGTTCTCCCTTTTCAAAAAGGGGATAGTAGAGATGGAGAACTATTTAGAAAGAATCAGAAGCCTCCAAAGGAGGAGATAAAAACAGACTATGATTATTAAGCCTGGAAAACAGAAATTGATGAGGGATATGTAGACTACAAAGTCCTGAGTGTTGTGAAGAAAGTGAAAAGATTCCAAGTGTCCAAAATGCCTGCTGACACAGGAACCTCATGAGAAAGTCACAGGTGGTAAGTCCAAAGGAAACAAAATAATCATTAAACTGAGAGAATCTCTGGAGCTACTCGCTTACATGTGTTCAAAAAGACAACAAAAAAGCCATGAAATAACAATTCATGCAGAATTCTTAAACATGAGACACCACTTCTTTCTCAGAGTTTCCAAGACATAAATTGTCAGAGGCAAAAGAAGAGTTTTATTGTCCTGTTCTTTAAAGTCTTTCCCATGCATATGCTGCCAGCAATCAGACACTGGGGTAGACAAGCCAGTACAAGTCTGGTGTGGAATAACAATTTGTATATTTTCATTCACTTCAGTTACATACTTGGAGAAAAAAGGTTCCCAAAGAATGATAAGATTTGCTTGAGATATACATGAGATATACACACTATATTTAAATAATATTAAAATATATCTATTTTTTTAAATGGTTTCAGTCAGAACTCCATGTAACCCTGAAAACACCATCTTTGCCTTCCAACATATAGAAATTCCCAACACAAGATATAATAGGAGTCATTAATATCTAAATCAGGGTTGAATGCTGCTAAAGAAATTCAGGTCAACAAATTTCATGTTATTTTCCCTGCTATCAGTCTTCTATTTGAAAAGAGAGTTTGTCTCCACCCTCAAAATTCAAAACTTCCAGTGAACATTCACCTAATAGGAATAGAACTGATTTTAGGTGTGAGGAGATTATCAAATAGGCTGAGAGAGTAAATAATCAGCACAGGATGGATTTTCAACACACAAATAAACATGGACTTCTAAAAATAAGTTAAAATAAGTAAACATAAATGTAAATATAAATAAGTAAAAATAAGGAAATTGATTGTATTAAGGCTGGAAAATCAGTGGTCTTGAAGTTGAATGATTCTGGACATTTTCAGGCGCAGATTTCTCTTTCTAAAGAGATCATCTCCAACAGGTCACCCAGGACAGGTTTTTGGGGTAGAGGAAGTGGGACTGGGGGAAGAATTATTCAGCCCAGTAAAACTTGAAATTTAAGGACATCTTCCATTTAGAAACTAGAAATACAAAACCATTAATCTGAGAGCCTCTTAAAGCCTGAATTTCTTTTGCTCTGCCCAGTGCAGAAGGCCTTAAAAGAGAATAGATGGTTCTGATCTCTGCAAGCTCCGAAGAGTCAGGATCCTCTTCACTTCATAAGGTGTCAGCTCTAACCCTGGGATCAGCTACACAAAGAAGATATAACAAAGGGGGTATCAAAATAAAGGACATGTATTTTGCCCTAGATTCTAATGTGTACATTTCTGGTTTTTTTCTTGAGAAGAGCCTTTTGAAAACGTAATGTAATTACAGAGTGGACTAAATCAGCTCACCTAGAATCAAACCAAATTCTGGCTGGAAAGGAGTCCTGCTTGTCACTTCATCAACTACTGGCTTAAAGTAATGCTGACTTAAAAATCAGTTCAGGCTCCTCAAGCCATTGCAAATGCAAATGAAGTACAGATTAAGAATCAACCACATTAATTCTTCAACACAAGGCCTAAGTCACATTACCTACAGTCTTAGTGTAATTTTCATCTGATACCTCTCAAAAAATTACAGCAATTGCCCCAGTTTTATTCCTGACTCAAAGAAAATTGACATTTTAAAATTATCTGCATTGACAATATGCAAGTTTTACATAAAACAAGCACCTACCTATGCAGTCTTCACTGACTTCAGAAGTTTAGCCAATTGTACAAAATTTCTGTAAGATATGGAAGAAGTTGATTGCTCAACTTAAGCTTCTTATATTGCTTGCTTTCATATGAGGGATAAAACTGATTTCCTTATTTGCTGTGATGACTTGAACCCCTTGGTTTTTCCTTCTTCATTTTCTTGAAAGACAGCACTACTTTCGAAACATTAATGCTGCAGGCTAGATTGTGGAAAGTGATAATTTCAGGAGCAGAGGATACAGGGAGGCACAATCCCAAGGGATGTCACACTGGTCATTTCAGTTTCCACTGCCAGCCACACATCCCTGAGGGGATGGGTAGAACTTTCCCAAGATCAGCAGCATCTAAGGTGCTCAAAGATAGATGTCTGCTCTGACTTCCTCCACTTCTCACATGCAGAAATTTTTGAACTGTGTCTTTAACAAAGAACAAATTTTCAGATCTGATTTTAAGGTTTTGGTGCAAGTGGTAATTCAGGAGAAAACTGAGAGGCAAAATCTGAAGTGGTTTCAGTTCACCAATTTGAGATTTCCCAGCCAATGCACCAATTTATGTAGTGGATTTAGTGCTGGCTAAATTGCCAGTGAAACCACTAGAATTATTCACTCATTTCCTGCTCTGAGATAGGATTGGGAGGAAGGCAAAGCAGGCTCAAACTTTAAAGGGTATAAAGAAAAACTTTATTAACAGAACTAAAAAAATAGTAAGAATCAGAATAAAACCTCAGGAACACTTCTCCTCCTTCCACATCCTCTTTTTTCTTTCCCACTGACAACGTGCAGGAATAATTCAGCCACTTTACCATCTCTAAAATAGTCTTTTTCTAGTTCACTTAGGGAGAGGAGTCTCTCTTGTCATGCTATGGAGACTTCACAAGAAACACTTCTGTCATGGCTTTGAAGTCACAGCAAATCAGCCACCCAGGAGAATGGAAATCTGATCACTGTGTCCCCTCGACCTACAGCTTTCCCCACAACTGTTTTCAAGGGCTCAATCTTTGGCTAATGGGGTACACTTTTAAGAATGAGCTGTTCAGAAGCAAAGGTTCTCTTCATCTATCTATGAGATCATCATCTCTGGGAACAGAGGTTTTCTTCTTCTTCCCTGGGGGCAAAGGGTCTTCATCAGTCTTACCTCTCTCTGTTCAAGCTTCTCATGGAATCACATCTATTCAATATCTGCTTGTTCAGCATGGATGCTTTTGCTCATGTCTACAACTGGAACACTTCATCCCCCACTGCTTTTCAATTAGTTAACGGGGAAAAGAGTCTGATGTATCAATTATATCTTCTCCATAGCCTTACAAGAGGATTTCAGCCCAAGAGTGAGGCATCTTCTCCATTCCTCCCATCTGGGACCTGACTTCTACTTCACCGACCTTGGTGTCTTCATGTTGTTTCTCTACGTGTCTTCACTCTGTCCTTTTCTCTCACTCGAGAGAGGACTGAAGGTTTGCAGGTCTCATCTGTGCACTGAAAGAGTTAATATCTCACCTGAGGCCTGCAGACAGTGTGATCCCTGCCAGGTGCCTGCTTACAGTGGAGAATTCTTCTGTTCATAGAGGGGTGTCCAGCTTTCTCAGTGGTTTAACAGGTTGTCAGTTCTCAAAACTAATCAAAATTGGTTTTTGTCAGACATGGATGAAGCTCTCAGCAGCTCCTCTCAGAAAAATCATTTCCGTGGATGGCTTCTTCTCTCCTCACCAAATGTCAAATGTACAAAACCAGCACAGAGGGGTTAGGTCAGATGTTTGCCCAAGGAAGACAAAGTGAATAAAGAAAACCTACAATAGATTATGTGTTCCTTAAGAACCAAAATATAAACGTATACAGAAGTACAGCATAATTTTATTCAAAATTTTTGCTCTTACACAAATTCCCTTCTAAGGTGGGGAAATAGTATTTGTGGAACCATCTGGTTAGTCAGGAATAATATTTCATACAAACATAAGACCACAACACAGTCCTCAGAGTTGTCAGAACAAATATATACTTCAGAAATAAGAAAATACAGCATGAATACAGAAAACATGATGCAACCTCTCTTAAAGATCCAGTCACCTCTAGAGGTGATGCAGAAGAGAATGGCTAAGATGCTCTGGAGTTCACTGAGAATATTGGGTTATTTAATAAACACTGTGAATGTTATCTATAAATACTTTGACGTGATAAAAGCAAGTGGAAATGGTGCTGGAAAGGGACTGTTTAAGTTGAAGGACAATGCTGATGTAAGAGTAGCTGAGGGTAAAATGGTAGTTTTAAATAGTAAATAAATTTAATCAGGACTAAGGGAAATGGCCTTCTACCAGCAGTTCTGAAAGCTGCTGGAACAGGTTCTGAAATACATGCCGTGTCACATAACAGCACAATAGAGCAGAGAAGTACTTCTTCAGCCCAGGAGGTCCTTTTCAGTCCAGATTCAGAATGAAATAAAGGTAATAAATCACCCTCCTATCCAAGGTAATTTTGACACATTTTCCTTTAAAATCTACATCCACCATCCCTGCCATTGTAACTGGGATACTGCTCCCTGATTCTGGGTCACTGATTGACACAAAGAGCTTTGACACTGAAAGGCACCAGCAGAAATAACCAAGAAACACAACTGTTGTGTTTGTGTAATACTCAGGTATCTCCTGATCACATGCAGAGAGGAGTGTCAGAACTCACAAGCCCCATTAGAAATGCTGCTCACCTTGAGCCGAGTTCAAGGAATGACATAGAAAAGTATCGGGTTTAAGATATTATAGAGATCAAAATAAACCTCTGAAGATAACAAAGCACTGGCTGGAAAACACAAGCACTAACAAAAACATTTGTCACTATTTTCTACCCATTTTCTTTTCAGTATTATAAACTTTCCTGATCATAACTATGCCTTTCCTCTATCATTAAGCACCA